>NC_079413.1:16047437-16370925 GCF_026213295.1 Gadus chalcogrammus | reverse complement strand
ACCAAGATGCGTTGTGCTAGTGGAAATGATCACTCGCCTCTATATTGAATACTGTCTCTATCTGACAGTATTTGTTGCTGGTAGCTTTGTTGAGACGGATTGCATGTTTGCTCGGCAAACAGGTCCACAATGGACAAGCTCCTGCTGTTGGGTGAACAGGCGTTGTGCGTCCGACCCCAGAAGGTCTTCTAGTCATTCTATAGAAAAAAGCAATCACGATTTACTGTATTGGTTTGCCTTCTTTTCTTACAGTACTGTATATGACTGTACTTTACTGTATATACCATAGAAAGTACTGAAACATCTCAATGTAGGTAATCACAAACTACCACTTTCGTTCAAAAGGAGCATTAGCCACCCTGCAATACAGTACATGTGATATGGTACAGTACTGCAAATACTCTAGATCAGGGGTTTTCAAGTGTGAGAGAGTGAGCCCTCCCCTCAGAGAAAAAAATCAGCTGAGCCCCCCCCCCCCAATTTTTTTTTTCTAAATACCTGTGTTTTGAAAGCTATTTTAATTATTTTACACATTTCAAACATCTCCGATCATAATTTTAAAACATTTGGAACATATTTTTGAAACATTTGAAACAAATTTTTTAACATATTTTTTAAACTATTTCTGAAACATTACATCTTTTTGCGTTTTTAAACAACAAAATGTAACAACTTTATCTAAGCATGTTTTAGCTTAACCTTTTTTAAATACATTTGAACATCTTAATCTGTGTAAACTGCCAGTTTACAGATTCAATCAGATCTGCCTTTTCAGTCCAGAGATTCGACTATTCGGCGGGGTTGTTTACCGGCGTTGCTATGGTGACCTCAATTATTATAACCAACTGAAACGACGCCGGTTTGAAACTAAAACTGTGATTCTGAAAAAAGTATAAATGCTATCAAAATTCCGTTTAGATAGTATTGATACAAGTGTGTAGATTTGTTTAATGGTTTGAACGATGGTAAACGGTTGAAAAAGAAATGAGTTACGAATGTCTAGAAGTAGGTGTATCAGAATGGGCTGACGTCCTCAATGAAAACAGCTGAAAACGAAGCAGTATGAAACTAAAACTGTGATTCTGAAGACATTTTAAATGATATCGAAATTCTGTTTCGATATTATTGAAGATACAAGTGTGTAGATTTGTTAAATGGTTTGCACGAAGATAAACGGTTGAAAATTGATTTAGTTATGTTACTTCTACAGTTGAAGTACGACTGATACGACTGATTTGAATCATCGGCTGCATCCGAATACTCGTACTTGCATACTATATAGTATGCATTTTGTAGTATGCGAAAAATCTAGCGCGTCCGAATACTGTAGTATGCATTCTGTAGTACGGAAGTCATTTCCGAATGCATACTACCGCCAAAGTGAACCACGGACCACACTACGCTATCCCACAATGCAACCGGAGTCTGGTAACAAACGAAGAAGAGATGGCTGACCCGACACCACCAACAGCGGCTTTTTATTTGTGTGTGTGTGTGTGTGTGTGTGTGTGTGTGGTGTGTGTGTGTGTGTGTGTGTGTGTGTGTGTGTGTGTGTGTGTGTGTGTGTGTGTGTGTGTGTGTGTGTGTGTGTGTGTGTGTGTGTGTGTGTGTGTGTGTGTGTGTGTGTGTGTGTGTGTGTGTGTGTGTGTGTGTGTGTGTGTGTGTGTGTGTGTGTGTGTGTTCAATAAAAAAGGAAAAATTAACTTCAATCGTCTTTTTCACGGAGTAACAAATAACTGTAAATGTATTATTATTATTCCAAAAAAATGACTTACCAAATGTCCACATATATACAACATAACCTGCCGGTAAGTCGCTCTACGAGATGACCGATGACGACGCCTTCTAGCAGAGATATCCATTACAAGAGCCATTCGCGTAGAAAGAGAATTTTTTTTATTTAATAGCAACGATAACAAGACGGAAAACAGGTACATTTTGCCGCCATCTGGGGGGAGATACGTCATCTCCAAACATCCGGTGGAGTTTCGGCGGCGTTCGGAGGCGTTCTACGCATGTCTGTAGACCGTACTACACAGTCAAGTGTAGTATGGTCAAGTAGTAGACACTAGACAGAAATAGTATGTACTAGGTATTCGGATGCAGCCATCGTCTTTCAGGGTTTTCTTCGGGTTTATTTTTTTCTCACGTCGCGCCCCCCCTGAAGAACTCTGGCGCCCCCCAGGGGGGGCGCGCCCCACAGTTTGAAAACCACTGCTCTAGATACAGTCTGAGTAGAGTAGAAAGTAGAGAGTTGAAGACATACCTGTTTTCCAGTCGGAATGTCCTTATTATGGATGAAACTGTGAAACGGCTTAGATTAGGGTGGACTCTCTGCCCAGCTTCCCTCATAGTCAGGCCATGGTTTACAGTATGACATGGTCCACCAAAGTTGCTCTTATGTCATCGGAAATAATTCCGTGCACGGCCTCTTCCACCACGTCCTCCTCTATGTCTCTGTCCTCCTCTTCCTCCTCTACCTCTGCCTCTTGCTCTTGCTGCATCCATGCTTGCAAGTTCTCAAAATGGCTTAACTGAGGCCTTTTTGCAGCTGGCTGAATGGTGTTCAGTTTTTGGAAGAAAGTGTTTTAAGGTGTGTAAGTAAGTATTCTCAATTAACCAATGTGTTTAGGATTTTGAATAGATGTGTTTTCCCAATGGTACAATGAGCCGTCATTTTTGAATTAAGTGTCTTATGTATGAAATACTGTGTAGTGTGCAGGAGCAAGTGTGTTGCAGAAAGGAGCAAGTGTGTTGCACCATTGCCCCCAGGGGGGGCGCGCCCCACAGTTTGAAAACCACTGGTTTAAGGTATAGAAACAAAAACTTCAAGTTGTGTTGCTTTGGTCTAAGCATGTGTCTATAGTGTTCAAGCAATTGAAAAAAACTGTAATAGCCCGGAACCTTCTGCCGGATGGGAGACACAGAAATGGGTGGTGACCGGGATGAGAAGGATCAGCGATGATCTTCCCGGCTCTCTTGCTGGTCCTTAAGTGAAACAGGTCTAGAAGAGACGGCAGGTCGCAGCGATTACCTTCTCGGCTGACCGAATGATCCGCTGCAGTCGGCTTTTATCCTTTGCAGTAGAGGCAGCGAAACCAGATGGTTATTGAAGAGGTGAGGATGGATTCAATGATGGCTGTGTAGAATTCCACCATCACTTTCTTCGGCATGTTGAATCTCTTTAGCTGTCGAAGGAAGAACATCCTCTGCTGGGCCTTCTTGATTTTGGAGGTGATGTTCTCCGCCCACCTTAGGTCTTGTGCCATGACTGTTCCCAGGAATCTGAAAGACACCATGTTAACTGGGGAGTCACACATGATGAGGGGGATGGTTAGGGCTTGGCTCCTCCTGAAATCTGCTACCATCTCTACAGTTTTTAAAGCATTCAGCTCCAGGTGGTTCTGGCTGCACCAGAAAGCCAGGCTGTCGACTTCATTTCTGTAGGCGGCCTCATCCCCATTTGATATTAATTAGGGTGACCATATTTTCATTTGGGAAAACCAGGACACCTTGTCGGGGGGGGGGGGGGGGTTGAAGGTGGGGCGGGGCGGGGGTGGCTGGGAGGTGGGCGGTCATGTGGAGGATGCTGCTGCTTTAATAGTATTTTATTATTATTCAATTATACCTGTATATTATATTATATGGATAGAACAAGATATTTACAGTTGGTTTATTAAAAATGCTTTTCAGTAAAAGTCAATAACAATAACTCCAATAACAAATGATAATTGTATTCAAAATGTATTTATTCAAAATGCTTGAGTCAACAATTCCTGTAATGAATGAACAGCACAATGAAAGAAATAATGTCACATCTTAACATCCTTCACTTAACAAGTTAACAATAACTGAACTCGAAATAACACTCACTTAGCCTCAGTAATGAACAAAATAATGTATGTTTTGTAGGGCTATTGGGGGGGGGGGGGGGGGAATTAACCAATGAGCTGATTTACAATCATTGAAAATAATTAAAATAAATAACAAATGAGCTCATTTACAATCAGGTAGCCTATTGGAGAAAATAAATAACAAATGAGCATAATACAAAAAAAAACCCTCTTGTATACTCGAAAAAATAACAGAATATACAAAAAAAAATAAAAAAGATCAACACACCATCTTAACTTCCCTGCTTAATCCTCGTCTCCCTCTTCATCTGTTTTGTCCTCCTCTTCGTCTGGTTTTTCTTCCTCGTCCTTCTTTGCCCATTTGTATTTTGCTGTAGAGCTGATCTTCTTCAGCAGTGTCTTGTGGCCCAACATGTACGTGTGAAAGTCCTTGCATGACATATCTTTGAGATTGTATTGCACAAATAGGATCCCTTTCAAAGATGGAACTGAGAGCTGGTTCCTCTCCTTTGTCCACTGGCTCTGCATCAGTGAAAACACTCTCTCCACATTTGCATTATGTGAAGAAAGTGCGAAGACAAACTGTGCCATCCTCAGCAGCTCCGAGTAGCATCCGATGCTTTTGGCCTTCTAGAAGTACTTGACCCACCTCTGGTGCACCTGCAGGCCCATGAATGCTTCAACCTCACTGCAGCTTTCCACAAATTTCTTTAAATTGGACACTTGGTCAAAGCATTTCACATCGTCAATTGCCACCCATTTCTCCTCAAGGTACTTGATGCAGGCCTCCACATCATCCCACTTAGGTGCCTCGCTCATGTCCATCCACATGAAAGGTGTGAATTCTTCCATGGGCGCCATCCATTTCTCCAAGCATGAGCTATACATGCCTAGCACATCCGCCATGAACTTGTCACATCCCTCTCAAAGTCCTTCTCTGCGGTGTGCGGCAAGCAGTCCCTTGACTTTCAGGGACATGAAATTATTGGTCTTCCGTTCAATAACGTTGTGGATGCTGCTCAATATTTTCTTGATTTCCATGATGGAGTTGTCCTCCCTTTCCATCTCCTGAATGTGGCAATGGAAGATGGACATGAGGGAGTGCATGTGCCACAAATACACCTCACTAAAAGGGTTTTAAAAAAAAACCTTGATCATCACAGGTAGCTTTTCTTGGGATAAAAAGAATGCTTTTAGAGCAGGGAACATCTGCAGCATCCTCTCTATTCCTGGGAATAGAGAGAGCCACCTGGTCTTGCTGTGTGACAGCATCCTCCTGTATTCCACATCCACAAAATCGCAGTACTCTTTGAGGGACTCTGTGCGCACAGTGTATATGTGGAAGTACAGGTAGATGATATTTTCAATGTCCACAAGCCTATCTGCCCCTTGATAGACACAGTTGTTAAGGATATGTGCTGGGCATCCCACGCCAATCAATGTTTTGTTTTGTAGCAGCCTCTTCAAATGTGCAAACACATTATTTCCCCCTTCGTCACGCCGAGTTCCACCAAAATTGGTGTTGCAATTGTCGCCGGTAAATGCGACGCATTTGGAGGCGAAATTGTTTTTCGTCAATGTTTGCATTAAGTAATTGGCGATGGTCGTTGCAGTCTCGTTGCACTTCAATTGCCTTACTTTGAACACCACCCGCCTTCCAATCAAAATACTGAATAATGATTGGGAAGATTTTCACCGCACCATGATTGCTCCCATCAGTACTTACACCACAATAAGGGATGTCTTTTAGTGCTTCGTGCGCCACTTCTACAGAATGCGGTGCCAGTACACTATCAACAATAGCCTAGGTCTTAGTTCGGGCACAACTAAACTTTTTAGCAGTGTCTGAATCGGGGAGGGTCTTTTTGAGCAATGCACTAGTGCAGTCCATGGATCTGTAACTGTTGTGGTGTTTCACTGTGTGAAATGACCATGCAGCCTCCGCTGCATTCACTGCATCCTCGTTCCCTGGTCTGAGAAAGTACTGTGTGTTTTGTGCTTCTCGGTGTCCAGGTGGATTTTCAGATCTCTTGCACCTCCATTGGACACAAGGCTTCCCATTTGTCTCGACCCGGTCTGAAAGCCGGGAAACTCTTTAGTAATTCGTCGGTAAACGAGCACTTGCGCTTCGGCATGTTGCTTGCGTATCAACGTGACAACAGTCACGTTGTCTACGTTCTGATTAATAGGGCTGACAGCATAGGGGCGGGGATTAGGCTACGTCGCACGCAGCGCCGTGGGCAGTGCCCTAGTGCATGTAAATGTAATGGTCCAAAGAAGGTAATTTTAAAAACCACGACATTTCCTCACTTTCTAAAAATAACCCGGGACACCCGGGACAGGATGTGAAATACGGACATGTCCTGGGAAATACGGACGTATGGTCACCCGAGATTAATCCAATGAGGGTGGTGTCATCCGCAAATGTTATGAGTTTGACAGAGGGGTGGCTGGAGGTGCAGTTGTTGGTGTAGAGGGAGAAAAGTAAAGGAGAGAGCACACAGCCTTGGGGGGCTCCAGTGCTGATGGTCCGAGGCTCCGAGACAAGCTTGCCCAGCCTCACTCGCTGCTTCCTGTCTGACAGGAAGTCAGTGATCCACCTGCAGGTGGGCTCAGGCACGTTCAGCTGTGTTAGCTTGTCTTGGAGGAGAGCTGGGGCGATGGTGTTAAATGCCGAGCTGAAATCAACAAACAGGATCCTGGCATAGGTGCCGGGGTAATCAAGGTGCTGGAGGATGTAGTGGAGTCCCATGTTGATTGCGTCATCAACAGACCTGTTGGCTCTGTAGGCAAACTGCAGTGGGTCAAGGAGATGGTTGGTGATGGCCTTGAGGTGGGTCAGCACGAGGCGCTTGAAGGTCTTCATTACCACAGAGGTCAGGGCGACTGGTCTGTAGTCATTAAGGCCTGAGACCCTCTGCTTTTTCGGAACGGGGATGATGGTGGATGTTTTAAAGCAGGCAGGTACCACACATTCAGCCAGTGAGGTGTTTAAGATGTTTGTGAACACTGGAGACAGCTGGTCAGCACAGTACCTTATTGTGGAGGGAGAGACAGCATCTGGTCCAGCTGCTTTGCGGGGGTTCTGTCTTTTTAACAGCTTGTTGACATCCCTCTCCTGAATGGCGAGAGGTGTGATGGGGGGGAGAGGGCTGTCTGGGACCATTTTGTTGGAGAGGGTGGTGTCTATGTCCAGGCTGGGAAGAGTAGGTGTGATAGCTGTGGTGGGGACAGGGTTAGGACCAGTCCATTGTCTGTCAAATCTGCAGTAGAGGTCGTTCAGGTCATTTGCCAGTCTAAGATCTTCCATAGAGTGGGGGGATTTGGTTTTGCAGCCTGTGATCACCTGAAGGCCTTTCCAGACTGACGAGGAGTCATTGGCTGCAAATTGATGTTCCAGCTTCTTAGAGTACTGTCGTTCTCCTTTATCACCTTGCCAAAAGAGTATTTTGCCAGTCTGAATCTATCCTTGTCCCCACTCTTGAAAGCCTCCTCCTTCTCCAAACGAAGCTGTTTGAGTCTTGCAGTGAACCAGGGCTTGTCGTGGTTGTAGCTCACCCTGGTGCGTGTTGGAATACATACGTCCTTGCAGAAGCTGATGTATGACATCACAGCATCTGTATATTCATCCAGACTGCTGGAAGAAGTTCTAAAAAGGTCCCAGTCTGTGTCATCCAGGCAGTCCCGCAGCTCATCCACAGCTTCTCTGTTGTTCCAGTTTTTTGTAGTCCGCACAGCAGGTTTCGAAATTTTAAGTTTTTGTTTATAAGCTGGGATCAGATGAATAAGAGCATGGTCGGATAGCCCCAGAGCAGCGTGTTAAACTGCACGATAAGCCCTGCTGATGGTGCTGTAGCAGTGGTCCAAAGTATTATTATGTATTATGTATTATGGTTGCATAATTATGCATGCTAGTATGTAAGTGAGAGAGAGAACTGAACTAATGATGAATGCTGCCGAACTATCACCCCCCGGACCAGGGGGAGACAGAAGGGGAGACAACCCCTGACCAGGGGGAGACAGAGGGGGAGACAACTCTGGACCAGGAGGAGAAAAGGGGGGAGGCAATCCCGGACCAACGGGAGACAGAGGGGGAGACAACACCGGACCAGGGGGAGACAGAGGGGGAGACAACCCCGGACCTGGGGAAGAAAGAGGGGGAGACATGTAGACGGGAAGATATCAATAAAGTGGTAGGACAGACAGGAGGACACACAGACAGACAGATGGATGGACAAGTGGATTTGAAAGACAGATAGAAGAGAGATGGAGATGGGAGGCCCAGCGGTCGATGGTCAGCCAGATGAAACTCCTCCTCTTCAGATTGCAGGGTGAGAAACTCTCCCACCAAATGAAAGCTCAGCAGTAAATCTCCAGTCCTTCATCCCAGCTCTCCTCTGGGGAGCTCAGCTCCTCCAGAGAGCAGTGATGGAGGGAACCTCATCACTCTGTAGGCCCTCAGCCCTCTTTCTAACGAGGGCCCTCCTGTTAGGGGCTCTGAGTGATTGGCCCAAACACAGGACAGGACCCTCTAATGACCCCTTACTGGGACTGTGGGTCTTCAGGTCCCTCAGTCTAATGGACCGGCCCTTAGTGGGACTGTGGGTCTTTAGGTCCCTCAGTCTAATGGACCGGCCCTTAATGGGACTATGGATCTTCAGGTCCCTCTAATGGACCGGCCCTTAGTGGGACTGTGGGTCTTCAGGTCCCTCAGTCTAATTTGCCGGTCCTTAGTGGGACTGTGGATCTTCAGGTCCCTCTAATGGACCGGCCCTTAGTGGGACTGTTGGTCTTCAGGTTCCTCTAATGGACCGGCCCTTAGTGGGACTGTTGGTCTTCAGGTCCCTCTAATGGACGGGCCCTTAGTGGGACTGTTGGTCTTCAGGTCCCTCTAATGGACCGGCCCTTAGTGGGATTGCGGGTCTTCTGCTTCCTGCTTCTGTAGACGCTCTTCAGATGTTTAAGTTGTGTCTTTTGAAGAACACAATTAGGAGCAGTTTTGGGGAGTAACGGAATACATGCACCGGCGTTACGTATTCAGAATACAAATTATAGCTAACTGTATTCCGTTACAGTTAAAATTTAAATAGTTGGTATTTAGGATACAGTCACATTGTTGAAATCAATGGATTACATGAGGATACTTCTGTTTCAGCAGTTTATTCGTGCTTTCACACCAACAGCACTTTGATGTCAACCAAAGGTCTCGGTCAGCCGACCTAGACCTCCCTGAACAGCTGGTCTCGGTTCGCTTCCAAACAAACCCTGAAACGGTCCGCTTGAGATCTGAAAGCAAACGAACCTCGGTCCGATCCAGTTCTACAAAGCATATGCCTCTTTGGACGTAACAGGCACCCGCTTTATTGTTTGATTAGCGGTAACTCTAAGACTAGCAGCAAATTGTCGGACCATCTGGGAATTTGGACAGACCCACATAAAACGTATGCTGGAAAACACACATAAAAATGCTGATGATTGAACGATCTTTTCTCTCTCTCTCTCTCTCTCTCTCTCTCTCTCTCTCTCTCTCTCTCTCTCTCTCTCTCTCTCTCTCTCTCTCTCTCTCTCTATCCCTCTCTCTCTCTCTCTCTCTCTCTCTTTCTCTCTCTCTTCTCTATTTTAAGGCGATTTTATAGGCAACACCTTGCACTTAGCTCAGTGAATGTGATGGTGTCAGTGTTGGATGTAATAGCAAATATCTTTCGCATTCTTACACTTATAAAATGCAATTCAATGTGGAAGTAATCCAAGTAGGCTATTCAGAATACAATACTCAGATTGAGTGATGAAACAGAATACGTTACATATTACATTTTTGGGCATGTATTCTGTATTCTGTAACTGGATACATTTTAAAAGTAACCTTCCCAACACTGATTAGGATGTGCATGTTTGTGTGTGTGCGTATGTGTGTGCGTGCGTGCGTCAAAGTTTCACCTGCAGGCTTGTGTGAGTGTGTTGATGGTTTGTGCATGCCAGTACATGTACATGTGTGTATAGACAATTGTCTGTGTGCGTTCACTGGTGTTTGTGTGTGTGTGTGTGTGTGTGTGTGTGTGTGTGTTTCGATGGTGTGTGTACATATTACTGTGTGCATGTGTGCATGCTTTTGTGTGGTGTGTGTCTGTGTGCATGTGCTTGTGTGTGTGTCTATGTGTGTGTGTGTGTGTGTGTGTGTGTGTGTGTGTGTGTGTGTGTGTGTGTGTGTGTGTGTGTGTGTGTGTGAATCTGTGTGTGTGTGTGTGTGTGTGTGTGTGTGTCTGTGTGTGTTGGGTGTGATGCTACCATTGCACCATCCCCTCCCTCTCTCTCTCCCCCAGTTCCTATTTATCATTGCAATTAGGGGGTCTGCAGAGCATGAAGTCCCGGTCCTCTCTTCATGTTATTCCCCCCCCCCCCCCCCCCCCCATCTAGAGGACCTGTCTGCTCCCAGCAGCCAACAAGCAACTCTGAATGTCTGCGTGTGTTTGTGTGTATGTATGTGTGTGTGTGTGTGTGTGTGTGTGTGTGTGTGTGTGTGTGTGTGTGTGTGTGTGTGTGTGTGTGTGTCTGTGTGTGTCTGTGTGTGTGTGTGTGTGTGTGTGTGTGTGTGTATGTGTGTGCGCGCGTGCGTGAGTGATATTATTCACAGTCAAAGCTATATGTGGATGAGGGAGGGAATGAAAAAGATTAAGTGAGGTAGAATGTGAGAGTGAGGGGGGGAGATATGTTTGAACAGGCGATGACACAAACAAATAGTAAGATAAACCAGGTGTCTGTCTATCATAGCAATAAGTACCATATTTTAGCATATTTTAGCATACTATACCACCATTTTAGTTTGTAGGCGGGCGGCAAACCCTGATCCTAAAACCAAACCCTTATATCTTAACCCTCAAACCAAACTAGAAACTGAAGCCTTGATATTAAAACCAGGAGATGAATAAATAACCAACAAGTCAAAGAAAAGACATTGAAATATGGAGAACTAGAAACTCGAAAACAACTGAGAAAAATTAGAAAAAGGAATAACGAGTATTTGTTAGGATGGCGAACAAAAGGTCAAAGAAGGGCACAGATAAGGCAGACAGAGGCACAGGAGGGAGAGAACATTAGCAGCAGAGATAAGATCAGGATTCCAGTAGGAGCCACTGTGGGACTCGAAACCCCGTTCCTCAGAGCAGATAGCAGCTCTCTGCTGCGGGGCTGAGATTAACGCGAACATCTCCATCAGGGGACCTCTCCAGAAGGGTCGAGGTGGGTCTGTTAGGGAGCAGTCTGGTGGGAGGGGCCTCAGGGTCTCAGGACAGACCCCCCCCACTCTGACATCTGGTGGGAGGGGCCTCAGGGTCTCAGGACAGACCCCTCCCACTCTGACGTCTGGTGGGAGGGGCCTCAGGGTCCCAGGACAGACCCCCCCCCACTCTGACGCGCCAGCAGTCAGAGGGTCCAGTCGGAACTCAGAGTGGACCCATGGCCCTGTGTGTGTCCCCTTATCTCGAGATGTAAATACATGTAGTACAGGACAGCTAACAGAACACGGCTTTGAAGTGACAGGAGGAGGGGTGCGGGGCGGGGGGGGGGGGTATAAAATGGACGGCTCAGATGATACGGGGGCACCAGTGTGTTTGGGCCAAGTGTGTTTGGGCCAAGCCCATCTGCTGGCCCGCGCTCTGATGTGTGTGAGTGTGTGTGTGTTTGTGTGTGTGTGTGAGTGTGTGTGTCTGAGTGTGTGTCTGAGTGTGAGAGTGTGTGTGATCTGGACATCAATGAGGGGATAAGGGTATTTGAATGAGCATCTGTGTGTAACGCGTGTCATGTATGGGGCTTTGATGTTTGGGAGAAGGAAGGGATTCAACCTAATGGGCTGAGTGGGACGGATGTAGAGAGGGAGAAAGAGAGTTTGATAGGAGGAAGAGAGAGTTTGATAGAGAGGAGGAGGAGGAAGGGAGAGCTTGATGGAGAGAAAGAGGGGAGAGTACCGGATGACTCAACGTGCTGCTTCTGGATGGATTGTAAAGACGTAGATGATGTAACCATCAGAGCACTGGTCTCAGATCAGACTGGTCACTGGTCTCAGATCAGAGTGGTCACTGGCAGTAGTTAATACTAGACACCCTCTGGGTATGTTTATGAAAATAGCAACTTCCGGTTGGGGGGAGGAGGGGTGGTGGCGTGTTAATGACTTATTGCTATGCTGTGTGATTTAATATAGGGCCTACGTTCTCCTCGCCTTATGGGTCAGCTAGAGTGCGAGCCTGCTAGGGGTCGTGTGAAGCGTTTTATGGCCATGTCCCTTCCTCTCTTTGCGTGTGTTGTCTTAAGGCACTTAAGGCACAGCTTCCAGGCAATGTTTTGGCGTATGATGTTGTTCCTCAACCCTCTGGTTAACGTCGCCAATAGCCTGAGGGTTACATGTTTACAACCACATCCTCCATAAGCCAGCCTAAGTGAATGTGTGTGTGTGTGTGTGTGTGTGTGTGTGTGTGTGTGTGTGTGTGTGTGTGTGTGTGTGTGTGTGTGTGTGTGTGTGTGTGTGTGTGTGTGTGTGTGTGTGTGTGTGTGTTCCTTACGGCTATTAACCATTTTGTTTATAGTGTAGCTATAGTGTATATCTTTTTATATTATTCATTTTGTATTTATGAGGTGTTATGCATATTGTGTTAAGAAAATCAATTCATACTGAAATATACCACACTTTCCGGCAGGTTATTAACTATTTTGTTTTGATTTATTGTTTTCAAATTGATCCATGTGTTCTTCTCCTTTTAATCATTTTATTGGAATCATTCTGTATTTTAGGGGGTATTCATAATGTGATAAAAGAAATAAAAAATCACATGTTAAATGTATATGTATCATAATGTATCTGTATATACTTTTATATGCGTCATGCATTAATGATGAATGACTGTTAATAATCATGCATGTGTTAATAAAGAATGTTAACTGTCACATGTTTCACGGTTATATGGTCACAAGGCAGCCGTCCGTCAGAGGGGATGCACACAGACCGCAGAGATGGCTGTTGTACACGCTAGTTTTATCCTAGGCTACAGCACCCGTTCAGCATGGTAGTATCGGGACCGTCAAACAGTGGCAAAACCTACTTTGTCAAAACAGTCTTTGAATATATGGATCGGTTATTCTCAGAAAAGATTGAAAATATAGTATATATTTATTCATGCTGGCAGCCCATATATGATGATCTGCTTAAAATAAGCAACATTCACTTTATAGAAGGGATCCCCAAATCTCTATGCGATGATACAGTCTTACCAGTCCATACTAGAAATCTGCTCATTATTGACGACTTGATGAACGACGCATGCAATCATTTAGAGGTTCAGTACGTTTTTACCAAATATGTACACCATCGTAATCTCAGTTGTATGTATCTGGTCCAGAATTTATTCATGCAGGGTAAAACCAGCCGTACAATTAGTCTAAATACCAATTACATGGTTTTGTTTAAGAACCCACGTGACAAATATCAGATTATGCTGATAGCCAAACAGATGTTTCCGTGTAAGACAAAATATTTTCTAGAAGCCTTTAACGATGCTACCGACATGCCTTATGGCTATCTGCTTGTAGACTTTAAAGCCATGACCCCAGACAACATGAGACTTAGAACAGATATATCGTCGGACCGGCATGTTGTATACACTCAGAGAGCCAAAGTGATTAGCCCAAAAGACCATGTCCTCACGTATAAGCAGAAATCGTGAGCGTCTTAAGCAACTATATAAAGCACCTCCAGCACAGCGTAAAGTTATCCTCAGGACAGCCAACACCGACTTTATCAACTCACTGTGTGAAATAGCCTTGAACATTTTACAAGGCAAAATACCACTAACCCCCCGTCAGCATACGAAATTGCGTAGACGAAAGAAGGACCTCAGAATACTCGCCAATAAAAATGTACTAATATCTAGAAAGAAAAGACTGATCAACCAGACTGGTGGATTTCTTCTACCCCTGCTGTCTGTGGCCATACCGTTGTTTACAAGCCTGTTCTCAAGAGGAGGGTGATTATAATGGATCATACACACAAGATGTATCTAGTTCCTCAACATCAGCTCGATGCCTTAAAGCATACCCAACCCAGGGATTCTGTTAGACAGACTGCTGAGTGAAGAGCTGGATAAGGCCATTGCGATGGTGTTGAACACTCCCGATACAGACCTATATGAAAAAGCTGCCAGGTACTTAGCGGTCCTGCAGCGTTATCTATCCATGGTGAAACAAGGACAGCGTGAGCATGGAGAATTAACTCTTTCACTTGCCGATGGGGGCCCAGTTCATACACCTGTGGCGGCACAGCATGGTGTTGATGACGATGATGGCAACGGCGATCATATTTATAAGGATATAATGAATTTTGTTGAATCTGTCAGACCACAGGGATGGAATGTATTTCTGAAAATTTTAGCCAGTAATAATAAACCGCTATCGGCTATCCCTAATAAACAGCTCAGACAAACTGTAGACATGTATAAGTATACGCCCTCAACTAAGGGTGACTATGCGACGGCAGCTATGCCTGTCTCATCTGGTAAAAGGAGGAAACGTAATCAGACGTTGCCGTCTATTACCTCCCCTGGAATGCCTATGGCCGATTGGATACCATTTTAAATTTCTTATGTATCTTTATGTATATGTTATAGCCGTAAAAATAAAAGAACAACAGTACGACTGAAAATGTATTCAAATCATTGTTTTATTTTTTATTATCATACCAAAACAACACATGTTACATGTTACATCCGCATATACATGACTGCACACATGACATATCATGTTTATTACAGACACTACACGGCCAACAAAGTCATAAACCATTTCATCATTACGGGGTAGATTATCTCCGTGCATTTTCAAAAACTTTTGATAGAATACACCTTTTTGCATATTAAACAAGAAAAAAACACAATGGTGCCCACATGCGGTACTTGATGGATCTTGGACCTGTTGTGTAGAATGAACTACATCTATACAGTGCTGATCGAGAAAACGCTGTATGGGCTCAGGAAACTCAGAGTATGAGGGAGGGTTGCCGTAGGAGTCGAAAAAGTATCCCTGGCTCTCAGCCGTAATATATATAGCTAGCCAATGGGCACCGGCCATGTGTGAAGGTTCGGTGTTGATCACCAGCATTGCAGGCCTCTGACGAATTTCCCGGGGTAGATGATTACACGGTAACGCACCAAGAAAATAAGCCTTGTGTGCCATTTTCTGACACACTGCCGTCAGCTCTATAGTATTGTAATGACCACAGGCGAGGTAGTGAGCGAAGTACGTTGGTATCCGGTTTATTAGAATCCACAAGCGGACAGACAGGCGCAGCTCAACCGGAAAGCACACACCCGAAAACTCCCGCCAGGAAGGAAACCCCCAGGGACCCCCTCTCAGACGGCCCGCCCCTTCCTCCCAAACCCTGTGACGCTACATTACCCCCCCTTCACAAAGTTCCTCGCCCCCTAGGAATCACAGAAAAAACGAAAACACCGCCCTCAGAATAACGTAACTTCTCTTTAACATAACGTGCTTCAACCCTAACCCCACATAACAACAGGAACAACGCTGAACAACATTAACAAACTCATCCTACAGATAGCAAACAAAGTCTTTTAAGTGCCCTGGTGGCCCCCTGGGACGTCGAGAGCCCCCTCCCCGGGACTCCGGTGTAAAGGGTACGGGGTCTTCAGCACCTGGGGGGGGAAGGGGGGACGGGGGGCAAAGGGTATCAGATACATGGGAGGGCCGGTTATCCCCGGCAGTTGGGGGACAGGCGTCAGACCGAGGCCCCGCCGGTGTCGCCGGCTTTTAGGCGGCAGGGCGGCAGCGAGGGGTAACGGGACCCCCCTGGGCCAGTGGGGGAGGCCCCCCCTTGGTACGGAGCCAGTCTGTCTCTGTGCAGTGCCACCCTCCTTCCTTTAGGTGGTAGGTGCAACCGGTACACCACCTCACCCAGCCTCTCCAGAACTTGACAGGGGCCCACCCAAGGACTGTCCAGTTTAGGACATCTCCCCTTCTTCCTTTGGGGATTGAACACCCAAACTAGCTCTCCCGCCTGGAAATGCCGGCCTTTGCTTTTTATGTCGTAATTTCTTTTCTGCCTCACCCCTGCCCTCTGCTGTTGCTCCTGGGCGAATAGGTGGGCCGACTCCAGGCGGTCTTGGAGTCTCCTGGCATACTCAGGGCCAGGGGAACTGAGTCTGGGGCATCCGGTGGACGACCGAACGCTAACTCTGCCGGGGTACGAAGCTCCCTTCCCAGCATGAGAAGGGACGGCGTGCATGATGTAGACTCCTGCACGGCGGTGCGGCAAGCCATGAGAACCAGGGGAAGGTGGTTATCCCAGTCTCTCTGGTGCTGGGAGGTGAGGATGGCCAGCTGTTGGCCCATGGTGCGGTGGAAGCGCTCCACCAGTCCATCACTCTGCGGCCTCTGGGGAGTGGTGCGGGTCTTATGGATGCCCAGGCGCTCACACATAGAGGAGAACACCCGGGACTCGAAGTTTCTCCCCTGGTCGCTATGCAATGTCTCTGGCACCCCAAAACGGCTGAACATGCCCTCCAACAGGGCGTCGGCCACGGTCTCAGCTTCCTGATCGGGGATGGCATAGGCTTCGGGCCACTTGGAGAAGTAGTCGATGGCAGTGAGAACGAAGCGGTTGCCCCGGTCCGAGCCACCCTCTCCATAGGTGCGCCTACCAGAAACTGCTGAAGGGGAGCATGTGAGCGCCCGGTGGGGCCCTTCCGTGCGGTGCAGGGGTCACACCGACGGCAAAAGTCCTCGACATCTCTCCGGGACCGGCCCCAGTAAAAACCCTGGCGTAGGCGTCGGAGTGTCTTAGCAACCCCAAAGTGCCCCGACCCTGCGGCTCCATGCATGGCCTCGAGCACTGCCCCCTGTAGGACCTCGGGAACCACAACCTGCCACCTCTCTTCGCCCGTGGCCGGCTCCTTCCAGGCCTGCTGCAGCACGCCCCGGCAGAGGCACAGGGCCTCGAACTTGGTCCACAGTCCCTTGACATCTCTGGAGAGGGCGGCCACCTCCTCCCACGGTGGTTTTCGCTGCGCCTCCACCCACTGCAACACTGGCTGAAGGTCGGTATCATGCTCCTGCTGCTTTCTCCAATCGTCTCCATCTATGACCTCCAACTGCTGCACCGCGGCGCATCCCTCCTCCTCTGCTCGCAGCTCTCTCTCGCGGGCCTCCTTCCTCTCGCAGCTGCGTCACCCCTCGGCAGCACAGGGCCGCCGAGAGAGTGCGTCGGCGTTGGTGTGTCGGGCTCCAGCCCGGTGTTCCACTCGGAAGACGTAGGCCTGGAGTTCCTCCAACAACCTGGCCACCTGCCCTTCCGGCTCCTTGAAGGTCATGAGCCACTGGAGAGCAGAGTGGTCGGCAGGAATCCCCGTCACCGAGTCGACCCACCACCACCGCCGTCCTTGAAGCTTTCATGTCGTCTGCTTCTTGGGGGAGTGGGGCTTGGCTCCCCCGCCTGTGCTGACGTGGCCCCTCCGTTTCTGGAACAGCTGGGGCGGGGGGAGCGGGGGAAGAACTGTTTAAGGTCCGCACATCCCCCCCTGTGCGGGCCCTGTGGCGTTTCCCGGACCCGCGCGTGAAGTGGGGCAATCTCTGACCAAATGTCCAGGTTGGCCACACCCCCAACAGGCTCTTTGGTCGGGACGCTGTCGGATGCGTGACGGCTGCAGTGATACGGCCCTTATCAGTTCCGTAATTTCTGTCGCCCACGCCGGCTTTTCCTCTGCCGCCGGGCCCCGGGCTGCTCCCCCTGCCGGATAACTCCCTCTTGGGCCCCCCTCAGCGACCGCGCCCCACATGATTTCCCTCTCCACGGCCATCTCCAAAGCCGACTGAAGAGAAAATGGGTGCTGTAATTGTACTTGAACCCGCAGCTCCAGAGGAAGGAGGGCTCTGATGAGAACTGGTCCCGTGCCAACTCACTCTGCACGCTGGGGGGCATGTGTGCATATGCCCTACGTGTCAGGCTCTCAATGTCATTAGCCAACACCCTCAGTGACTCCCCCGGCTTCCTGCAGCGGTTACCAAGCGAAGGAGCTCCGGCTTCACACATTGTCCAAACCGCCTCTGCAAGGCCCCCACTAAAGCTCCGTACTCCCGTCTCTCCCCCGGTGAAAGCAGCAGCAGGCACGACAATGCGTCGTCGGTGAGGCACAAAGCTAGCTGCAATGCTTTAGCCTCTACTGTCCATCCCCCAGCGTCAGCCAGCAGTTCAAATTGAGCATGAAACGCCTCCCAGTCAGCCCTACCGGAGTATTTAGGCGTCTTAACCGCCTCAAGGTTGAAACAAAATAATGCATACCCATCTCCGAATTCCTTATGATTAATAGCTATTTCTCTATCTTTGAGCTGACGACCTGTAGCCTGAATGAGTTGAAAATATTCTCGGGTATAGAGGCCATTTCTAAAGTCAGGCTGAAAGGGTTTAGCAGGATAGGCCTGACCGTCGCAGTATAGGGATAAAAACTCAATGCCGAAATGCTGGAAACTGAAAGGATTCCTAGCATAACTCCCTGTGAATGCTTCGTTATTCACAAAACCTATAATAACCATCTTATCTTAATAACGTATTTGTCCTAGAAATAGATTATCCTGGGTGCATATTCTGCTGCCCGCAGCGATGGATACATTCTTTAGACACACTCTATCAACGGGGTATTTGACGTTAGCTTGGTTTAACGCACGGGCATGGGCCAGCTTGATGCCTGGTGCTATAGATACCTTTTTAATGAAAACATTTGCAGACACTATAGATACACGGTATTCCACAGCACCATCGGTCATCAGACAGAAATCATTTTTTGCTCTAATGAATCTCATGCGTAGATCAACTCCGTTAATCAACAGTTTCTCCTGAAAAAACATATCGACGTGTATAGGGGATATCAGTTAAACGAAACGACTTCAACCCGTATATTCGCTCCTAGTCGTTTAGCCTAGATTGAGGCCTCCAGGAAGAATATCGTCCATATGACCGTGGGTTTCTGGAATAGACCACAGCCAAATTGGGTGTCCAATGTCCCGTTTCCATAGTTTAGCAAGCATTCTATAATGCCTCTGTACGGATAGGTGTTTGACGACTTGTCAGACTTTAGATCGATTTCAATATCTCCAAGAGGGTCTCGTGCTACGTGTACGTAATGCGGCTTGTCGAACATGTGAATGCAGTGGCTCCTGCTGGTGTCGGTTATATTAATACTCCTTAGCAGGGGGACATAACTATCTCCGACCAACTGATGGTCGATAATGTCGCTATATAAGAACATGTTGTAACACCCCCCGTGAATATCGGTGGGATGGGGGGCGTATGCTGCATACGATTTATGGGCTGGTAGCTTGACCCCTGCATCGAAACCCAGCATAGCAGCCAGTTTTCCTCTTAAGACGATAGCTAGGTGATCGTCTCCTTCTACATAAATGCGGTTTCTAATACCTTCATGATGTAGTATAACTCTACCTCCAGGATCATATTTGGCCCAAGTCTTGTTGATTTGTAGTAATAACGATCCGATACTATCATAAAGCCCACCAACTAATAGACATGATGTCCTATGACCCGTTTTACCATCGAAAACGGTCATCGTAGCGTCCTCGGTAGGAAAACTATGCCAGCTGCATGGGTACTGAGCTTCAATTAGGCCTACTTCATACGGCTGCTTGGTGTGTATAGATTTTGCTAATTTAGTTCTAAAATTCCATATCTTATTTTGTGGGTAGATCCCTGCCGATGCATTACTCGCCAGAGTCAAATAGAAACCCCCAGACACCTCCTTATCCATAGTACACTCTGGATATACTGGGTTGTATGTCTCTTACGCGTCGACTAGTGTCTTTTCAGCTACCCATGAATTGAAGGCATCCGGCCATCCCAGCCATTTGACATATAATAGATTCTTAGACCCCGCCCTTTTTCTATCTATAATCCTATCTATTTTATACACATTGTTTTTAGACACTATAACTTTTTGTAGCTCTTTCTCATAAAATGTTCCATGGACAGGGGCGCCTGCATAGTCTTGCAGCTTATAGACTGGAGGAAACCTTGCTATGCGTTGTGATATTACAAAATATTCATCTGTAAATGTCTGCTCATATCCCTTTCGAAATGTAGCTCTGGCTTTTGAAATTCTAACCGTGTCACCAACATCTTATCTAAACACCACCATCGGCTCTTGAGTGGTTTTGTATAGCGTATTAAACACAGTTTTCTCATTATTTTTATCAACACTGACCGGGGTCATTTTTATCGATCTATGGTATGAATGGTTATAAGCATGGACCATATCCTGTAGTTTATCCACATATCGTTTGGAGTTGGCAGCTGTTAAATATCTCCACATGCGGGTTTTCAGAGTCCTGTTGAAGCGCTCCACTATGCTGGCCTTGGTCTCGTTAGATGTAGAGAAATGTTTGACATTGTACCGCTCCATCAAACGCTGAAAGATCTTGTTATAAAAATTCTTTGCCAGCGTCAGTCTGCAATTTATCGGGGGTAAATTATCATCAAAAGCTGAGAATATCATCAAAAGCTTTAGCGACGTCGATAGCCCTCTTGGACGGTAATGGACGAACCCATGCATGTTTTGAGAATACATCGATGCACGTCAACAGAAAATGCACACCATCATTTTCGGGTGCGTACTCTGACATATCCACTAAATCAGCCTGGAACTGTCTATCTACCCCACTAACCAATACTCTATTTCTGCGGAAATGTATCGGTGCAGGTACATGCAGAGTGTAGGGATCCTGCTTCAGCAGCCATTTCTTGATATATTTTAGAGGAGGTACTGCACCCTCACTATGTGCGAGGGGTGTTCGTAGCTTATTGATTCCTCCGTAACCCCCTGGTCCAGCGGGGTCATAATAAGTCTTATGCATCAGTTTATCCATGTCGTATGACTGCAACAAAAAACGAATACTGAAACACTGATCAGAGTTATCCATCCTTTTATTTAAAATGTCTGGCCACGCGATACAATGCGTAGATATAGTTTACACGCAGTTTTATTTTTCTGCACCATTTTACAAGACATCATGCGAGCAGTTCTAATACCCTCTGCGTTTGAGGGATTATTCAACTTCAAGACATCCGATACAAAAGCACATGTCCGACGGTAAAACAGTCCCCCTCGGAGAAATGGGGAAATATTTCAGCTAACATTTGATCCGTAGGTTTATCATACAAGAATTTCATGACCAAATCATTCCAATCCTTATACATACATACAACCTTGATATAAGCATTATGATGGACATACGTATCATTTTCTATGGCAGCATACATCAAAACGGATAGTCTATCTGATACATACTTGCTATCCGCATCATATGCATAAGAAAACAACACCCCCATTATAAACGACACTTGACACCAGGCCTTGTATTACCGAATGACAATGTATTACGCCACATTTGTGTGGCTTCATATATCAAAAGCAGCTGTTCTTTGGCACACCTTCGCTGGTTATTAAATCCAGTTTTTCGGTATCATAGGTGGTGCCCAATAAATCACATAGAAAAGAATCGACCACACCATAGATTTTTCCTGGGGACACAGTCAACCCTATAGTCTTCTTTAAAACAGTTTCTAAAAGTAGCAGGAATGGGGGTCTATCCAATATATCACATATGGTATCGTAATGGGATTCATAGTGATGATGTGTCGATCCTTGCATGCAGCAATGGCGTCGTTGGCTTGGGCAATCACTTTGGCACCCCCAGCAGTCCGCTTGCTACCAGTGGTAAATCTCATAACACCCAGCGCCGCAGGGTTTAAACGGATCTGTATTGATACAGGCCATCCGTCATCTCTCATAGCAGTGTCCACCTCCAGCTCACTGTCCTCACCGATGTGTAGGAAGGACAGATTCAATCCGGCCAGATAGACAGCATACTCCTGAAGCCAGTGGTGTACGGGTTGTACGGCCTTTAAATCACCAGCCTCCATAGCCACGCCCCCACTTTGTACATGTTCATCATTGTCCTGTGCTGCATAGCGTATCAGAATATACCATTAGAATATGAACAAAAAACAAAACACACAACGCGCATAATATACACAACCTATCAAAAACACACTTAGTAATACTAGCATGTAGCCCACTTTCTTATACCTCTAAGACATTTTCTAATGCTAACATAGCCCTAAACATACTCAAACACACCATATACCCCCTCATCATCACCAGTCGGTTCAAACAGGCGCATTCTGTATTCATCAGATGTGCGCCCTGGCTCTTCATTCGTCTTAACCAATGAATCAATCTCTGCAAAAATTCCACGTAGTGATGACAAATCAGCCCACTGTATGAAAAAGACATTATCAAAATAATCAGCAGCTTTTAAACCACTGTTGCGTAGAGGAGAGCAACCGATGCAATGCATATCATAGCACTGTGGCAGCTCGTCTGTATCAACACTGCGTCTGAAAAAAATGAACTCCTGGGGTCTCTTCGTATGATGGTTTGCATCCATGCGATGAAGCCTCGATTCATGCTGAAAAGTCCATTGGAATACATGGGTTCCTACATGCCAAGTGCCCCTGACACCGTCTAGCATGGGGCATAAAATCTCAAAGAAAAAATTCCACTCATGAACGTTCAACCGCCACTCTGTAGCACAATCTTTAACTTTCAAAATGATCCATCCATCGACCGATATTACGTACTCCAAGCCGTATTCGCCAACGTGTGTGAATGAATCCCCAGCAGTCCGGTCTCTCAAGCCTGGAACAGGCCTCGTCTTTTTGAGCGGAGCATTTAGCAGTGCCTCATCACCACACCTATTGACATAGTTAGACACAGGTGTACTAAAGCCGGACATACCCTCAGACAACTGGCTTTCACCGTCCACAATGCTCGATGCAGAGTAGTCCTTGGCGGGAGAAGACAGGGGCGACAGGGTGCGAGGGTCCCTATACATCCAGTTAGCGCTGTTTGATCCTTGGGTGAGCAGCTCTGATGAGCAATCCATGTTTGAACGAAAAGAACACTGACGACAATCTGTTGAATGCTATGACCCTACAGCAGGCGTCTCACCCCTCTTTAAACTATTTGAGGTACACACCCACAATACAAGCTCACAAGCCCCCTAAGTGCACACACAATGCCCTTACAGATCCCAGCACCCTGCGACCCCTACAGGCGCATCGCAGACATTATACATGACATAACAACACCAACCGGAAGTGCCGTCATTAACACACCACCACCCCCCCCCCCCCCCACCGGAAGTTGCTATTTTCATAAACATACCCAGAGGGTGTCTATTATATACTACTACTGGCTTCCGATCAGAGTGGTCACTGATCTCAAATCAGAGAGGTTACTGGTCTCAGATCAGAGTGGTCACTGGTTTAAGATCAGAGTGGTTACTGGTCTCAGATCAGACTGGTCACTGGTCTCAGATCGGAGTGGTTACTGGTTTAAGAGGAAGGGAGTACAGGATGTCTCGCTGGCTGGACGGTGGAGTAACCCTGTCAACAGGTAGCTGAGCTCCAGCCCACATGCTGCTCTGGTTCAGCGAGCTCAGACCCTCCATGTGTTCATTCAATCCTGGATAATATTTTCCTTTCTTTGTGATTCTTTATAGAGCCATCGTGACAAAGGTTCAGGAAGCAATACTTTGTCTGGTAGGAAGCCGAATCAACAACAGGCTTTGACCGGAGTCAGTGTGGTTCATAAAGTCAAATAAAGTACTATCATTTAAAACTTTTAAATAGAAACATGATTATGATTATGATTGAGGTCTATTTAAGCTCATTCACCCATCTGCCGTCCAATGGGGCTTCGGATCAACGGGACTCTCTAAATCGACGCCACTTCGACCTTGGCGGGACTTTGACTCCAGTAGGAAACTTAAGATACCTAGAGAAATGCGTGAGTGCTCACAAAACATCAACAAGTCAGCAGTGTGGTACAGGGTGATCTTTTCTGATATACAGTACAAAAGCTGAAACTATTAGCCAGGAGTGGGAAAGATGCAGACGCAGACGCGGGAAGCAACAAGACACACCAACACACAGTTGCCTGTTGCAAAATGGTTCAGAGTTTAATAGAAATAGTTAGGGTTAGCTGGTATGGCGTTATCTGGTATGGCTATAGTCTAATGTTAGCTTAGTTCGTGTTGTTTCATCATGTTAATCGCTAGTAATAGTAAGTCATTTGTAGAAATATAGCCTATCATCACAGACTGTAGGAATGTCATCCACCCTCCATCGCGTACGACACTGATGCTCGTAATCCTGTAGTGCAAGGGAGTTTGTGCACAGATCCCTGAGACAAACGGCTACGCGAACACATGCACACCCATAGCGAGTGACGTAGGACGTAAAGTCCCGTCCAGGTCGAAGTGGCGTCGATTTAGAGAGTCCCTCGGATCAACGTCACTAAGGGGCGGGGCCAATATACCTCATTCAGAGACCACACTTGCATGAAACACAGGACCTTTCAGCAGGTAGAGGAACACACAGACACACAGACACAGACACACACACATGCACACACTCTCACAAACACTCACACACACACACACACACACACTGAAACACAGGGTGGGCTGGCCATCTGTGGGTTCTGGAAGATTACAGAAGGTCCGGTACGGCAATGGTCCCGGTCTGTCCTGATCCTGGTCTAGACCCGTTCCATAGCTATCAGCCGTTCGCATTCAACTGGATTAAAGATGAAATAATTATTTAACACCAATAGTTGTCGCTGAACGGTGAACATATGGGGCCGGGCTAACGGCTCAATACTCGCTGCTCAGCCAGACCAACACACAACCGCACACACATACCCCGCACACACACACTGCACACAGACACACGTCGCGCACACACACACCGCGGACGCACAACACCCACCCGCACTCACACAAGCTGTCATGATCCGCCCCTGGTTTTCTCATTCACCTGCCTGCCACCCTGATCACTCCCAATTAACCCAACCACCTTCACCTGTGTATCCCCTATATCAGTCCTCTCCTCCAAAACATTCCCTGCCAGATTGTCTCTTGTGTTTCACAGTGCTCTCCCGCGATTCTACTCCTGACTTACCACCGCTCCGGCCTGCTCTCTGATCCCTGCCTGTCTGACTATTCTCCCGGTTCCTGATCCCCGCCTGTCTGACTCCTCTGCCGGTTCCTGATCCCCGCCTGTCTGACTATTCTGCCGGTTCATGATTCCTGCCTGTCTGACTATCCTGCTTGCCGATCCAGAACCCAAATAAACTATTGACTCTGTTCCGCGCTCGTCGCCAGTCTGTGCACTTGGGTTCAGCCAAACGAGCTTGTTACACAAGCACACATTAGCCTGATCCCTGCACAAACTCTGCTCACGCACACACTGTGTTCGGTTCTGTTGTGTTGTGGTGCGTGTTGTGGTTTGTGTTGTTTTGTGTGTTGTTTTGTGGTGTGTGTTGTGCTGTCTGTCAGGACCGCCGGGGCTCACAACTCTGCCGTGTTGTGGTGTTTTGTTGTGTGTTGTGTTGTCTTGTGTTGTGTGTTGTCTTGTGTTTGTTGTGGTTTGTGTTGTGTGGCGACTGCCCTGCCCCAGGAATGTCTCTGTTGCTCAGGAATCACCAAACGCCCAGGGCCCAGTTTCCCGATAACGATGGATCTTCGCTCGTATGATCATTCTCACAATGGATGTTGCGAACCATCGTGAATTTCTTTGTAACGTCTCCCGAAACTCCTCTTAACATGAACGTGCATTCGCTGCACTCACAACGTTCGTAGGATTGCACCTGTCCACTGACCCGGTGCTCCCTCTCTCTCTCTCCCCTAGGGGGAACTCGGGGGGGGGAAGGGGCATCAGTACCTCTTGTATGCAGGGCCCAGAATTTGGTGCTACGGCCCTGGGTGCACACACTGACACACGGCTTTCACCCGCTTCTGCCAACTTTTAATGCGTAGGCAAAATATCACCACACGCTCTACGGGGCGATCACCGGACGCATCTCTACGTGCGTGACGTAAACATCGCGTTCTAGCGCTCAAGCAGTTCGGACCTCCCCGTGGGTTTAGTTCTCTGGCGATAACGTAGAGGCTCCCAAACGCTCTCTATGCTGCCGTCGCTCCAGCGCAACACACACACACACACACACACACACACACACACACACACACACACACACACACACACACACACACACGCACGCAGCACCGCGTGACTAATTCCGCCGCTAATAACAACTGGTGGCGCGGACTCCGGAGAGTCAAGGTCGACACTCGCCTCTGATAGATTGAAGTCTTTGGAGACTGAAGGCCTGATTCCACCGGACGCGTTACACAACGTTTAAGGCCTAAACACACCGGCGCCGAAGCAGCGCGTCAAAAAGTCTGCCCCCATTATTCCGGATGTACTAGCCCACACCGGAGCCAACTGGCCGCGCGGCAGCGTTCCGCGCCGCGCCGCCCAACTAGTCTTCAAGCCAATGTTCTATTCCCTAGCACTGCTTCGGCGCCGGTGTGTTTAGGCCTTAAACGTTGTGTACCGCGTCCGCCCCTGAAAAAGCGCTTTTTAAAAGCTGGTTTGTACAACTGGATGTCGCCCTCTTTCGTTTGTGAGAAATAATTACGAGAATGGACGATGAGAGACTGGTCGTCGAGGTGGAGATTGGCTCTTCAGGTGTGAAATCAACAATGGGGGACTAACCAATCTTTCGGCTAAACCATTACTTGCAGGATGGTAAGCAGGTGATTTGATGTGTTTTACTCCATTGCTAATCAAAAATGACTCAAACTCTTACGATACGAACTGAGGTCCGTAATCAGTTACAACCTCTTAAGGCAACCCATAAGCTGCGAATAAATTCCTCAGTGCTTCAATCGTCTTAGATGATGTTTTAGTGTTCATGGCAACTATCTCTGGCCATCTAGCATAGGCATCCATCAATACTAAAAACATCTGTTTGCAAAATCAAGATGTACCCTTTCCCATGGACTCGAAGACCATTTCCATGCATGGACTGGTGCTGTAGCAGGCATACTACGCTGCTGCTGACAAATAGTACACTGATTCACTTCACGTTCAATACTGTCATCTAATGTAGGCCACCAGAATAGACTTCTGGCGAGGGATTTCATTTTAACGATTCCCCAGTGGTGCTCATGTAATTCAGACAATAACCTGTCTCTCAGTTTATCAGGCACTACCACACGGTAACCCCATAATAAACAATCATCCTCAATGCTAAGCTCTCATTTTCTCTGAAAATAAGGCTTCAGTGACTCATCCTGTACATGTTTAGGCCACCCAGTTAACACCAACTTAACACAGGATCTCTGTCTGTTTTTTTGGCTAATTCTCTAGCAGCAAGAGGTAAGTCTTCCAAGTAAGACACTCTGTGAATTGGGTTTGACACCACATCTACAGGTAATCTTGATAAGGCATCAGCATTGCTATGCTGCTCTGACTTCTGGTATTGGATTTCGTATGTATACGCTGCCAAAATTAGAGCCCATCTTTGTAATCTAGCAGCGGCCAGGGTTGGCAAACCTGCCTTAGGCCCCAAAATTTTCAACAGTGGCTTGTGGTCTGTCAATAACAGGAATTTCCCTCCATAAAGATAATCATGGAATTTCATAACTCCAAATACAAGACCCAGTGCCTCTTTTTCCAGTTGACAGTAATTCTGTTCTGTTTTCTCGATGCAAATGCAATAGGTCTCTCGCTTCCATCTTTCATTTTGTGGCTGATACAGCCCCTACCCCATAAGGAGAAGCATCACATGCTAGTATGATTTGTAAATCTGAATAAAAATGTACTAACAATTTATCTGACTGAAGAGACGTCTTTGCACTTCCAAATGCACTTTGACATTTCTCTGACCATTCCCAGGTTGCATCTCTATGCAACAATGCTGTCATTGGCTGAATCAGAGTAGATAGATTAGGGATAAACTTCCCATAGTAGTTTAACAGAGCTAAAAGTGACCTAAGTTCAGTTACATTTTTCGGAACTGCAGCCCTCTGAATAGCATCTGTCTTTCCCTTCATTGGATGTATGCCCATGGCATCAATGACATGTCCTAAGTATGAAACGCTGTTCTGCATGAATGCACACTTCTCTCTTTTTACCCTGAGATTGTAACTTTGAAGTCTGCTAAGAACCTCTTCCAAGTTTGTCAGGTGGCTTTCTGCATCTTTTCCAGTAATTAATATAATATTAATATAGATATAATATCTAAATAACAAATGACACCTTCCATGCCCTGAAGAACCTGATCCATAATCTTTTTGAAAATAGCAGGAGCGCTATAGCGACACCAGGGAGCGTGTCTATGTTCCCCGGGTCCTATGTTCCCCGGGTCCTATGTTCCCCTCTTTGTATGAGACTGGGGAACATAGGACCCTTTTTTTAAAAAAAGGGTCCTATGTTCTCCGCTTTTCCCAAAAAGGGTCCTATGTTCCCCGATATGTATGTGACCGGGGAACATATGACCCTTTTAAAAAAAAAGGGTTCTATGTTCCCCGGTCTGTTACTTTTTCTCACCATTACTGCCAAATTATAGTTAGGGACTGTCTTGAATTTTCCTCTAGTGGAACTTGCTGATAAGCCTGTGACAAGTGTAATTTGGTAAACTGCTGACCTTCTGCTATTTTAGCAAATAAATCTTGATTTTTGGGTAGTGAATACTGTTTCACATTCCACCATGAATTTACGGTGACCTTGTAGTCTCCACATATTCTCACAGTATCATCCTTTTTAGGCACACAAACTATTGGAGCTGCTCACTCACTGTAATAATTGGGTGAGATGAAACCTTCAGCTTCCAATTTTGCCAGTTCTCTCTCTACGGCTTCTCTAAGTGCATAAGGCCCGTTTCTAGGCTTACAGAACTTGGGCACAGCATCTGGAACTACATGTAGTCTGGCTTTAATACCTTTAAGCTTGCCAAGATCAGGTTTGAACACTGATACATGTCTGGCACACACATCATCAACTGTATCAGGGGCCACTCTGTTGACTCTTGACCAGTCTAGCTTTAATTTACTTATCCAGTCTCTTCCCATTAATGCAGGACCTCTACCTTTCACTACCAGTAGTTCTAGCCTTTCAGAGCGTTCCTTGCATTTCACCTTTGCTGTGGATTTCCCTAACAATTGCAATGATTCCTCACTGTAGTTTTTCAGCACACAATTTGCTGGACTAAGTTTAACTCCTTTAAACCTTCGTTTAAGCAGAGTTTCAGATATCAATGACACGGCTGCGCCAGTGTCTACCTCCATTTTAACCCTTGTACCATTTACACTGACATACACATAGTAGGGTTTCACAATGTCATTGTCAACTTTACCCGTGTCCATTGCAAAAAGATCAGCCCCTCCAATGTCCCATGTGTTCTTTACCGCATCCACCATGGACCTTTTCGGCAGACCGTAGTCTTCTCTGCTGCTGTGGGGCTGATGCTGGATACAATCTCCATTTGACCGAAGATTCTGAGCGTTGCTCTGGTCCAGGTGCTGGGGAGAGTTGCTCTGGTCCACGTGCTGGGGAGCGTTGCTCTGGTCCACGTGCTGGGGAGCGCTGCAAACATGTCTTCCCTGCTGCTTGAGAGCGCTGGAATCCGTACATGTCTCGTGCTTGAGAGCGTTGCAACATTCCAAATGCCTGGTCTCCTTGCCATAGCCTCCTTCCTTATGTCCACGGCATGCTTTTGCGATGTGTCCCATTTTCTTACAATGGTGACACTCTACTTCCTTGAACCTGCATTCATCCGGTCTGTGACCTTTTCCATTGCAGCATTAGCAGGAATTTCCGTTAGCTGTAGACTTTTCCGTAGCCTCTCTATGCTTTATTGTGGCTTTATTCTCTACCACATTAGCTTTATAGCTTTTCTGTTGCACACTGTCCTTTGTCACTTCACAAGAGAGAGCCATTTCTGATTTGATTTGATTGAAATTTATTTCGAACATGTAAAAGAAAACAATAAATATATAATACACAAATGACTGATGTTAAAAAAAATAGAAAGCATAATTAGATCCATAAATGTTAAATACTTGATAATTGTAACATGTTCGAAAAGGAGTGGGAAGAAGTTTACACTTATTTAATCCCATCCCTTCTCCGTAACTCATTGAAATTAAGATTCCTTAGTCATAATAATAATTATTAACATTTTCATTTATTATTAATAAATATATATATATACATATATTAGATATATATTTTATTTTTTAACGTATCCAAACATATTATTTTATTTTATTTTTTAAATAAAATGTATAACTTATATGTTCATATCAGATATATACTATAATTTCTTACACCTTTGTCAAAAAAAATAATAAATAAATAAACAAAATAAACAAAAAACATTCATGAAAAATATATAGATATTATCTCACTATTGATATATTTTAGTATCAAAACTATAATTTTAATTCAGAAAAAAAAAAATACAAAAAAAAAAAGATTAAATAACAAACTAAATAAATAAACAATTAACACCCGATGAAAATCAAACACCTTCATCCTTGTACCCTGTGAGAATCATTTCCTTTAACCTTGTTTTGAATAGTTTTATGTTAGGAGCTCTTCTTTTAACCCATTCCACAATTTTACTCCACAGACAGAAATACAAAAACTTTTTCTGGTTGTACGCACCTTTTTCATTTAAAATTTAACAATCCCTGTAAAAAATAACTCCCTTCTCTTTGTGTGAACATTTTTTGAATATTTGCCGGTAGTTTTTTTTTTTTTGTGATGTGATTCTGCTCACATGGTAATGATGGGATAGTAGCTCATGCTGTACATTGGGTTTATAAATTCCTTTGTCATTTTATGTTTACTTGGATTAAGAAGGTCAATATTGAAGTCTCCACAAATGAAAATGGTTTTGTTACCCTTGTTGGAGAAAATGTCTTCCATCCAATCTTTGAACACCTCAATATTAGAGCCAGGTGCCCTATATAAACAGCTAATGATCAGATTTTTTCTTTGCAGATTTCTATTGATATGCATTCCAGAACATTGTCCACTATTGTTGTCATTCTGTCCAGCACCTTGAAATTTAATGTCTTGTCCACATATATGGCTACTCCTCCTCCTCCTTTATTTTGTCTATTTATATAACTAAGTTCAAAGCCATCCATGTCAAAGTCCAGTTCTCTGTCCTTATTGAGCCAGGTTTCAGATATTGCGATGATATTGAATGGTTGTGAAAATGTATCTAAGTAATCCCTGATAGAAGTAAAATTTGCATACAGACTTCTGCTGTTGAAGTGAATAATTGACAATTTGCCATCGGTCTTAATGCTCCGGTTGAACTGCTCCCCAGTGTAATAGTGACAGTTGTTGTTGATGGTAGAGAAAAAATTGTTGTCCGGGTCTATTTCGTGCTCCAAATCCAGTGCATTATGATCCGTATATTCAAATGTGTTTAGTTCCAAAGTGTCATTATTCATAATCCCCTGAGTTAGGCCTATGTGGCTATTGTCTACAGATGCATTTGAGCGAATACTTTGAGTTTGTGTCATTGTTGAGTGTTGTTTTTTATTCACTGGTATTTATCCAGTTCCTCAATGTGCTTGACGACCAACACTTCGGGAGAACCATTTAATTTAATGAATATTTTACAGTTTGCAGTCCAAGTGTTCTGAATTTTCCTCTGCCTTTTCAAATTGCGAGCTATTCTGGCTATGTCGGCGTTGTATTTACTGAGATGGTCGTTCAGGAACACGTTACTTCCTTTCAGCTTCCTTCCCTGTCTCAGCAGCGCGGTCTTGTGTTTGCGGTTAACAAACCTGATGATGACCACCAGATTGTCGCTGGTTTTCCTCCTGGGCAGCGGGTGGCATGCCTCGATGTCATTGCAGTCCAGGTCAATCCCCTTCGATTGCAGGAATGCAGCTACCTGTTGCTCCGTGGAGCTGACATCCATTTCACCGGGCTCCCCCCCGTTGTCATCGGTCACCGCCCGAGTGTATGACCGGGGTTAAACGTGGAGCCCGGTAACGATGACGTTGTTAATCCTAGTGTACTGCTCCAGTGCCCTATACCACGAAGCTCGCTGAACATACCCAGGCTTTCTTGGGAAAACCTGGCTCGACAGAGCCGCAACTCGCAATCAGAGTTAAATGGTACCACGAAGCTCACTTTAGATTCAATTAGTTGAACCAGGTTTTCCGCTTTAGGTTCAGTGCGCGTTCACGTGAAAGGGGCGTTTTTTGCGTCATTTTTCTCACCTTTACGATAGATCAAGCAGTCTATATGCGTATAAGTGAAAATATTCTGCATATTGTCTGTAAAATAACTATGCCAAATGCAGAATTGTTCGCCATTAATCCAAATAGAATGATGATGATTTAAAAATGCATAAGCAACGTCCATCCTGCCTTATTCTATCATTTAGGGAATTCACTTTAAATACACCCTATGTAAGAAATGTTTTTACCCCCATAGATGTGGTGCCAGCACGGCCTTTAAAATATGGGTTCAAGTTCGAAATAAGCACAAAAATATAATTCCATAAGCTTTAGTGAATAAGCATTCCATATGCATGATAATTGGGACTTTTTAAGCTTCACATAAATTCGCGTCACTTGGGAGTCGAACCCCCCGCGCAGATATTCAAGACTGACTCGCTACCTCCACTCTAGCACTCTGTCACGGAGACACAATGCGTAACAGTAAGCATTGTCTACATAAGGTCCAAAAGGACGATCAAATAACGAACACCCTCTTATGAGAATCTGTATCTCTCATGAAGAACCCCAATTTCGTTGTTTGCACAATGACAATAAAGTCTGAAATCTGAATATCGTCAGACAATGCCAGGGGATCGGTTCTGTCCCGTAAAACCCTCTGTCTCCGGAGAGACGCCTGTACGAGAAGTGCGCAGAGGTCCACGGGAACACCCAGAAATGGTGACGCCATTGTCAGAGGAGGGTCTAGGAAGCTGCGCACGCCGATTTAAGTAGCCGATCTCCGGCTAGACTAAGCCGAAAAACTGCTCCCGAACAGGTTTGGTTGCGAGCATAAGTCACCATGGTGATACAGCGACGCTAAAAGAGATCGACTTTCGTGGTACAACTAACCCAGGCTTGGAGCTCAACATACCTCGCTAACCCTCTAAGCGAGCTTCGTGGTACAGGGCCCAGGTCAGACACTCTGCTTTCCAGATGGATAATTTGTTTATCCTTTTCCTCGCTCTGCATCCGCAACACTTTTATCTCCCCGGCCAGGTCTAGGATGTCTCTCTGCTGTTTCCTCATAGCGGCAACTTCGCCGGATAGGAAGTCGAGAGATCTTTTTATGTCCTCGGCTTCTTCGGCCGTACAGCCTTCTTCTGACACATTCCTTGGCAGCGTGGTTCTTGGATCACAAAAAATCAACCCGCAAAAAACGTTGCTTCAAGGCCCTGAATCAACGTCAAGTAGAAATACTTCCTTCAACAACTTGCTCTACACACACATACACATTACTCTCTCTGACATGATAGGAAGTCAACTGCGAGCTGTAACAACTGCGAGCTGTAACGTTAAGTCTTTTGTGTGGGCCGCATTGAGTAACCGATCTCTTAGTTCACTGCTCTTAACTCCACAGACAAACCTATCACGCAGTACTTCGTCCAAAAACGTTCCAAATTTGCATGTGGCTGCTAACTTTCTCAAACTTGCAATGTACTGACTCATTGTTTCATTTTCCTTTTGGTTTCTTCCGTGAAACTTGCATCTCTGAGCAATAAAGTTGGTTTTTGGAATGTAGTGCTTTTCTAGCATTTCCACCAGTACTTCATATGTTTTCCCCGATGGCTTTTCTGGCGCGCACAAATCCATCAGCAAGCTATGCGCCCGTTTTCCTACCACCATAAGGAAAACCGCTTTGGTTCTTTCTTCTTTAATGTCCAAACCATTTGCTGCAAAGTACTGCTCCAACCGCTCTCGATAACTCTCGAAACTTTCCTCACTTTCCTCAAAGTGGAAATCTTCTGGCTTTACCAAATGCCATCTTCTGTTCAACGGTCCTTTTACTCGCCGAACGGCTCTTCGGTTGTTCGTCGTCGTCTTCTGCCTCATCGGAGCTGCTTAAACATGCTAACTCTGTCTTCTAACTTAAACATCCCATCCTCGTCGCCAACTGTTGTGTTTCAGTCACTATATAGTTCTAGAACTGTTTAAGAAGAAGTTGACGGGCACACGGCAGAATGATGACTTAATCCAATCTTTTATTTAAAATCCACTGTAACAACCAGCGCGGGTTATCTAGGTCGTGCAGAGTACCAAGAGAACCCTCTAGTGCGATTCTGCCTAATATACCTATATGAACAACCAATAGGAGCCCGCCACCTAATGCCAACCAATCACATTGGGAAAACTGCAAACTGATACAACTACTGTATAACATTCTGTGTTGGGAACACCGCACAGGGTCAATCAACCTAGAGTTCAGCGTTAACTCAGTGTTTGTTAAACCTCCGTTCGTGGAATACCCCACAGTTCACACACAAATGCAAACAAGTTCACAAATGAAAAGCGTCTTGTTAATTCAAGTTTAACAGTTTGTATATAAATGTAACAACGTCCAAATAGATTTTTGATGAAAATTGCAAATATCTTTTTAATTAATATATTTATGGATTGATATTACATTTATTTAAAACAAGGCACAGTCGTGTGTTGTTCAGAAATGTGTGATTTATTTTACATTTATTCATACTGATATCCATTTGTGTGTCCATTGAAATGTATTTGTGAGAAGAGAGTAATTTATATATAAATACATTTGTGAATCCTTCTCTGTGCATTCATTATTAAAGGTTGTGTATGGGATTTGCGAAACGCCAGCAGATTCCTACCCCCTCTCCTTCAACGCTGACTCTGACTCCACCCATTCCAAGTACATGGACGCGCAGTAATGCAGGAGCGAACACAGATGCCGAGCGAGCCATTAGCTAGTTAGCGAGCTCCAGTAGCTACCGCAGGATAACAACAAATAGAAGCTTGCTCTGGGTCACGAGCTTTGAGTACGTGCACGAAGGGGTCACGCGGGGGGAGGGGGAGTGCAGTGCTGCCCGTTCCACAGATGATTGACTTGTTTAATTTTCATGTCAGTTGCTGTAAGTGGATTATGATAAGGATTTCAAGTAATTTTGCAAAAATGGCCAAAAAAGAGAATTCCATACCCAGCCTTTAATGAGACTGTTCTGACCCCATACTAATCCTATCCAGAACAAGCCGTAAAACACGTGTATTTGGCCGTACATGGATCTAAACGGGACTCTCTAAATCGACGCCACTTCGACCTGGGCGGGACTCACTATGGGTGTGCATATGTGCGCGTAGCCGTTTGTCTCAGGGCTCTGTGCACGAACTCCCTTGCACTATTTCTACAAATGACTTACTATTACTAGCGATTAACATGACGAAACAACATGAACTAAGCTAACATTCGACTATAGCCATACCAGATAACGCCATACCAGCTAACCCTAACTATTTCTATTAAACTCTGAACCATTTTGCAACAGGCAACTGTGTGTTGGTGTGTCTTATTGCTTCCCACGTCTGCGTCTGCATCTTTCCCACTCCTGGCTAATAGTTTCAGCTTTTGTACTGTATATCAGAAATGATCACCCTGTAGGCCTACCACACTGCTGACTTGTTGATGTTTTGTGAGCACTCACGCATTTCTCTAGGTATCTTAAGTTTCCTACTGGAGTCATCAAAACGTAGGACTTTGTTATTGTAAGAAATATTGTGTTGGAAAAACACTTTGTGTCTTACCCTTTAGGTTACCCTAACCTTAACCCCAGTAACATTTCTTCATCATAAACTACAAGTTACGCAAAATGGCATACAAACATCCAGTCCAATATGAAAGAAAAAAACTAGCTTCATTAAGGAATCGAACCCCTTATCCCCGCGTTAATGAGTTGCGATTCAAGATTTAACCACTTGACAATCTTTAAACTTCGGTTGTCTAGAAATTGTAAAGACAGTGATGTGTGTACATTGTGCGAGTATCCGTCACTCGCGATGTGTGTGCAGTCCAAAATGAAAGAAAAAACCTTGCATCACTAGGGAATCGAACCCCCAATCATCAGTTGGTCGTTGGTAACTGTAAACAAAGAGATCGCATTTTGTTTAACTGCTAACTAACAAACGGGTTTATGCGTTCACTGAACAAAGATTATGGAAATAAAAGACCACTTTTCCATCAGAAAAATAATCAGAACCGTTATTACCAACTAGGGCTGGGCGATATGGACCAAAAGTCATATCTCGATATCTTCAAGCAGAATATCGATATAAGATAAATATCGATATTTGTCGAAGGGGGGGGGGGGCGCGCTCCGTGCGCAGATTTGATATTACTATTTCTACCGTTCGGAATTGAATTGTTTGATGGTTAAATAAACCGTGGACTAGACACTGCCTCCGCCTCGTATTAGAGAACATTATAATATATAACATCACGGCCAAAAGCTTTGTGCGCTTCCAAAATATTACGAACCGTAACGACTGCGTGGGGGGGGGCGGACATGACATGCTATTTTATGTATTCTTTAATATAGGCATTAGTGGGCAACTAACACAGTATTCAAAGACGTTCCCGAAATTCTGCCGTGCAGCCACGGTACCACATAGCCTTTAGCCGTGTTCTGTAAATATTCTAGAACCCACGGGAGGCATGTCGCAGTTCATGTACTTCAGCGAGTCAAAGCCAAAGTTCCTTTCCCCCAATTCCTTCTCAAACATGGCTCAGATAACCACCAATACAGTCTCGTTGAGGAAATACAAGAGACGTCAAAGAACCGACAAGAAACACTTGCGTTACAGTGTGTGTGTTCACACACACATGTGGCGCTCGCACGGTCGTGTCACATTGGCGGGCCAACGTCTCTGGGCGGGCCAGGCAGAGTAAGGGGAGGAGTTTAGATGCTTTGTGACAGACCAAGACATTCCAAATCAGCTCGATTGAGCCTCCGTACATTATAATATATAATGTCACGGCCAAAAGCTGTGTGCACCTCCGGAATATTATGGACAGAATTGCAACCCTTTGGTTGGGACCGTTTTTAAGCACACTCCACAAATTAACTTATATCCAAACCATTTCCATACTTGGTCTTTCGCTTGCAAACAAGCTCCTCGGAGCTGCATGCGCAGGCGGACACCATAGCTGTGTTCGAAATCGTTCCCTATGACAGATATAGCGCACTATATAGGGTGCTCGCGATTTTGTAGTGGTGTTCGAATTCTCAGTGGTTAATTTCATGCACAATATAGTGCACTTAAAATACCCAATGAATAGTGAACGATTTCGAACACGGCTCATGTTTCAAAAAGTGACGTGAGTCAGTGGAGGGGGGGGGGGGGGGGGGGGGGGAGCAGGCAGAGACTGTGTGTGAGCCGGAGGCAGAGCGGGAGAGACATGAGTTACGAAATAGCAGGCGGCAGGCGCCGTTCGAAACTGGTGTTATTTGGAACAAATGTGCTGTAATTTCAACGCAAATTAAATTATATCGATATTGACGATATGGTCTCGTTTCATATCGCGTTTGAAAAAATATCGATATAATTTAAATATCGATATATCGCCCAGCCCTATGAGAAGGGTCCAGCTGCAGGCTTGGGCGTTCCCGTCATGACACAAAAACGCCCATCGGGCGTTCCCGTCATGACACAAAAACGCCCATCAGGCGTTCCTGTAGCGTTTCATCCTATGGTTTCATCGATCGCTCAAGAAGAGGTGAGTGAGTTTCGCAAGGCATGCTGGGTATGCTACCCTTCCTTTTTTGGCGGTTTTACCTCGTAGTAACTTTCCAGAAAAACGAAAGGGTTATGATCAGAGATTATGTCAGTAAGTATGATATTGTTTAATTGACAACATTGGCTGTGAAGTATTCTCATTTAAATCACTGATAAGCTGTGGTATCGTTGTATCCGAATTCGAATCGGATATAAATACTCGTGACAAGCATGGTTCGGTGGCAGCGAATGCTATGCTATCGTCCATAAACGTTGAATATACTATTCAGAAATCAGCAACGTTTAAGACGGTTTGTAGGTAGAGGGTAAAGTTTGCAGCGAAGGCTTTGCCGATTATTTTACTGTGAGGTTAACATTACCAAAGTACATTGTTAAGTTGGATGTTAAGGTGTCAGCTGGCATGGTAAGAGGCATGAAATCGCGGCCACTCTGCTTCGTTGTGGTGACACACGCATCGGATTAAACTGCATGTAAACGTACTAGTACGTCTAAACTAACTAGTATGTTTACATGCATGGCATATCAGAGAATTCTGTCAGTTCGGTCGCGGCGCAACGAATGAATAAAGATCGTTAGCACTCTGAAAAACAGATGACAGATGTGCCCTCAGTTACTACTTTATTACCTCGTTGATTTCCAACGTTTAGGAAAACATGTACTTTTAATTCACCCTTGGGTGAAATCGAAGCGTAGTGTGTACTGAATGCGTGTTGATGATGATGCATATGAATTGCAACTTACACGTCTTCCAAACCTTTTCAGTACCCTGGCACATGCTTTGTCCAATGGACCATGGAAGGGACTTTACTTGGCTGACGAGGTAAAACGTGTGGCTGGCGCACGATTCATTGGATCTCGTAGAGTAGCATTCACTGGTAGACAGGCAGGCCTCTAGATTGTTTATTATGATTTAATAAAGTGTTCCTATGTGACGCTCATGGGCCCTGGTTGCTGCTAAATGCTTGTTGAAAGTGCATTGTGCACTTTTTGTATGTAGCTACAAAATGAGGGTGGATATCACTTTATAGTTTATAGGCATTATATACTAATAAGAATCATTGACAAATCACATTCCCCTTTTACCACCACAGGACGCACCTCACCAGTATCAGAGCAACAGCTGTGGGGTGTTTATGCTGATGGTGAGATGCATTATTTTCAGAAATGATGACTAGTTTGCAAAACAACTAACTCATTTGCATGTTAATTTCAGTACGCAATGTATTCTACCCTCAAAAGCAATATGATTTCAGTGAGGTGAGTTCTTTCTAATCTCAATCAGATGTGTAGCATGAAATATAAGGCTTTTAAAAATTTAGTCATCCTTACTGGAGGCTACAATTAACATGCATCATAGGTCATACACATTACTTTGTCTTCAGGTACTGCACTTACGGGAGGAGATGGCTACATCTTCACAATAATTTACACTGCCATAGTACACTGCTAAACAGTACTGTAACATGGATTTGTATTGGGCTATGAAGTCATTTAAAGCATAATTTTACTTTTCAGGGGGACATGCTCTCTATCAGGAGGTGGTGGTTTGACAGTTGTTGGAGACCTTTATGCTTGAAAGGTTTATATACTGTGTCCATGTTGCTATTTACTTATTTTTGGTGCTCACGAAGATCGTAGCCAATACACTTGTCTCTCCGTCTCTAGGCTAGCCCTGCAGAACTAGCTGGCTCCTTCTCACCCTCTCCATCTCCCCATCTCAGTCACACCTTCCAATCACTAAGCAGTGAAAGGTATTACATACTATGTCCATACTTTTCTATTTACGTATATTCTCTCTTGCTCTTTCTCAGACTTTTGATCGATCAGTGATTGCCTTTTTGTTTAATGGTGTGGGTAGTGTTGGTCTGGGCTTGTGTGATTGAAGGTTGATCATAATCCCTGTTTCTCTCCCTCTCTCTCGCTCTCCTTCACTCTTTTTCGGCTCTCTCGCTCTCTCTAGCCCTGCAGGACTAGCTGGCACACCAAGCTCACCCTCTCCATCTCCCCATCTCAGCCACACGCTCCAATCTGGCACAACAGAGGACAGGCCATTCTTACCACCCGAAGTCCTTCAGCAAATTGTACAAGAGACGCTGAGACTGGACATGGCGATGCTTGGCGTGTTCAACAGGATTTCAAACACATTCCGAGAACTTATCAAGCCTCTCCATCATTCCATATATATAAATGACAGTTTGGCAGGGGACATTAAGCTTAATAAAGACAATCTCATATACATAACGGTTAGAAAGATGCACAACAATGCAGGCTGTGTCAGTGGCCTTGCGCTACGCCTCAAAGGCTTCTCAAAAAAGAAGAATTGGCCTAGCGCACCCCTGGTACTGAGGCACGTTGCATATGCCAGGTTTGTCGTAAAAGATGTCTGCCTAGCATAATGTTCTTTTATTACTCCTTTTTCGTTTTATTTGGGACGTCTTTTTTTGCAATCCCTTTCATTTGTAAATGTACATACTACTGTAGTAAATGTATCTGCCCAGAAATGCTGGTATTTTATTACTCCTTTCTTTTTTGTTTTTGTGACAAATGCTATACGATGTATGTAACATACATTTGTGCCTACGATGTATGTTGTAAGGTTAATTGTTACAGAGCAATTACTGTATTTTGTCTTTATTGAAAACATTCAGTGGGAAAAGTAAGTGAACACTTGGAGTCAAATGGCCTACTGTTTGAGCCTTCATAGTGTCTGGTAACTGGATTTGAACTGCATAATGTCCCAAGTGTTATTTTAATCTATTAATTATTTAATTTGGGCATATTCTTAAACTATACCAAACATCTCACTTATACCTAATACACTACCTATACTAACCCAGAAGATAATGAACATGAGATCATGGAGCCTCCCTCCCTGTAATGAGGGGGAATGAAGTTTGGGCCGAGATTCGACACATAAAAGTAAGCTAACATTCTGTAGGCCTAGCTGGCTAACGTACCCGTATTACGAGATCGAAAAAGAAGGGGGCGCTAACGTCAGTTCTATGCTGCCAATGCTACTAGATCGACGAAGAAGAACGGGGCGTTCCAGCCTGCGTAGACGAAAACGCCCATCACACGAGAACGCCGGGGGGGGCGTTTTAGTCTGCGTGAACGAGAACGCCCACGACACGGGAACGCCCATTTGTGTCTGCAGTCGGATGATATTGAGCCCTATTACCAACCCATAGACACTAAAAGCCAAAACCTTTCTCACATGCACACCCATCGCGAGTGACGGCTACGCGCACACATGCACACACCCATAGCGAGTGACGTAGGACGTAAAGTCCTGCCCAGGTCGAAGTGGCGTCGATTTAGAGAGTCCCGGATCTAAACCATGGACATAATAAAGGATGGACCACAGACTGGAAAATGGCCGCCCATTCATTCCTATACAAACTGCTCAGTGGCGCCCAAGTGCCCCTGACTGCAGCCCGCAGATCGAGGAGGAGCTAAATGTGGGCGGGCTTAAACGTTTAAGCCAGCCCACATTTAAGGAAAATTCCGCGCAGTATCATGGACCAGACGGAAATACGTTCTTCCGCTTCTGTCTTTGGTTTATTTGACTTAGCTAATATAATTGTGTACGAGTGTACGAAATAATATGTGTCTATACTAAAAAAGACATTTGAAATGACAAGTTAAAAGTAGGAATGTCTAAGTCTATCAAATGCATGAACCCTTTTCCATATTACCGGTAAGTCATTGTGCAGTGCTGTGCTGTATTGATGTTTGAGAATGTGCTGCCGGATCTCCGCCACCAGATGGCGCCCGAGAGGATAAAACCATGGGTTAAACGTTTAGACCCGCCCACATTTAGCTCCTCCGCTCGAAAGCGGGAGAACGAATGAAGGCCGATACATACCTCCGGATACGGACAGTTTCGTCCGGACTCTGGACGGAGAGATGTTGGTTAACAACATTTTTCAAGTTACATTCTTGTTTAAGTGTTGCCAAATAACCTTAAATCCTTAAAGGTTGGGTACGCGATTTGCGAAACGCCAGCAGATTTTGAAAATACACAACTCAAATGGTCCTACCCCCTCTCCTTCAACGCTGACTCTGACTCCACCCATTCCAAGTACCTGGACGCGCAATCATGCACGAGCGCGAATAGAGATGCGCGAGAGCGAGCCAGGCTAGCGTAGGTTTTCGTTTAACAACATGGCACTACATTCAGCTGTAAGTTGCACCCAGTACCGCGGGAAGTAGGGGTGCTGGGGGTGCTGCAACACCCCCTGTCCGAGGCCCTGTCTTATCACAGAAAACGATCATTTCTAAAAACTCCGGCCAAAGTGGAGATTTCTGAAAACGCCGGTTATGTGTTGTCGTGTCAACGGGGAGAAACGGGATTTTAGGTTCTGAAGCGTCACATTATGCACCAGGAAATGCTTAACGTCATGTGAGCGCCCGCTGTACCGTATTGGTCCGAATATAAACACAAACCCCATTGTAAGACGACCTATATTTGGAAAAAAGATTTGAAGACCAGATCTTGTTTTTATGAATAAATAAATTGTATTCATTGAAATAATATACGAAAATAAAAAGGCATAGAATAAAACACTGCATTGCCACTAAACAGTAGTGCAAATAGGCCATACTGATGTGTACACCAAAGACTTCCTGACACTCCTCTGCCCCGCTGTGTTCGCTCTGGCTGTGGTCGCTCCGAACTGTTTCGGCCCGTGGCAAAGCGAGTCATCCTCGCTGCTGTTCAAGGCATGTTGAGACGCAGCATTTATTTAATGCTCATATGACCTAGTGCTGAAAAAAGGTTATATGAAAAAGTGTGAGGGTAGCGGTGGTGCGCTAAACTTGTTCCGTGAGCAGCTGGATGTGAACCATTGTGTGAAGGAAGTGAACACAACGATCGATTTTCAACTGTGCGCGCATGCACTGGTGTAATTGAGCTGCGCTGCTATATATCTTTTTTATCAATGTGACGAGTTGCGAGTCTAGTGCAGGCCGGTTTTTTTTTTTCAGCACCCCCTGCTGAGAATACGTTCTCGCGGCTATGGTTGCACCAGATGTTATAAACATTAAACGGTCACATAAATCATTACTATTTTTAGAAAATGTATGTTTGTTTCATATAATTGTATTGGAAGTCCTGGTTTTCACTAGGGTTGCCGCGGTGTGGACATTTTCACACCGAGTAATACACTCGTCTCAACACCGGTATTACCGAGTATAAACGGTATAAACTTTGAAACTAGGTCAACCGCCACACAAGCATCGGTTTTTAGACCCTTCTCGTCCTTCAGTGGCCGCCAACGTTCGAAAGCAGCGCCTAGGATTATTCTTGATTTCAGTTTTTCTCTTTCAGCGTTTTTTTTATTTTTTATTATCAATTACTCTCTGAAAAAGAGTTTTCCTTCTCTTTGCTGGTGGTGGTGGTGGTGGTGGTGGTGGGGATGGTGGCGTCTTGTCTGCCATGGAAATTGTCTTCTACTGCTAGGTCCAAATGTGGATTAACTAGTTCCAGTAGCTACCGCAGGATAACAACAAACAGGAGCTTGCTCTGGGTCACGAGCTCTGGGTCACGAGTACTGCACGAAGGGGTCGCGCGCGGGGGAGGGGGAGTGCAGTACGACCGTTTGATTGACGTACTTACTGTCCAATGAAACTCGGTGGCAATGGAAATGATTGGCTGGAGTTTTTCGAGCCCTGCCCGTTCCACAGATGATTGACAAGTTTAATTTTCATCTCAGTACTTCTAACTCAGTGGCTGTAAGCGGGTTATGATAAGGATTTCAAGTAATTTTGCAAAAATGGCCAAAAAAGCGAATCACCTACGCAACCTTTAATTCAGCTCATCATACGGACTCTGGATTCGTAAGCTCAGAGGCGACGGACCCATTTACGGACGAAACACCTCCGGGACCGGACGAAACTGTCCGTATCCGGAGGTATGTATCGGCCTTGATACTGCGCGAAATTTTCCTTAAATGTGGGCGGGCTTAAACGTTTAAGCCCGCCCACATTTAGCTCCTCCTCGATCTGCGAGCTGCAGTCAGGGGCAGGCCCCCAGGATAGGCGCTTACTTCCGCAATCCACCAGTGCTCAGAGGCCAAGCCTGGTATTGCAGCTGTTTAAGCTGGCAGTGGACGGGGGTCCGTCATTTCATGTGGCCCAGAAGTAGATATCGCCGTCCACTCCAATACAAGTGGGGAACAGGATTGTGTCTCCGCAAAAAATGTCTGGATATCAATCAAAGGCTCATAATTATCTTTCTACCCTGTTCTAAAAAAATGTAAGTTTTTTCTTTTCAAAACGCCTCCTCAAGCGTTTTATTAGCAGTTGATGTTGGGTGGGCAGCTGAAAGGAGTCGTACTGAAACAAACGGCTCCTTGCTATGGACCTATTTTGAAGTGCACGGCTCCATTAACTTCCGAATAGGGGATTATCACGCTGATACGTAGTACTTCCGCATTCGGTGTTCATTGTGCACTGTGACATCCGGTGAATCACTCATCACTCTGGCGAACTGATGATGGAGGACCGGCAGTTCACTTTCACGACATCCCTGGTAAATGTACCCAAAGTCACGTTTTCTGAAGTTCACAGACTTACCGAACACTCCATAACAGCCCGCTCCAAACTGGACCAGGGATTGTTTATTTTTCGAGAAATATATCGACTACGAATGCAAGTGTCTGCTAGCTAGCTTACGCTAGGTAGGTTGGCTTATGCTAACGTCGGTTTGGCGTCAGCTCAGTCTGGAGGGATGAAATGATAAGAGATGAAAAATAAGGTAGACTTGTACTTCTTTGGCACATATATGAATGTGTATCTTCAGCAGAAAGTGAAATGAATGTGAAATGAACTGAATGAATAAAGGAACTGAAAGAATAAAAGGATTTAATTCATTCCCTTTTTCTGAGGACATCATTTACTACATTATATATTAACATTATTTTGAATACTTTCAGGATGGACTGACTGGACTTTAAAATTGATTATAGATGAAAGACTTCTCATTCAATTACATACATGTCATTCAATATATACAATGTTTTCAGTGTACAAAATTACAGCTCCGGAAAAAATGAAGGGACCACTCCAAATGTTCAGTGCCTCTCGTTTTAATATTTATATATTATATTTAATATTTATAGGTACATGTTTGAGTAGAAACACAGGGATGTAGCCTTTTAAATCAAGTGGTCCCTGGAAGTTGGTCATCACACAGCAGACGGTCCACAGCTGATTGAAAAGGTTATATGAAAAAGTGTGAGGGTAGCGGTGGTGCGCTAAACTTGTTCCGTGAGCAGCTGGATGTGAACCATTGTGTGAAGGAAGTGAACACAACGATCGATTTTCAACTGTGCGCGCATGCACTGGTGTAATTGAGCTGCGCTGCTATATATCTTTTTTATCAATGTGACGAGTTGCGAGTCTAGTGCAGGCCGGTTTTTTTTTTTCAGCACCCCCTGCTGAGAATACGTTCTCGCGGCTATGGTTGCACCAGATGTTATAAACATTAAACGGTCACATAAATCATTACTATTTTTAGAAAATGTATGTTTGTTTCATATAATTGTATTGGAAGTCCTGGTTTTCACTAGGGTTGCCGCGGTGTGGACATTTTCACACCGAGTAATACACTCGTCTCAACACCGGTATTACCGAGTATAAACGGTATAAACTTTGAAACTAGGTCAACCGCCACACAAGCATCGGTTTTTAGACCCTTCTCGTCCTTCAGTGGCCGCCAACGTTCGAAAGCAGCGCCTAGGATTATTCTTGATTTCAGTTTTTCTCTTTCAGCGTTTTTTTTATTTTTTATTATCAATTACTCTCTGAAAAAGAGTTTTCCTTCTCTTTGCTGGTGGTGGTGGTGGTGGTGGTGGTGGGGATGGTGGCGTCTTGTCTGCCATGGAAATTGTCTTCTACTGCTAGGTCCAAATGTGGATTAACTAGTTCCAGTAGCTACCGCAGGATAACAACAAACAGGAGCTTGCTCTGGGTCACGAGCTCTGGGTCACGAGTACTGCACGAAGGGGTCGCGCGCGGGGGAGGGGGAGTGCAGTACGACCGTTTGATTGACGTACTTACTGTCCAATGAAACTCGGTGGCAATGGAAATGATTGGCTGGAGTTTTTCGAGCCCTGCCCGTTCCACAGATGATTGACAAGTTTAATTTTCATCTCAGTACTTCTAACTCAGTGGCTGTAAGCGGGTTATGATAAGGATTTCAAGTAATTTTGCAAAAATGGCCAAAAAAGCGAATCACCTACGCAACCTTTAATTCAGCTCATCATACGGACTCTGGATTCGTAAGCTCAGAGGCGACGGACCCATTTACGGACGAAACACCTCCGGGACCGGACGAAACTGTCCGTATCCGGAGGTATGTATCGGCCTTGATACTGCGCGAAATTTTCCTTAAATGTGGGCGGGCTTAAACGTTTAAGCCCGCCCACATTTAGCTCCTCCTCGATCTGCGATCTGCAGTCAGGGGCAGGCCCCCAGGATAGGCGCTTACTTCCGCAATCCACCAGTGCTCAGAGGCCAAGCCTGGTATTGCAGCTGTTTAAGCTGGCAGTGGACGGGGGTCCGTCATTTCATGTGGCCCAGAAGTAGATATCGCCGTCCACTCCAATACAAGTGGGGAACAGGATTGTGTCTCCGCAAAAAATGTCTGGATATCAATCAAAGGCTCATAATTATCTTTCTACCCTGTTCTAAAAAAATGTAAGTTTTTTCTTTTCAAAACGCCTCCTCAAGCGTTTTATTAGCAGTTGATGTTGGGTGGGCAGCTGAAAGGAGTCGTACTGAAACAAACGGCTCCTTGCTATGGACCTATTTTGAAGTGCACGGCTCCATTAACTTCCGAATAGGGGATTATCACGCTGATACGTAGTACTTCCGCATTCGGTGTTCATTGTGCACTGTGACATCCGGTGAATCACTCATCACTCTGGCGAACTGATGATGGAGGACCGGCAGTTCACTTTCACGACATCCCTGGTAAATGTACCCAAAGTCACGTTTTCTGAAGTTCACAGACTTACCGAACACTCCATAACAGCCCGCTCCAAACTGGACCAGGGATTGTTTATTTTTCGAGAAATATATCGACTACGAATGCAAGTGTCTGCTAGCTAGCTTACGCTAGGTAGGTTGGCTTATGCTAACGTCGGTTTGGCGTCAGCTCAGTCTGGAGGGATGAAATGATAAGAGATGAAAAATAAGGTAGACTTGTACTTCTTTGGCACATATATGAATGTGTATCTTCAGCAGAAAGTGAAATGAATGTGAAATGAACTGAATGAATAAAGGAACTGAAAGAATAAAAGGATTTAATTCATTCCCTTTTTCTGAGGACATCATTTACTACATTATATATTAACATTATTTTGAATACTTTCAGGATGGACTGACTGGACTTTAAAATTGATTATAGATGAAAGACTTCTCATTCAATTACATACATGTCATTCAATATATACAATGTTTTCAGTGTACAAAATTACAGCTCCGGAAAAAATGAAGGGACCACTCCAAATGTTCAGTGCCTCTCGTTTTAATATTTATATATTATATTTAATATTTATAGGTACATGTTTGAGTAGAAACACAGGGATGTAGCCTTTTAAATCAAGTGGTCCCTGGAAGTTGGTCATCACACAGCAGACGGTCCACAGCTGATTGACTGTCGCAGACAAGGTGAAAGGACAGTGTGTTCCCAGATGCGGTATTCCTTGACTCTGCCTATTGCTCTTTCTACGAGGATTCGAAGTCGAGCGATTGCTTGTGTTTTCAGAGCATCCTCTTCAGTGAACTGCGCAGTGGTTAGAGATAAATTAATTAGTAATATTATTGTGAGTGCTTCTGTCCATCTTAAACATTTGTCTGCATATCTTAATGGTCACATTTGGGTCAAAGTTTTAATTTGAAATGTTCATTCCTTTCATGCTTACCTGTCATCTTGAAGGGTGGTATAATCAGCGTTGCCCCACGATCAGCTAGTGGCTTCTCGATGGTGAAACCCTTGTCTGCCATGCAGCCATCTCCTGGCTCCAGTAAATCCAGCAGTCCACCTCGTTCAGTCAGCTCTGGGTCGGAGATGGAGCCGGTGAAGAGACTTGACACAAAAGTCACAGCACTACAAGGGGCAATCCCAATCAAGGCCTTAAAGGTTGTTGTGTTCTTGTAAGATGATGTTCGGGTAATCATCGACTGCACCGAGGTGCAGTCGATGATTACCCGAACATCTGGACTGTACTGCACAAATTAGCTTGGCATGGTATTCTTGACTTGCTGTTTACTCATCCAGATGGGGAGGGAGCCAAGGAGCAGGTAACGGTAGTTGGCCCACGGTATAACAACATGGGAGACAGTGGACACACTGACCTGAAACATGTCAGCCAGCACCTTCTCTTGCAGTCCTGCAGCAACCCGGCAGCAGAAGAGAAAAAACTCAACCAGTTGCAGTCTACACGTTGGACTGGGAGAAATGGGTTCAAATGTTTGTTTCTTTTTCTGAGCTTTCGACCAATAAACCAACATGGAGGCAGATGGTTGAATAACCTCCCAGAAGTCACAAAAAACATCTCTTGACGTGAATCTGGTGTAAAAAAGGGTGTCCGCGTCTGAGACACAGAATCTGTGAAAAGGCACTTGAACCACTTTCAGCTGTGACAGCTCTCATCATCTCCTTGACTGTTTCTTCCAATTGCTGTATGTGTACAGCAGCAGCATCCAGTGCACCTGTATGAGATGAGGAAAAAAAAATAATACATCTAACCCAGATTTTGGCTGTGACTTGCATATTGGAAGCAGTTTGGACCTCTAAAGAAATTGCTTTTTGTAGCTCAATATTGCTTTTAAATTTTGCTTTTTATAGCTCAATATTCACCTTTACAATTAAGTAAGATATAAAATGCAACATTTGTACTTGTGATGAAGCTTTTCACATTGTGGTTTGGTCAAATGCTGGGACATTAATAAGACTAAACATTTTGTGCCCGAGTTCTGAAAAGTTGACCTACCTCCTCGGTATAACCTACTAAGAGCCCATTCTGTGATTAAACCATAGGTAGTACATCCTGTCAGGTAGGTGGTTTAAGAACAGTATGGGGTAATAGTAAGCCAATATTTCAGAACACTAACAAACACTGACAAACCTGGTTTAGGAGCAGAACCGAAATCATGTTCTGTCATCACCACCGAAGCTGAGATCTCCTCCATCGGCTCTTATTCACAGGGCAGCGGTTGCACCAGAGGAAGGGATGGGTGAACGTCTTGGCCTAAGCGAGTTGATGCTCTTTTATAAAAAGACCCCCTTCTTGGCAGTCCCCAGTTGTTCCACTGGAAACGGGAGGGTACAGACCCGATTTTCAGTCGCTTGGTGTGACCCCGGTTGGTTGCTAGCTGTAGCGTTTGTAGGCTGATTCACTAGTGCCGGCTACAAACAAACGTGCTACCTTGTTTTATTTTAAAGTTTGGCCCTTCATCCCGGCGAACCGCTTGAATCCACTTCTTCCTTAGACTAATTTCAGTCGGGAATCCATGAAAACTTAAGTAGGGTTGGTGTTGTTTGTTAGATGTACAAAGTGGAACAGAGCAGTGACATCTAGCCTTTGTTTCAGCCATGGTGGAAGTGCGCCGGAAGTTTTCATGCACAACGAAGACAAATCCCGCCACCGGAACCAGGAAGCGTGATAATCCCCTATTAAATTAAATTCCGAATTAACTTCCATTAACTCCATTAACTTCCAAAATCTGAGATTTGTCCTTTTACTTAACATGAATGGCGTTGAACACGGATATATAACACACATATCATTGAAATAGCTGTAACAGGCACGGACGTATTGATTACCTGAATGATTATGGGAGACCTACGTAATTTTCATAATATTGTTAATTGTCTAATATTAACATTTCAGTTGCGTTGGTAGGTATTTCATTTTCATTTGCTTGTTTAGCTATGTATGACAGGGTTATGGTTAGCTATGTATGACAGTTGACAATGTTGGTGTATTACAATTCATTATTTGGGTAGGCTGCTCCAACTTCTTTGCTGGTAGATATGTAAACATTTACTTTTATATAAATTATTGATTTCATTTTTCGTAAATAGTTAGTTGGAAGGAATCTGTTTCCTAAGCAATAACATTGAACTGAATTTTTTAGGCCTACATACGTTTACTATGTTACTATGGTATTATATGGAGCAATCTTACATATTTATGAAGTTTCCAGATCAATAAAGTTCTATATCTTTTTATTTGAACTGCCTGTATGTCCTCTTGATTATAGTATTACAGTGTGTATCTTGGTTATCAGCTATCATAGAATGGTGTCCAAATGGCTGCATGTGTAAGAAATAGGATTTGAACCAAGTGTTACAATAAAAAAAGCTTTTATTACAAGACCCCCCACCCCAAATTTTAACAAAACACTTTTTTTGGCTGTTTGGCTGGGGCAGAAGAGTGGAAGGGGAAACAAAGACAGGTAGCCTAAAGAAGAAGTAAGGAAAGGAATGAGAGGAAGAACAGTGAAATGAATGAACAGTGTGATAAACGCAAATGATTACCAAAAAGGTTATAATTACTGATTTATCAAATACGCAGAGAAGAGCATCATCGAATAAAGATTAAGGACCTGGATTATATCTTACAGTATTAAACTGTTGAAATTACAATTCAGAGTGGAGAAGGCTGAAGGCATTGGTCCTCATGCATCACCTCTCATGCCTCATGCATCACCTCTCAGCGCCTACCCAGCTGCATCTTATTCCATTTCGAAAAAGCGAGCATCTCACCAAGCAAAGTTTTGCTAATGCCTGCTCAAGTTATTTAAATACTTCATTCTATGGATATCTGAAAATATTTACAGATGGTTCTAAAGATCCCATAGGACAATGTGGTATTGGCATATATATTCCAGAATTTGAAAAAGGATATGGATATAGAGTGGGTGACTTTATCAGTATACTCAATCGAGATGGCCACAATAATAACCGCTCTTAGATGGGTTGTAGATACTAAGTTTTATAACAGATAATTCAATACGTGAAGATTTGGTGATAGAGGTAAAGCATCTTCTTTTAAATATTATAAGCCTTGGTTTAGTTATTCAGTTCTGTTGGATTCCAGCCCACCATGGAATATATGGCAATGAAATTGCTGATAAATTAGCTAAAAGATACTAACCTAATTAGAAGAATTTAACCTTAAGTATATATATTTTTTATTTTTATTTATTAATTTCTTTTGTTAGTTTGTTTTATTTTGTTTATTTTGTTTCGTTAGTTTGGTTTTTTCTTTGAATTTATTTTTTTGATTTAAAGTATCATTTGCCAACGTCCTTGTCACAAACTCCTGTGTAGTAGTCAAGTAGGTGGCGGTATATGGGGAAAACTATGATCCACCACTAAACTAGCAGAAGAAGAAGATCTCTGCATCCGGTACGTCACGGAATAGGTCACGAGTCTGGCCGTTTCTCAATTCGCGTACTTGTGCGTGCTCGTGTGCTCGTGGACTCGTGAAACGTCATCAGTCGTTGCCCGAGCACTGTTCCAATTCGAAGCACGCATCAAGCGAGTACTGTCGTAAAACCCGGAAGTGTTCTTGATGCGTGCTCGATCTCGCCATTTCACCGAGCATGCATCGGAGGTGGCTCGTGTGTGCTTGCAACCGCTATAAATCCCAGGATGCATTTCGCACTCGCAGCAGTACGATAGCGGACAATATGGAGAAGACGCACAACTGTAGCTTAAGTTACTCTTAACTTATATATATATTTATATAATATATAATATAATAATAATATAAGATAATATATAAATATATATATATATATAAAGTCGTGTGTGTATAGCTTATACACATGAAAGGACACGCATATCTTTTACATTTTTATTCATTCAGAATATTTACATACTATTTGAAAATGAAAGAGGCTGGGATTTTGTTTTATATCATTTGTTTATATTGTTCAGTAGTATATGCCTAAATGAGGCCGTAGCGCAGTTAACGGACGAGCAGAGGTGGTGACGTCATCGAGTCCGCTGCTGTTCCAATCGCAGGTGCGTACTCGCGTGCTCGCAAGTCTGTGCTTGAAGTACAGACTTGCCAAGTACGTGCTTGCAAGTCATCAAGTCCGTAGTACGCGTGCTAGGAATTGAGAAACGGCCATGGGCCATGGTCTTGGGCCGTTTCTCAATTCGCGTACTTGTGCGTGCTCGTGTGCTCGTGGACTCGTGAAACGTCATCAGTCGTTGCCCGAGCACTGTTCCAATTCGAAGCACGCATCAAGCGAGTACTGTCGTAAAACCCGTAAGTGTTCTTGATGCGTGCTCAATCTCGCCGTTTCACCGAGCATGCATCGGAGGTGGCTCGTGTGTGCTTGCAATCGCTATAAATCCAAGGATGCATTTCGCACTCGCAGCAGTACGATGGCGGACAATATGGAGAAGACGCACAACTGTAGCTTAAGTTACTCTTAACTTATATATATATTTTTATATTATAATAATAATAATATAAGATAATATATAAATATATATAAAATCGTGTGTGTATAGCTTATACACATGACAGGACACGCATATCTTTTCAATTTTTATTCATTCAGAATATTTACATACTATTTGAAAATGAAAGAGGCTGGGATTTTGTTTCATATCATTTGTTGATATTGTTCAGTAGTAGGCCTATATGCCTAAATGAGGCCGTAGCACAGTTAACGGACGAGCAGAGGTGGTGACGTCATCGAGTCCGCTGCTGTTCCAATCGCAGGTACGTGCTCGCAAGTATGTGCTTGAAGTACAGACTTGGCAAGTACGTGCTTGCAAGTCATCGAGTCCATAGTAGGTGCTAGGAATTGAGAAACGGCCTTGGCCCCATAACGCGGAAGCAAATCGCCTGATGTTACCCTGCGCCACGAGTAACCCCTGACCATGGACATATTAAAGGATGGACCACAGACCGAAAATGGCCGCCCATTCATTCCTATGCAAACTGCTCAGTGGCGCAGGGCAACATAGAGGCCGTTTCTCAATTCCTAGCACGCGTACTACGGACTCGATGACTTGCAAGCACGTACTTGGCAAGTCTGTACTTCAAGCACATACTTGCGAGCACGCGAGTACGTACCTGCGATTGGAACAGCAGCGGACTCGATGACGTCACCCAACCCAGTCGCCAAGAAAAAACGTCAGTGGTGTACGTTTCCATGAACACTGGATACGTAGCATTTCAACGTAAAAAATAGCGTGTTATACCTACGGTATCCACGTGTGCCGCTGTGGAGGCGGGTTTCGGGGTTTGGGTTTCACGGCTTTCGCGGCAAATTGTGGACACGATTGTTTAGGGGGGGGGGAGACTGTTGTTGACCGGGGAGGGGGGGGGGGGGGACACGTTAGTTGAAGGGGGGGGGGGGGGGGGGACACGTTTGTTGAGGGGGGGGGAGACACGTTTGTAGGGGGGGGGCACGCTCGACAACGAGAGTTGGTTTTTATTGAACGCTCGACAACGAGAGTTGGTTTTTATTTAATGAGACTTCAACACGGAACAGCTGCGCGAAACGATGGTCACGTCACTCTCGGTGACGGTGTCGACAATAATGAACACACGAACAATGTTAATAGAACAACACACAACCACATAACATCCCGAACCCATTAACCCCCCTTAATCCTAACAACAAAACAAGTTAACAAAAGCCCCATTTGTCAACTGAGAACCCCAATTCCCAGAATCCCCCGCGGCTACGGAACACTGCGTAGCTTATATTAATCTTTATTATCTGAATGGGAAATGCAATATTTTAGGACAGATACATTAAACACGTTTCTAATGACATTTCTAGCGAGAAATGTACATTTTCCTTACATAATCTTCAGTCAGTGAATGTGTATGATCTTTATTAATCTTTATTATCTGAATGGGAAATGCAATATTTTAGGACCGATTCACCGTTAAACGTGTTTCTAATAACATTTCTAGCGAGAAATATACTTTTTAATTGCATAATCTTCGGTCAGTGATTGTGTCTGATCTTTAGTTTTATAGTTATTAGGAGTTGATCGGCTCGCTCGCATGTTTCAACGACGTCAGGTTGCTTTCGCTAAACTAGCAGCTCACGTGCTTCCTGCGTTTGTGTTATTAAACTGTTACTTTATGTAACTTTAATGATATCATCTTGTTAGAAACACGTATATCTGAGAGCCAACCCAGTCGCCAAAATCATGCCTACGTTGACAGTGTACGTTTCGTGAACACTGGATTACGTCGCATTTCAACATAAAATAGCGTGTTATACACACACACACACACGCACGCACATGCACAGACACACACACACAAGCACACACACGCACGCACAGACACACAGACACAGACACACACACACACACACACACACACACACACACACACACACACACACACGCACACACGCACACGGTGCATTTCGCTGCTAAAACAACAAAAAAATATTCCCTCAAATATTATTACTTTCAAAACGTTGGCCAAAATGGCCAATAATATCTTTTTTTTTTGGGATGCTTCTAGGACATTTTGGGTGGATTTTGAACGGTATGTGGGGGGCACGTTTTTTGCAGGACCTGGCAACCCTGCGCTGTTGCCCGAGATCTGGTTCCACCCCGGCGTGGTGCCGTCTCCTTTTGACCTTTTGACCCCAGACTTCTGGGGGAATAGCTGAATCAATTCATTAGTCAATCAGAAGCATGTAAATATCTTTCCGGTGGTGTTAGAGGACGAACAAGGTGTCCTTCAACATCTACACTTCCAGGCGATTGCAACGGTGCCACACATGAGCATATTCAAACATGTTTAATGGTAGTAATTAGCTGTCGAAATTGGAGGCCTTAATCAATACTGAGCAGCTATTGATTTGCTTCCCGATCAAGATTTGTCACAAATGACATGTTATTTAGCATCTACACGTTGAGCTGAGTCCAATGACACCAAGAACGACACTCTAGCTAATGGTAACATGTATTTTACATGGTACACCTAGGTCTAGGACATGATCTCGGTGTAGCAAGAGGCCGAGCTTGATCTCATTGGACTCAGCTTAACGTGTAGATGCTAATTAACATGTAATTTGTCAAAAATCTCCATCGGGAAGCAAATCTATAGCTGGTCATTATTGATAAAGGCCTCCAAAATCGACAGCTAATTACTACCCCGAAACATATTCAAATATGATCATGTGTGGCACTGTTGCAATCGTCTCGAAACGTAGATGTCAAAGGACACCTTGTTTGCTCTGTTGCACCACCGGGAAGATATTTTCATACTTCTAATGGATTGATTCATATTTTAAGGTTCTCGGAGTGAGACTTTAAGTGGCTGCAGCAGAAGTGTTGAGACGAAAGATGATATCAAGAGATTTATAGAATATTCCCATTCACATTATGATTCTTCGTCGTAACATCCGACCAAACATCCTTTACATTCACAGAGCGAAGATTATGAAAGTCCAGGCTCAGCAAGTGCTCCATCTCGTTGCACCTGCACCCAGCGGCTCGCTTGCAAGATTTTGGCCTGAAGTTCTTCCCAGACCTATACCCTAACAGTCCAATATGCATATCTGAGAATCAGGCCTCTCTTCAATAATGACAAAATGTAATGAGAGAAATACAGATTCACTTTTTGTTATCTCATAAGCGGCGTGGTGCCGGCTCCTTTTGACCTTTTGACCCCAGACTTCAAAGACGTGGCCACAGGCCAGCGGTGTCTACACACATTAAGCCACAAATGTACACCTCCATCCTGCAAAAAATGGGGCCTAGAAACTAACCTCTGTCTTATGTACATTGACTGTACTGTTGGAGGTCACGCCCCTTTTCCAGCCTTTTCGAGATAGCTAGGGATGCTAAAATGTTGACACACATTTCCCGGGGCCCCGAGAACGACATATGCAAGATTTGTAGTTCTAGAGAAAAAAAGTTTTCCCAAATGGACTGTCATTTCAGGGCGGTAGGACCTTCCTATCTCAAAAACTGTTTTTCCACCACATTCTGAACCATTAGGTCTTGCAGGCTACACTTCTGAGGGGCTTTGTCCAAATGACACTCCATTTGGGAAAACTTTTTTTCTCTAAGGGCTAGAACTCCAAATCTCGGATATGTCGTACACGGGGCCCCGGGAAATGTGTGTAAACATTTTAGCATCCCTAGCTATCTCGAAAAGGTCGGCAAAGGGGCGTGACCTCCAACAGTACAGTAAATGTACACAAGACAGAGGTTAGTTTCTAGTCCCCATTTTTTGTGGGATGGAGGTGTACATTTGTGGCTAAAGGTGTGTAGACACAGCTGGCCTGTGGCCACGTTTTTGAAGTCGGGGGTCAAAAGGTCAAAAGGAGCCGGCACCACGCCGCTTATGAGATAACAAAAAGTTAATGTGTGTTTCTCTCATAACTTTTTGTCATTATTGAAGAGAGGCCTGATTCTCAGATATGCATATTGGACTGTTAGGGTATAGGTCTGGGAAGAACTTCAGGCCAAAATCTTGCAAGCGAGCCGCTGGGTGCAGGTGCAACGAGATGGAGCACTTGCTGAGCCTGGACTTTCATAATCTTCGCTCTGTGAATGTAAAGGATGTTTGGTCGGATGTTACGACGAAGAATCATAATGTGAATGGGAATATTCTATAAATCTCTTGATATCATCTTTCGTCTCAACACTTCTGCTGCAGCCACTTAAAGTCTCACTCCGAGAACCTTAAAATATGAATCAATCCATTAGAAGTATGAAAATATCTTCCCGGTGGTGCAACAGAGCAAACAAGGTGTCCTTTGACATCTACGTTTCGAGACGATTGCAACAGTGCCACACATGATCATATTTGAATATGTTTCGGGGTAGTAATTAGCTGTCGATTTTGGAGGCCTTTATCAATAATGACCAGCTATAGATTTGCTTCCCGATGGAGATTTTTGACAAATTACATGTTAATTAGCATCTACACGTTAAACTGAGTCCAATGAGATCAAGCTCGGCCTCTTGCTACACCGAGATCATGTCCTAGACCTAGGTGTACCATGTAAAATACATGTTACCATTAGCTAGAGTGTCGTTCTTGGTGTCATTGGACTCAGCTCAACGTGTAGATGCTAAATAACATGTCATTTGTGACAAATCTTTATCGGGAAGCAAATCAATAGCTGCTCAGTATTGATTAAGGCCTCCAATTTCGACAGCTAATTACTACCATTAAACATGTTCGAATATGCTCATGTGTAGCACCGATGCAATCGCCTGGAAGCGTAGATGTTGAAGGACACCTTGTTTGTCCTCTAACGCCACCGGAAAGATATTTACATGCTTCTGATTGACTAATGAATTGATTCAGCTATTCCCCCAGAAGTCTGGGGTCAAAAGGTCAAAAGGAGACGGCACCACGCCGGGGTGGAACCAAATCTCGGGCAACAGCGCAGGGTTGCCAGGTCCTGCAAAAAACGTGCCCCCCACATACCGTTCAAAATCCACCCAAAATGTCCTAGAAGCATCCCAAAAAAAAAAGATATTATTGGCCATTTTGGCCAACGTTTTGAAAGTAATAATATTTGAGGGAATATTTTTTTGTTGCGAAATGCACTGTGTGCGTGTGTGCGTGTGTGTGTGTGTGTGTGTGTGTTAGGGCTGGGCGATATGGACCAAAAGTCATATCTCGATATCTTCAAGCAGAATATCGATATAAGATAAATATCGATATTTGTCGAAGGGGGGGGGGGGGCGCGCTCCGTGCGCAGATTTGATATTACTATTTCTACCGTTCGGAATTGAATTGTTTGATGGTTAAATAAACCGTGGACTAGACACTGCCTCCGCCTCGTATTAGAGAACATTATAATATATAACATCACGGCCAAAAGCTTTGTGCGCTTCCAAAATATTACGAACCGTAACGACTGCGTGGGGGGGGGCGGACATGACATGCTATTTTATGTATTCTTTAATATAGGCATTAGTGGGCAACTAACACAGTATTCAAAGACGTTCCCGAAATTCTGCCGTGCAGCCACGGTACCACATAGCCTTTAGCCGTGTTCTGTAAATATTCTAGAACCCACGGGAGGCATGTCGCAGTTCATGTACTTCAGCGAGTCAAAGCCAAAGTTCCTTTCCCCCAATTCCTTCTCAAACATGGCTCAGATAACCACCAATACAGTCTCGTTGAGGAAATACAAGAGACGTCAAAGAACCGACAAGAAACACTTGCGTTACAGTGTGTGTGTTCACACACACATGTGGCGCTCGCACGGTCGTGTCACATTGGCGGGCCAACGTCTCTGGGCGGGCCAGGCAGAGTAAGGGGAGGAGTTTAGATGCTTTGTGACAGACCAAGACATTCCAAATCAGCTCGATTGAGCCTCCGTACATTATAATATATAATGTCACGGCCAAAAGCTGTGTGCACCTCCGGAATATTATGGACAGAATTGCAACCCTTTGGTTGGGACCGTTTTTAAGCACACTCCACAAATTAACTTATATCCAAACCATTTCCATACTTGGTCTTTCGCTTGCAAACAAGCTCCTCGGAGCTGCATGCGCAGGCGGACACCATAGCTGTGTTCGAAATCGTTCCCTATGACAGATATAGCGCACTATATAGGGTGCTCGCGATTTTGTAGTGGTGTTCGAATTCTCAGTGGTTAATTTCATGCACAATATAGTGCACTTAAAATACCCAATGAATAGTGAACGATTTCGAACACGGCTCATGTTTCAAAAAGTGACGTGAGTCAGTGGAGGGGGGGGGGGGGGGGGGGGGGGAGCAGGCAGAGACTGTGTGTGAGCCGGAGGCAGAGCGGGAGAGACATGAGTTACGAAATAGCAGGCGGCAGGCGCCGTTCGAAACTGGTGTTATTTGGAACAAATGTGCTGTAATTTCAACGCAAATTAAATTATATCGATATTGACGATATGGTCTCGTTTCATATCGCGTTTGAAAAAATATCGATATAATTTAAATATCGATATATCGCCCAGCCCTAGTGTGTGTGTGTGTGTGTGTGTGTGTGTGTGTGTGTGTGTGTGTGTCTGTGTCTGTGTGTCTGTGCGTGCGTGTGTGTGCTTGTGTGTGTGTGTCTGTGCATGTGCATGTGCGTGCGTGTGTGTGTGTGTGTATAACACGCTATTTTATGTTGAAATGCGACGTAATCCAGTGTTCACGAAACGTACACTGTCAACGTAGGCATGATTTTGGCGACTGGGTTGGCTCTCAGATATACGTGTTTCTAACAAGATGATATCATTAAAGTTACATAAAGTAACAGTTTAATAACACAAACGCAGGAAGCACGTGAGCTGCTAGTTTAGCGAAAGCAACCTGACGTCGTTGAAACATGCGAGCGAGCCGATCAACTCCTAATAACTATAAAACTAAAGATCAGACACAATCACTGACTGAAGATTATGCAATTAAAAAGTATATTTCTCGCTAGAAATGTTATTAGAAACACGTTTAACGGTGAATCGGTCCTGAAATATTGCATTTCCCATTCAGATAATAAAGATTAATAAAGATCATACACATTCACTGACTGAAGATTATGTAAGGAAAATGTACATTTCTCGCTAGAAATGTCATTAGAAACGCGTTTAATGGTGTATCTGTCCTAAAATATTGCATTTCCCATTCAGATAATAAAGATTAATATAAGCTACGCAGTGTTCCGTAGCCGCGGGGGATTCTGGGAATTGGGGTTCTCAGTTGACAAATGGGGCTTTGGTTAACTTGTTTTGTTGTTAGGATTAAGTGAGGTTAATGGGTTCGGGATGTTATGTGGTTGTGTGTTGTTCTATTAACATTGTTCGTGTGTTCATTATTGTCGACACCGTCACCGAGAGTGACGTGACCATCGTTTCGCGCAGCTGTTCCGTGTTGAAGTCTCGTTCAATAAAAACCAACTCTCGTTGTCGAGCGTTCAATAAAAACCAACTCTCGTTGTCGAGCGTGCCCCCCCCCTACAAACGTGTCTCCCCCCCCCTCAACAAACATGTCCCCCCCCCCCCCCCCACCCCCAACAATCGTGTGTCGTCGTCCCCCCTCAACAAACGTGTCTCCCCCCCCCCCCCTCTCCCCGGTCAACAACAGTCTCCCCCCCCCCCCCCTAAACAATCGTGTCCACAATTTGCCGCGAAAGCCGTGAAACCCAAACCCCGAAACCCGCCTCCACAGCGGCACACGTGGATACCGTAGGTATAACACGCTATTTTTTACGTTGAAATGCTACGTATCCAGTGTTCATGGAAACGTACACCACTGACGTTTTTTTATCTTGGCGACTGGGTTGCGTCACCACCTCTGCTCGTCCGTTAACTGTGCTACGGCCTAATTTAGGCATATACTACTGAACAATATAAACAAATGATACAAAACAAAACCCCAGCCTCTTTCATTTTCAAATAGTATGTAAATATTCTGAATGAGTAAAAATTGAAAAGATATGCGTGTCCTGTCATGTGTATAAGCTCAGGGCCGGCCCTGACCAATTTGGCGCCCTAGGCGAGATTTTTCCTGGAGCCCCCTATCCTTTGGATCGCAGGGTAAATTTGACTACCAATGTTCATAAACTCAGAGAAGCTACAAAGCTTTGTCTTTGAGACTCCTTGATTTTAGATAGAAAATTAAACACACGAAACGTATTACAAACCAAGTAACAAGCAATGAATCATAAATACAATATGGTATGCACAAAATACTGCAGACGTTAGAACTTTTAATAATTAAACACTTTGCAGTAAAAAAAAAAGTCGTGCAAAACAAGTGACAATGAATCACTCAGACAATAAGGTATGCACAAAATACTGGCAAGAAATGCGTGATGTTTACTAAAGGCATTCATAAGCAAACTAATAGATAGAGTTCAGATTCAAATGATTGTAAATACAATTAAATGTAGTATGGTTTATCTAGTTTGGTTCTAACCAGAGATTAAGCACTCAACTGAAGTGTAAAAATAAAAATAAATAAAAAATACAATAATGTATCAGGGCTGTGCAGAGGTAGACGGGACAGCAGCACCTGATGCTGTGTCACTGGGGGTGGTACTGAAATATTTTAAAAGTGCATCTGAAGAGAGAAGAGAAGTATATGTGACAACTGCATGTTACATTTTAATTAAAAAAACATGCTTGGTGTGCTCTACATGAGACTAATATAGACTAATAATGAAAATGTGATGATATTCATTCAACTTTATTGTCATTGCAATGCAATTCAGTCTAACCACAGTGCAAAAACCAGTAAAGTGCAGTGAAATTAATATATATGTATATATAGCCTATGGATGATATGTGAAAGCTAAGGTATGAAATATTAACAGTAATACACTTTAACTGCACTTTAAGACTGATGTAAACTTCGTGGATGGACAACTAAAAGCATTTTAACTGACATACAAGCAGGAAAGACACCTGTAAAATAACACCTGAACAGGCCTAACGTTAAGTTTCCAAACGTCCCTAATGAATTTAAGGTGGAGTAACATTAACACACGTCGACTCAGCTATTTATTGATTATTAAACAATGTTGCTATCGTCCGAAGTAAGCTAGCAAGCTATCACTCTGCTCCAACAACGGTAACTACGATGCATTAAACTATTAATTTCATGCACTTCATCACATTGACATTACTGTACCTCTATCTTTTTCACGTGCCTCCTCTTCTTTCCTTCTTTTCCTTCCTTGGGCGCCGGACGGCTTCAGTCTTTTGGACATAATTCCGATACAGTGTCATTAATCTTTTTCTTCGTCTCAGGGTTACGGTCCGGTCAGATTCAGGCAGCTGGCCTCTTGACCCCGCCCCCCTCAAAGAGGGCAGGTACAGCCAGGCAGGCACCCAGAAAAAAGGCTTCTCCATTATTTAATAGTCTTTGCTATGACTTTATGTTGCTGTGGGCTTAAATAATATTTCGAAATAATAGTAGTAATGGCACTGGTAAAAAAAAAAAGTAGTATTTATATATATATAGATATAATTTTTTTATTTTTTTATTATTATTATTATTTATTTTTTTCTCCCCCCGTTTTCGGCGCCCCCCGCGGATGACGGCGCCCCTAGCATTTGCCTATACTGCCTATGCCCCTATACACACACGACTTTCTATATTATATATATATATACTAAAGCACACCGGCGCCGCAGCGGCGCGGCGCGCATTTTACGCGCGTCAAAAGCACGCCCCTAGCACCAACAGGAGGCGGCGCGACGGCCGCGCTGCAGTATGAAATCAGGAAGTCACCTGTCAATCAACCGCAGCAAAGAGACGAAACGCAATGGGTGAGTAGCCTATTGTAGCCTAGTTTATTTATTTTCCATCTTTTTGGCTGAATAATTTGAAAAATGTATAATCTGCGAAGTGAAAGTATGTTTTCAAGCATCAGATCAACTTAGTTTGTAGGGCACTTTATCGTTTTATTTACTGTCATTTCTTATTTATTTTATATTTTGCCATTATTCATCTACTGCATCAACAATCTCAATAACTGCAGGACCTTCTATTAAGCCTTTTTAGTATATAGTGCAGTCACCTTTTAAGGCCAATTGTTATTGTGTGTATTTATTGTATTAAGCTCCTGGATGGCTTTATTGATCCCCATTGGGACCAATACAGTATCTATCTATCTATCTATCTATCTATCTATCTATCTATCTATCTATCTATCTATCTATCTATCTATCTATCTATCTATCTATCTATCTATCTATCTATCTATCTATCTATCTATCTATCTATCTATATATCTATCCATCTATATAGCCTTAACATAGCCACACATTTACATGTATGCAGCCAGTAGTTATCCATTTTAATTGAGCAAGCTCTTTTACATTTTATTGAGGTTTTTTTATTTCAACAGAATAAATAACTGTTGCCAGACAGAGGGGGGCTGCCCTTCTTCTCCTGCGCTTTGCAAGGAGAAGACGAAGGGTTTGGATGCACCCCATCAATGAACAAAGACAAGAACAGGGGGTATGCCACAATCTGGTCCAGGAGCTCCGTGCAGATCCTGAGAGGCACGCCAATATTTCAATTCGCCACTAAGTGTGCAATGGCAGAACCATATGGTGCAGCCTATATGATGACCTATAATCTAGTTATTATCCCTCTCTGGTATAGTCTTTTGCATATATATATATATATACTTTTTTTTTATCCCTCGGGATAAATACAGTGATGTTATTGCTGTGCTGGATTCAGTAGCCAGTGTATTTTATTTGAGTGCTCGAGACACTTAATGTTATTTTTCCTTAAATCCAGAGAGACAGTTAATACATGATCTGATACCAGAGAGACAGTTAATACATGACAATGCATTTTTGAGCTTTGCCTGTGTTTTCTTTTACTTATCTATTTTATTGTATGAGAATGTTTCTATGTGAAGCACTTTGAGTCTGCTTCATGCATTAAAAGTGCTATGTGAATGAAGTTGCCTTGCCTTAAATAAAAATATATATATTACAAGTAATCTGGTTTCTACCTACATGGTGTGATTATATGTGACTTGATTTCGTCTATTTCCCATTAGGTTAATGGTTTGGGTACTTAGTCCACCATTGTTGATTTCTCACCTGAAGATCCAATCTCCAGAGCTATGGCTCGCCAGGCAATGTCCTTTTTGGAGTTGTCTTTGTAATGACGGGAACATTGGTCACAGGGGCGGCCCCAGCACATTTGGCGCTCTAGGCGAGGGGGGTGTATGAAGCGATTGTTGACGGGGGGGGGGGGGGTGAAGCGATTGTTGACGGGGGGAGATTACTCGTTACTGAGTAATCAGTAACGAGGTTTGGAAATAGTAACGCGGGAGGGCCGCGCCTGATTGGTCATACAATTCGACATATTTTTCCACCTCGTCGACCAGTCTCTCATCGTCCATTCTCATAATTGTTTCTCACAAACGAAATAGGGCGACATCCAGTGGTGAGGGGTAGATATGGAGGTGTTAGATTACTCGTTACTGAAAAAAGTGGGGGGGGGGGGGGGGGGGGGGGCGCGCGTTTCTATGTGAAGCACTTTGAGTCTGCTTCATGCATTAAAAGTGCTATGTGAATGAAGTTGCCTTGCCTTAAATAAAAATATATATATTACAAGTAATCTGGTTTCTACCTACATGGTGTGATTATATGTGACTTGATTTCGTCTATTTCCCATTAGGTTAATGGTTTGGGTACTTAGTCCACCATTGTTGATTTCTCACCTGAAGATCCAATCTCCAGAGCTATGGCTCGCCAGGCAATGTCCTTTTTGGAGTTGTCTTTGTAATGACGGGAACATTGGTCACAGGGGCGGCCCCAGCACATTTGGCGCTCTAGGCGAGGGGGGTGTATGAAGCGATTGTTGACGGGGGGGGGGGGGGGTGAAGCGATTGTTGACGGGGGGAGATTACTCGTTACTGAGTAATCAGTAACGAGGTTTGGAAATAGTAACGCGGGAGGGCCGCGCCTGATTGGTCATACAATTCGACATATTTTTCCACCTCGTCGACCAGTCTCTCATCGTCCATTCTCATAATTGTTTCTCACAAACGAAATAGGGCGACATCCAGTGGTGAGGGGTAGATATGGAGGTGTTAGATTACTCGTTACTGAAAAAAGTGTGGGGGGGGGGGGGGGGGGGGGGGGGCGCGCGTGTTCTTAACGGTGAGGTGTGGCCAATAAGTGATTTTTTTTTTTTTTTTCGCGCATTTTTGATTTTGCGCCCCCCCTCTAGATGGCGCTCTAGGCGGCCGCCTGACCCGCCTGTAGGGAGGGCCGCGCCTGATTGGTCATACAATTCGACATATTTTTCCACCTCGTCGACCAGTCTCTCATCGTCCATTCTCATAATTGTTTCTCACAAACGAAATAGGGCGACATCCAGTGGTGAGGGGTAGATATGGAGGTGCCTACGGGACCCGGGATGTACAAACCAGCTTTTAAAAAGCGCTTTTTCAGGGGCGGCGACGCTAGGGAATAGAACATTGGCTCGAAGACTAGTTGGGCGGCGCGGCGCGGAACGCTGCCGCGTGGCTAGTCGGCGCCGGTGTGGGCTAGTAAATCCGGAATAATGGGGGCAGACTTTTTGACGCTACGCTTCGGCGCCGGTGTGTTTAGGCCTTTACGCTTCACACGCACACGCCCTCTCACACAGACAGACAGACAGACAGACAGACAGACAGACAGACAGACAGACAGACAGGCACCACTCCATCGCTCTCAACGCCAATCGGTGATCCGGTAAAAAAATAGTAACGCACAGTGACATTGATGAGTAATTTTAATCTGATTACTGGTTTGGAAATAGTAACGCGTTAGATTACTCGTTACTGAAAAAAGTTGTCCGAGGCCAGTAACGCCTTACTAATCATTTGTATGCCTTGTGACGTGACGTTTGATCGGTACATTTCGGCTGCGCATGTATTTTTGGAATTTTTAATTGCTGCAATAAATTATGTTGTTATTGACTTTTAATGTGTCTCTATCTTTGCTGTTTAAATCTAACAGTATTCTATGAGTAATATATCGGTGGTAACCACTGTTTTTGGTTGCGAAATGGCTCAAGCTGGGCATTCCGTGGTATTGGATGTGTTTTAATAAAACGCATCCAATACTAGGAATGTCCGCTGGTGACGCCACTGAGGCTGTAGTAGGCTAACGATGCTCTTAGCGTCCTACGAGTTCCCCTGGAGTCCTCGTTAGCAAATTTCACGACATTCGTTAGCAACGATGCTTTCGGGAAACGCTGTGAAAACTGTACGATGCTGGTACGACGCACTACCCGATCCACTTAGGCTAACGATGCTTTCGGGAAACTGGGCCCAGGTCCGTTCAAATCCAAAAAGAGGTATTTATTCGAGGAATAACAGAAACCGCGTGGGTTGGCGCCCAACCAGGGACAAACTAAAATAATACAAATGACTCCGTTAGCCACGGTAGAGTCCAGGTGATTGTCTCTCCGGCCGGGCCGGTCTCGTCCCTGGAGAGGGAGGTCGCCCCCGTCGGGAGCGCCGTTCCAGCGGTGTGTTCCTCGTCGGCGTACGTCGTCCGGGTTTGCGGGTTCCCTCGGGACCGCTGTGGAAAGGTCCGCTAGATCCACTCGTCTACCCGTCCGTATCGGGTCCTGGAGGTTCCCTGCTCCCCTCGGGCTCCCAGTTCTCCCCAAAGAGAACATGCCACAGCCTTTTGAAGGGGTACCTGATCTTCCGCGTCCTCCGCCACAGGTGTATTCCATTGCGCCGATTAGGGTGACGCAATGGACGCTCTCTGGCTCTGACTTGTGGAGATCAGCTGTATATGCCATCCACCACCTCTCCCCTGGGCCGCCTGGCCCGAGGTCTTGGGGCTGGGTTGCCACAGTTGTCTGTGTGTTGTGGTGTGTGATGTGTTGTGTGTTTGTGGTCTACAGTGAAGCCTTCACAAAACATCAATCGCGACCTCAGCTGTCTTGAGGCAGACCCTCCCTGCTAGTGCACGTGTGCTAGTGCACCTAGTCGCTTGCTGTGCTGAACCAAAACATGGAAAATGTTGTGAGTGTGTGCATATCCTTGTGCGTTTGCATGTGGTTGTGTGTGTGATTGTATAACAGAGGTACCGCTCGTCCAACTTGCAGTGTGCGTGTGAGCTGTGTGTGTGTGAGTGGTGTGTGTGTGCGTGTGTGTGTGTGTGTGTGCGTGGTGTGCAGACAGTTCGCAGTGGATCCTGAAGACCGGAAACCATAGCAATGCCGGTAAACAAACCCCGAGATGCCCAATCCCTAGCTCCCCGCGCTACAGCCAACCGAAGGAGGACAGAGCTTTTGGCCGTGATATTATCTATACAATTATATTATATTATATTCAATTATATACAGAGCTCCGGGAGTCGCAAACGGCAACAATCACTTTGTCCTCCATGCTGCAGTTCACCCCGGACTGCACTGCACTGCGTTTGACAGTTGAACGCTGATTGGCTGTTACGTTACACATGTCATCACGCGAAATTCGCGTGATATTTGAAAATATTTCAACTCAAGCGAATTTGTGAAATATTTCAACTCAAGCGAATTTGTCGCGCCACAAATCCTCGTGAAGGCGCTCACCTGTGCATGGCGAAAGTGTGGCGCGACAAATCAAAACTTGTCGCCGGTTTTCCCTCGCGAAAGATTCGCCCAATACGCGTCTCTACGTTCACTTTGTATGGGATCTTGTCGCCCCGTCGCGTTTGGTGTGTGTCAGAGAAATGCTGGGACCAGAGACACACTTGGATCAGAGACAGGGACCCGAGACACACTGGGACCAGAGACACGCTGGGACCAGAGACTGGGACCAGAGACACGTTGGGACTAGAGACTGGGACCAGAGACATGCTGCCAGACCGGCCGGGATCAACAGTCTGCATACAGCTGCCCTCCAACCACGGCTGAGTGTGTGTGTCTGTGTGTGTGTCTGTTAGTCTGTTTTTCTGTGTGTGTGTGTGTTTGTGTGTGTGTGTGTGTCTGTCTGTCTGTGTGTGTATGTGTGTGTGTGTGTGTTTGTGTGTGTACATCTGTGTGTTAGTCTGTGTGTGTGTGTGTGTGTGTACGTCTGTGTGTTAGTCTGTTTGTGTACGTGTGTGTATGTGTGTGTATGTGTGTGTGTATGTGTCTGTCTGTCTGTCTGTCTGTCTGTCTGTCTGTCTGTCTGTCTGTGTGTGTGTGTGTGTGTGTGTCCTGCCCTGCCCTCTTGTTTGAGGTGAGACAGAGGTTTCATCAGAGGTTTTCAGATTGAAGGCTTTTTTAAACATTATATAGCGACTTTTTTTCAAGTTTTGTCCAGTTAGACTGGTGCAATACGTTTGTGAAGTATGGATAGTGAGAGTTCTGCATCGATTGATTTAAAACATCAATCCACGACGGAATATGAAGATAGTTTCTCTGCTGGGGTCACCGCGCATCAAATGGCAACGAGACGCACCTACACCAGAGCGGACCTTCTGGAGCTGCGATATGCTTGCAAAACAGTTGATTTGTCACCAGAACAGCTGGATCTCATACCAACACACCGGCTTATAAAGAAGAGAAGGAGGAAAAGAGGATCGAGAGGAGGGATCAGGAACAGGATCAGGAGACGGGGAAGTAAACTACCACTACCTGCTTTCACTCTGTCAAATGTGCGATCGCTACGTAATAAGATGGATGAACTTGCGGCACTTGTTAAACTTGATTCAGATTATCGGAATACAAGTTTATTCTGTTTCACTGAAACGTGGTTAACTGAGGACATTACAGTGTGCTTGGATGGCTTTACATTCATACGCTTTGACCGGGACAAAGAAGTAACGGGGAAATCAGTCGGAGGTGGTCTATGCATGGTTGTAAATGACAGATGGGCAACGAACTTCACTGTTCGTGAGATGCACTGCTCACGACACTACGAAATCTTGTCTGTGTAATTTCGTCCCCACTATCTTCCCCGTGAATTTCAATTAATAACAGTAATTCTTGTTTATGTCCCTGGCCCTGACAACGCGCTGGCAGCAGAGCGCATTTTAGAATGTTATGACAATGCCGTCTCCAGGGCATCTGACCAGCCCGTGTTTCTGATGGGAGATTTCAACACATGTGACGTCACCGCACTTCTCCCACAGTTAGAACAGTATGTAACAACGCCAACACGGCTGAATAGAACGCTAGATTTATGTTTTGGAAACATCCCGGGTGCATATGTATCCAAGCCCTGCCCTGCCCTTGGGTCCTCAGATCATAATGTAATACTACTACTGCCTAAGTACAGACAAAAATTGAAGACCCAAAAAGTACAGGCCCAAACCATCATGGCATGGGAGGTAGACTCCATTCAAAGACTGAAAGGATGTTTTGAGCTGACAGATTGGGAAGAATTCTTCAGGGAATGCAATGGTGACCTTAACCTGTTGTACGATACCATATGCTCTTACGTCACATTCTGTGCTGATAGTGTTATTCCCACCAAACAAATTAAGATCTTTGCAAACAATAAGCCATGGATAACCAAAGACCTTAAGAACTGTCTCAATTTAAAAAAGTTTGCATTCATCCAGGGTGACCAGCAGAGAGTTAAAGAGCTGAAAAAGGAGCTAAAGCAGAAGACCAAGCTGGCCAAGCTCAACTACAAAAACAAAATGGAGGAGAAGTTCATCAGTGGAGATATAAGGCATGCATGGAGGAGCCTAAACACCATGATGGGCAGGAATAAGAACACTGCTGCAGTACAATGCCCAGACCCTGCTGCCTTTGCTGAAGAACTCAACACCTTCTATGCCAGATTCAACAACACTGACTCTATGGAGGAAATGGTCACTCTCCTATACCCCCCAGAATCTATCTGCATAGAAGAGAAGCGGGTTATATCCACCTTTTCCCATCTCCATTCCTCCAAAGCTCCTGGACCAGATGGGCTGAAGGGCAGAATACTGAAGGAGTGTGCAAGTCAGCTGGGCGGTGTAATGACGGAAATGTTTCAGCTCTTCCTAGATGCCAGTTTTGTTCCCAGGGCGTGGAAGGAGACCACCATCATCCCTGTTCCCAAAAAGCCCCGGGCTAAAGCTCTGAACGACTTCAGACCAGTGGCACTCACCTCTATCCTGTGCAAATGCATGGAGAGAGTTGTTGCAGGAGAGCTCACCACCACCATCGGTGAGAATCTGGATCCACTGCAGTTTGCCTACAAGCCAAAACGAGGTGTGGAGGACGCTACATTACATCTACTGGATACCATCACAAAGCACCTGGACTCCCAGAACTCCTTGGTCAGGATCTTATTCATGGACTTCTCGTCAGCATTTAATACAGTTAACATCAACACACTCCAGGTCAACCCAGCACTGACACTTTGGATCAAGGAGTTTTTAAAGGACAGACCCCAGCATGTAAAGGTCCAGGGTGTAACATTGTCCAACATCATCCTTAACACTGGAGTCCCACAGGGTTGTGTCTTGTCTCCCATCTTGTTCTCAATATACACCAATGCAAGGGCGTAACCACGCATTCTTTGGGGGGGTCGTGTCCCCCCCAATGTTGAGAAAATACTAACCTGTCCCCCCCAATATTCAGCAGGATAAAATGTAAAATATATGTTCTCTTTTTATGAACCCTGTCAATGGATCGGTCTCTTGTTATGCAGTGATGTTGCTAGGTACGCGTCCTGCGTCCCTGACGCATTAAAATCTGAAAGGACGCGCTAAACTCACTATCCATGCGTCCCGGGGACGCATCTCATTTTCCCCATGAAAAACGATACATTGTGAACATTAAACAACTCGTGTTTAATCACAGTAACTGGCCAAAGAAACCTTCTTGTGAGCAGATCGGACAAGCGCTGTTTCAACCCTCTGCGCATCTACTTGTGACACACACACACACACACACAAATGTGGCGCTCGCGCGGTAATAGCTCATTGGCGCCACCTAGTGATCATTATGTGCAAATGCACAGCCTCATTAAAATGACTTAGGGGTCATTTGACCCCTCTTGCGGCGCTAGGAGTAAGTAAAAATGGCCCGGCGTTTCTAGTGTTAAACATGAACGGTTGAGTACTCCAGCTCTAACCATATCATATCACCAGCAAGGAGTTTAACACTATTAATTTAATTTAAGAAATAGAATAATAATAAAAAAGAAACACATTTTTTAAACTGGGGAGTCGGGACCCATTGAATTTCTCAGGGACCCACCCAACTCGCCACCTGTGGGTCCCGGGGACTCACTACATTGAAAACCTATCAACATCACTGGTTATGTCTTATTTATTTTCAATTTATTTCCGTTTGTTGAGTGTGTGAATCCCCCCTCCTAATTGTACACTTGTGCAATTTAGTTTGAAACCACCTCGCGACTTTCTGCGTTGTCATGGTTACCCCACACTCTTTCTTCAGTGAGAGCCAAGAAAGTAAAGTTGAGTAATGGAGGATTTGAGGTTACCTAAAAAGCAGAAGAAACTGGACAAACAGGCAAGCATACGCAGTTTTTTTCAAACAGTAAGTAACTTGACAGGCATGCTGAAAGCAGTGGCCAGACAGGGACATGCTCTGGACAGGCAGCTGAAAGGTGAGAATTTTGAATATGAGACTAGACAGCCTTACAACATTGTTTATAACCTGGGCCTACATGTCAGCAATACATAAAAGCCTACTTCTAATACAAGCAGAATATATAGACCAAAATTATCACGAAGGTCAGCCACTGTTCTTCTGATAACATAATGACATGTGGTCATGGGTATGTGGTATTTTTCCATTGGAAGCTATCCTTTTTGCTACAGTACTACTGGAAGAGCATAATTGTAATTGGTAGGTGTGTTTAAGGTCAGTAAGCAGCTAACCAAAACAAAGTGTGTGTGTATGTGTGTGTGTGTGTGTGTGGGGGGGGGGGGGGGGGGGGGGGCGGGGCAGACATTACATTATTACACTATTCCTTTAGATGTGAATTCAAATGGTCAATGTAGTCCTCGAAACTATGTTCTAAATGTCCACATTTTCATATATAAATATAGAATTGTAGGCAATGCACTTAACAAATAATAATAAAAAATTGGACCCCCCCAATGTCTAAACCATGGTTACGCCCTTGCACCAATGAGATCACATGCAACATCAGTGGATTCAAGCTATTTAAATATGCAGATGATCTGGCCTTGGTGGCCAAACTGACAGATCAAAGCACCCTGTCCAAGTACACCCAATATATCACTGAAATGGCCCTGTGGTTCAAAGAAAGCTCACTGCAGTTGAACATCAGCAAAACCAAAGAACTGTGTTGCCATAGGAGGAGGGCATCTAACACCCCACATCCACTTTCCTCACCTTTGACCCTGGAAGGACAAGTGGTTGAACAGGTGGTGAAGTTCAAATACCTTGGCACAGAGATCGACCAACGTCTGTCCTTTAGCCAGCATGCAGATGGGGTTTACAAGAAGGGACAACAACGTATGTATCTCCTGAGGAAACTAGACACCTTCAATTTCAGTAAAGACATTTAGTCAACTGCCTACCAATCTCTGGTGGAATCCATCATCACTTGCAACATTACATCCTGGTACGGCTTCCTCACAAACGCAAGCAAAAGCAGACTTAATAGATTAACTAAGCAAGCAAGCAAGCTAATAGGAATACACCAGAAAGCGCTGGAGGATCTGTATATCCAGGCAGTGGGAAGGAAGACCAACTCCATCCTCTTAGATCCCTCCCACCCACTCCATCCTTGTTTTGATCTACTTCCTTCTGGCAGAAGATTCAGAATGCCTTTGGCCAGGAAAGCTATCTACAAAAAATCATTCATCCCCATAGCTATACACACACAGAACACTCATTCCTCAAAGAACTCACACAAATAACACACACACACACACACACACACACACACACACACACACACACACACACACACACACACACACACACACACACACACACACACACACACACACACACACACACACACACACACACACACACCTCCAAGCCTTCAGTCAAAAGACAATTTTCTAGTATGGCAACATACTAGACAATAAAGCTTTTTGAATCTTGAATCTTCAATTTGAATCAAACCTCTCTATTTTCACTTCAGTACAGATGTCAGCATGGATTCTTATAAAGTGGGATTGACTTTATCCGACCATACACACACACAAACACACACACACACACACACACACACGTGTGTGTGTGTGTGTGTGTGTGTGTGTGTGTGTGTGTGTGTGTGTGTGTGTGTGTGTTATTTGTGTGAGTTCAAACCGGACGCCTGCAGGCTTCCGGTCTGATGTGCCCATCCATCATCAGCTCTAAGGAGCCCCCCCGCTCTAAGGAGCCCCACAGACTGAGGAGAACACCGACCAGCTGGGGGGCTCTGGTCGTGTGCCCCCGGAGCATCCAGGCTGAGGTGTTCAGACCACCTGCCCAGGAGACCAAAGGGGCCTTAGTGCCGCCCCCATGGTAACAGCCTGCTGTGATTCCCCCCGGCTTACTTGCCTGGCCATGGGGGCGGAGCCGAGTGGCCATGGGGCGCGGCGGAGCGGAGCCAGGGGGGGGGTCGCAGCCAGACCGCTGCCACCATGTTGGATACAGGAGGGTACGCTGGTGTGTGGAAAATGCAGTTACATGATTGAGTGGAAAATAGAGAGTGTACCGCACACACAAGTTTGTTCATCCTGCTCTATAAGACAAGTCACCACCGCCGCACGCGCGCCTCCTCACGTATTCTCCTTCTCTGCCTCCATTTACAGGAACCAAGCTCTCCTCCCTCCCTCCCTCCTTCCTCCCCCGCATTCTGCGATGGCCAGTTTTAAAATCATGAAAATGCTTGAGAAACATAAACGCAGCATCAGCCCACCGACCAACCGTTCCCTCAAGGAAGATACAGAGACCTTCAGGAAGACACAGAGACCTTCAGGAACACACAGAGACCTTCACAGTCAGAGACCTTCAGATACACACAGTGACCTTCACAGTCAGAGACCTTCACAGTCAGAGACCTTCAGAAACCCTAGGGCTCCTCTCCCAGGCTTAAGGTTTGATCCTCCTGTCAACATCAGAGTGACAGTGTCAGCAAATAGGAGGTTTCACGTCCACACACCACCTCACAGACCCAGGATCAGAGCAGCAGACCGGGATGCTGATCGCTGAGGCAGTATGGTTGGGGGCGCTGTGGTCACATGACCTCCTCTCTTGGAGACAGAACAGGATCAATGGAGAGCTCTAGAAGCCTGATCGATGACAGGCCTCTGAATCCACAATGCCCATATAACTGCACATAGACTGCCTTCCACTGCTGTGTGTATGTGTGTGTGTTCAGTGTGTGTGTGTGTGTACACAATCACGTTTATGGCAAGGCAGTGCATCGTAAAAGCTTGTAGCATCGTTTACATTCATAAATCATGACCCCCTCATGTCTCACCAGCCCACGCTGGGGAATACACTTGGGGGGGGGGGGGGGAGATACACAACCAATCCCAGCTCAATCTTGCCACCTCAGACACACACAGATACACACAGGCAGACACACACATGTGATGGTGGGCCTGCTTAGTATCAGGGGGCTGTTGGAGGTTCACCTGGAGATTTCCCTCGGGATGGAGGGCCTGGTGGACCTCTCGAGGGGGGGGGGGTATGGAGGCGGGAGGGAGGAGTGGAGAGGAGGGAGGGAGGAGAGAAGGTGAGAAGGTAGGAGGGACAGGATGGAGGAGAGGAGGGAGGGAGGAGAGGAGGAGAGGAGGGATGGAGGTGGGAGGGAGAACCTGACGCTTTGTTGTTTCCGCGTCTGCATTGGAGGGGCGGGCTGTCATAATTGTTTTCCGTCGCTGCTTTGGCAGCAGGGATTATTTTTTTCATGAACTTCCATTATGATGTGCCTTTGTGTTTGTTTATTCACCATATCCTGCGCGTTTGTGTTTGTGTGTTGGGTGTGCATGTGTGTGTTCGCTGTGTGTGTGTGTGTTGTGCGTGTGTTTGTGTGTTCGGTGCGAGTGTGCGTTTCAGTGGGCCTGTGTGTGTCTGTGTGTTTCTTGTGTGTGTGTGTTCAGTGTGTGTGTGTCTGTGGATATGTTCGACGTGTGTTCGGTGTGTGTGTGTGTGTGTGTGTTTGGGCTATACGTCTGTGTGTGCGTCTCCCATGACAACGCACCCCTCCTGAAGCATCCCCCAGGGGCCCCCCGCAGGTAGCTGAACCACAGGAGCACACTCCGCCCGGCCCCCATCCTCCTGTTCTTTTTCTCTCAGCCAATCGGCTTTGTAGTCCGAGACGAGAGCCTTTATCATGTTATTCTGCTGTAGACCCACAGCGCACGCACACACAGACACACATACACACACACACACACACACATACATGGTCCCGCACACACATGTACACACACGCACACACACACACACACACACACACACACACACACACACACACACACACACACACACACACACACACACACACACACACACACACACACACACACACACACACACACAGCAGCAAACCGAAATACATGTGTGGGTCAGGGGTTGACACTAAGGGTTCAAAAGCACTTGCCCATCGGGCAAGTACAGGTCAGGTTCAACTTGCCCGAATGTAATGTTCACTTGCCCAAATTATAATCAGAATCGTGAACGGGCCTCTTTTTGCCAGGCACCCGGCCTGGTTTTGGGGGGTCTCAGAAAAATCTTCCTAGCTCAGACTGAAGCTGAATGTTAGCTTCCACACGTGTTTAAAAAATAACAAACTTCTCTTTGTTTACTTATTTATCGAGCGGTCACATCGTGCCATGAAGTGATTTCAGTCCACCGTTGCAACCTATTAAAGCTATCGCCAAGTTATATGTAGACCTGCATGATTTGATGCAAATGTACATAACTAAATGTCAGAGGAAGTAGCAAAGATATGACTTTTTTAACTTTCAAGTTTCTTGTAGCTCTAACTGAATAATCACAATCGCGTTTCTAGTAGGGTTGTAAGTCACGATACTGGATTTTCTAACTTCAACACCATTCCTGGAAAAAGATCGATATTCTATACCATTTTGGATATCAGGGAAAAGTTTTTTTCAGGAAAGAACATACCCAAAGTAAATAGATTATATCTCCACAACGGCAAGGGCGATAATGTCATCTTTGGGCCAAAAGAAAGATTGTTGTGCAAGTGAAATATTCAATGGGGATAATACTTGGTTAAAGTGAATAAAGCCATGGAACACAGCAAGTGGAAGATAACATTTCCACCTGAAATAATTATCAGTATCAGTTGGTCGTTATCAGTTGGGAGCGCTGTCTTACTATGAGACACAAATAAAGGTAGATATCTTACAATTTTGACACTTGACACCTCTATTTAAAGTTCAGGGCAATCGGATGCACCAAGCCAAACACTCGCAAATAAATATATGGCCACTAGATTGCGCTGAAGAATATGTTTTCTGATTGAAGGCAATTTACCTATTACCTAAGAAACCTTCTCTTATTCATTGATTGAAAACACCATGTTAAGTTGCAAAATTTGGCCCAGATACTGGATAATCTGTTTATGGTGGTTTTAATCGATCAGAATCACCTTTGGGGACAAAAATCACAAAGGTAATACTTTTTTGGTTGTTAAAAGAAAAGGGGACGTTTCTTCTTAAGTCGTTATTTGCGAGTTTTAGTCACAGAATGATATGGTTTGGAGTGGACTGTTGGAATAAGTGGAGGCTCAGCTTTCATGTAATATATACAGTAGTTTGTGAGGGTCCAATTTCGTGAAAAAGATCGCTATTGCTGTGTGCATGTGCACAGTTATGAAACCCAAAAACGTGTTCTTGACTTTCCTTGATAATTTGCCTCAATCCAAAGTACTTCCAAACTGCACTCCTCCATCACTACTCCATTTAACTTCTACCTAAACCGTTCGCGGAGGTGCTGCACTTGAGATGCTAGCTGTGTTGGCTAACCTTCAGCGAATCACTGCCAGAGAACGCACTGCGAGTGAGTGACAGAAGGCGGGGCTATATTCGCACTGAAGCGATGCGTGTCTGTTAACTCGCTTTCCGAGAGAAGAGAAGACAGCGCGCTGATCAATTGCAAATACTTCTATTTTGTGTGGTTTTGCGGAACAAAAGGTTGTTCTGCAGTTTCTAAAAACATTTGAATAAATAGCTTTTATATTAACATCCACCCAAAATCCACTTGCCCGTTGGGGCAACCAGAAAAAATCTCAACTTGCCCAAAACTTTTTTTACTTGCCCCGGGCAAGCGGGCAACCGTTAGCGTCAACCCCTGTGGGTATAAACTTGATGGGGGTGAATTGGATGGGAGATGGGCTGGGTGATGATGGGGGGGGGGTGTGATGGGGGGAATGGTCGGGGGGGGGAGTGATGGGGGGTGATGAGGAGGGTGTTGATGGGGGTGATGTTTCGAAGATGGGCCTTATTAGTCACATAATTTTTTTATAACGATGTTAAGTGTACAGTAAGAAACGTGGGGGCTGGGTGAAAGAGAGGAAAATATCTGTCATCATTTTATAGAGAAGACAATACAGCTCTGCAGTGCCCGCAGCAGTGTGTGTGTGTTTGTGTCTGTATGTGTTTCTATTTGAGTGTCTGCATCTCTGTGTGTGTGTGTGTGTGTGTGTTTGAAGATGCGTAGCTACCATATCTTGAATATAATCACCATCTCCATTGACCCAATCCCCTCTCTGCGATGCAGGGAGCCCCATGATGACCAGAGCACGAGCTAATCCCTTCCCTTCACAGGACCAGCGGCCATGAGCCAAGGACAGCATGCTGGAGATCCTATCTGTGGACATCACGTCTGGGCTTGTTGCTCCTATCTGGTGAAACCAGCTTTAATCTTTAGGTCTGTTAGTCGTTGCCTCACAGAACCAGAAGTCCCTACTCCAACGACCAATCAGATATTCAATGGGCCTATCTCACAAAAATCGGAAATGACGTCACACCGGGTAAACATTCTTCCGGCGTAGTCATTTTTGTATTGCCGTCAATGCAAAAATTGATCGTTTCTTCGCCACTTCCCTGGTGGGTTTTCCCAAATTGCGATTCGAAGATGTGCAGAAGATTGTGGAGACACACTCAGCAACACCACAGCCCAGGCTGACAAAGGGGTACAAGTTTTATGTGGAGGAGTTTGTACACAATTATCAAGGTAAGTTGTCTAAGGTGTTTTGTTGTTGTCAGTAGGCTACTCAATGGCCGCTGTCACGTTAAAATTGTACCGGGGGCGAAAATTGTACCGGCCTACGTCATCGTTTGTTTACATCCTGACAACCTGCCCGGCAACAGACGACGCGATGCAGAAAACATGTTTCCAAACGACGAAATAACATAATAAAGATAGCGGATCGCTATCTGTATTATGATAGATAGCGATAACACTTGTTTTTACTTTATATTTGTATTGTATTTAATTGTTTAATCGAAACAATAAAAATATTTGCCCGCGAAACGGGCGATCGCGTCAAATGACAAATGTTTTGCCCGCGAAACGGGCGATCGCGTCAAATGACGTAGGAGGGTTCTTGAAACATAATACAGATAACGGATCGCTAGATAACACTTGTTTTTACTTTATATTTGTATTGTATTGAATTGTTTAATCGAATTTAGCTAGTAAACTGATTGTTTTAAGCAGGTTTCATAGTCTAGAATGTTCAAGAACCTTCCTACGTGATTTGACGCGATCGCCCGTTTCGCGGGCAAATTGTTTTATTGTTTCGATTAAACAATTAAATACAATACAAATATAAAGTAAAAACAAGTGTTATCGCTATCTATCATAATACAGCTATCTGTATTATGTTATTTCGTCGTTTGGAAACATGTTTTCTGCATCGCGTCGTCTGTTGCAGGGCAGGTTGTCAGGTTGTCAGGATGTAAACAAACGATGACGTAGGCCGGTACAATTTTCGCCCCCGGTACAATTTTAACGTGACACCGCCTTGCTCATTAATGTTTTGTGATGACAAGCAAACCATATACGATCCATATAAATCGTCAGAAATATTGTCTGTGTGTGAAATGTGTGTAAAATGATCATATTTGTTACGTGTAGACTATAATATTATGAATATAATTAGCCATGGTGGCTATGAAGTCTCCGTGTGTAGCGTTAGCATTTTAGCATTAGTTTAGCCAAGGATAGGTTCAGCTAGTTATTTGCTGACCAGTTTTCTTCCGATCAGCGACATATTATTAACATTATGTATATGCTAAGTGTCAAATATAGTTGATGGAAAGGTGGTAGTGAGAGGTAGATGCAACCGCCCGATGAGGAGGAATGAGGAGCCCCACATACTACAGAGTTAGGGCCCGTTGGCCCAAGTCTGTTAGTTTTGATAGTCTGTCTGGACTAACAACTGCAGTTGCAGTTTTCCTCTTCTTCTGAAGTTCAGATCATTTTCATTGTTCTTTCTTACAAACAGTAGCGTGCTTAAGACTTGGCCCACCTAGCTTGCTGCAATGTTGTGGCTGTACAGACCTATGTATTTTTCTTCCTCTTCATTAAGGCACAAGCCGTAAATAAAGGAAATTTGTTGAGTGCATTAAAAGGACAAACATCTAGGCTAGTTCATGTTATAACATTGCTAAAACAACAGATGTAATGGTGGCCCAAGAGTTTTGCACGGAACTGTACATGGCTTTTCTGCGGTTGCAGGCTCCTTGCCAGTTTCCAATGGGCTTATATCAAGGTCCTACCTACTAAGTTCAGTAACTCAATTCTTATGGTGTTCACAGATCACCCTGGAGGCTGTTGGACAACTGGGTCTCTCAGAGCTGTAGCTGTGCTGCGGGCAAAGGCTTCTGTAGCCATATAACCGCTCTGCTGTTCCAGACAGCGCATTATGTGCAGCTGGGCCTTGATGTGGTTCCACCTTCCCTGGCCTGTACCAGTCAACCACAGATGTGGCATCGACCTCGAACCCACGTGTGCTGTTGTGTCCTCTGTTCAAATCATACACTTCAGTATTTGTCTAGAGTATATGAGCATTTCCTGTATTGTTGTTCGCCTCAGGGAATCCATCCAGAGGCTGTGAGTGACCTGGTGGTGAAGAAACCCAAGTCGGTGGGGAAGACTGGAGTCAAGTCCACACTCTACAGAGCGTATGCTGGTAAGACATTTGTTTTGCAATTTGCACTCTGTTAAACTTGCTCATTATGAAAAGATGCATATTAGAATACATCTGTTATCACTACAATATAAAAAAAAACAGTCACATTTTGATTTGACGTTTCGCCCTTTGATGTCCCACATCCTAGAGGGAATATCCAGCTTGGAGTTGGTACCATCTCAGCTGTGCTGACCTGGAAGATGTCAGCAATGACCTGTTCTTTAAGGCCAGTTGCTACTCTACAACAGTAGATGAAAAACTCATCAATGACTGGAATCTTCCTTGAAGGGCTTGGTGTTGGAATCGCCTCTTGTCCAATCCTCTGTGCTTTGCTCCAATAAAGAATACATTGTGTTGAGGGGCAAAACAGACTCCCAAAACACTTGAAACACTTCTTGAGATGGAAACCGAGTATAATATGTCATGGTCTGATCAGACACACAAAATCTGTTGAGGACAGTTTGTAGCCCCATGGACATTTCTTGCAGCCTTGCCTCCAGCTCAGCAATACCTACAAAAAAAGAAGACAAATCAGTCTTCATTACCATTCATTCGTATTCACCCTTTCTTTTTATTGTATTGTTATTCTGTATACTTAAGTTTATTTATATTTATTATTATTAAATTTATTTGTACTGTTTTGTTTTTCTTTTTTATGTATTAACTATAGGTTGAGTGTTGTACATAGAGTAAAAACCAAAGTCAAATTCCTCGTTTGTTCGCAAACCTGGCCAATAAAGCTGAATCTGAATTAATATGCAACCCCAGTTTAACAGTACGTCTGATGTTGATTGAATGTTTTAACGTTAACCATGCCATGTTTGGCAAAATTATACAATAGCCCAACAAGTGTTGAACACAAATAACAGACATAACAGCTAGTTAGCACACATCTACTTACCGGCAGGGGGGCGTGTCGCGTAGTCATGTTCCCCGGTACCTCTCCGGTCCGTTTGTGTTTTGTCCTCTCCTTCAGCTTTTCGAGCTGACACCCGTTTATACACGGGTGTTTTTTTCGGGGCTGTGGTGTAGCTGTTCCAGTCAAAACGACTAGGAACAGCTCCAGTATTCAGCGTAGCACTCCCGTCGTCATAATCAGCCGCTGAGAAATGCTGAGAAATTCTGAATTACGAAATTAACTCCTTCATTCCGTCTGATCGCCACTGCTGTATTGGGTATTATTTGGGAAGTCGTGGAAATGTAAATACGGTTGTTTTTGTTTTGAATTGGCGCATAGAGGTACACAACAGAAGCTTTTGTTTTTTGACCGCGCCATTGTCAAATATCATGGACTACGCGACCGGAAGTCACTTTACCCGGTGAAGGCAAAATCGAACGCCGAACCAGGAAGTTGTGAGATAGGCCCATCCCAATGCTGCTGGGGAGAGAGGTGGGAGGGTGATACGTCATGAAGAACAGGAACTCAACGGGGCATCCCGGGATTAACTGGTACTGAGGAGTGTTTGTGGAGCGCTGCTAAGGTCAGTATCTGACCAGCAGCTGTTACTGATCTGGTAATGATGACAAACATGTCACCTATTTTGGGAAGCTAGGGGTGGGGCTAAGTGTAGCGGTTGTGTACTCTCTCGTTGCGTTGTGTGATTGAGACCACGATGGAACCATTGGCAGCCAGCCGTTTATTCTGGTGGAATATTTAACATGGGAAATGCTCTTTGAGAACCCTCACAATGGCAGCCTCTCCCAGCCGGGATATACGTAGACTGACCATTTACATGAAAATAAATATCACATTAAACAAATGACTCAAATATTTGAATGGGCGTTTGGTGACATACCTGGTGGAATATTTAACATGGGAAATGCTCTTTGAGAACCCTCACAATGGCAGCCTAACATGGGAGAAAGACAAGCTGAAGTACACTTTCATGGCGAAGTCGACGCTAGCTAAGTAGCTACGACCAAAGCACATGGTAGCCAAGCTAGCGATCCTAAGACTAAAGTCCATTTAAAAGTAATTACAGATTCCAAGCAACACAATATATATGTACAAGGAACCAAGTATTAATACAGTATTATGTACATTTAGACTCCCGTAATACATCGCCAAAGTGTGGATTCATGTTTAACTGCTCTGACTACCTACCTCTCCCAGCCGGGATATACGTAGACTGAGGAGAGGAGGCAGCAACGTAAAATACAACCCCCGCATTCCGCTAGGGGGAGCTCTAGCACTCCAACCAAGGCTCCCACTACCACAGCCAGCGCAAGGATCTCGCTGGCAATGGCAAGTGGGAAGCATTAACCCTGCTAGGGCCGTCGATAAGGGGTGAAAGGTGATGACGATTCTAGGGGCCCACAGCCCAGGGGGGGCCCACAAAAAAAAAAAAAAAAAAAATTTCATTTTTTTATTTTACTACCAGCCCATAGTACTACCATAGCGCCCCCCCCCCCCCCCCCGTCAACAATTCAGCGCAGGGGGGCCCATCAGTAAATCTTGTCTAGGGGCCCAGGAATCGTAGCAACGGCCCTGAACCCTGCTACGGCTAAGCGACCTCAGACACCTGTGATTGGTTCTTGTTTTTGCTTCAAGGAAGTTGATGTAGCTCGTCATTTAACTCATACCTCGTTCCCACCGAGCGGAGCGGGTCTGAGCGGGACAGCTCGGTTACGCTATCTGACAAAAAATCCATGGCAGGTGATTGGATGAGCCGTCTGTCTATCCCCATCCCTCCCAGATCCCGTAGATCACATGGTTCCTCAGCCTGGTCAGTTGGAGCAGTTGGATCATTGATCGTGATCCTAAACTCAGACTCTCCTCGGTGTAGAATAAGAACCGTCCTTTTCTGAATCCTGGTTTGGTTCCTCTGCCACTCAGTAGTGCCTTTCTTTGCACCCCCCACCCTCCTCCCAACAGCGAGTGTGTGTGTGTGTGTGTGTGTGTGTGTGTGTGTGTGTGTGTGTGTGTGTGTGTGTGTGTGTGTGTGTGTGTGTGTGTGTGTGTAAAATGAGGCCAGGACACTTTTTAGGCGGTGTACCGAACAATTTTTACCTCCTGCTGCGTATATTCATGTGCCTGACTGGCTGTCCGGGCAGCGCCAGACGAGGTGAGGTCCGCTTCAGGCGTTGCTATGGAGACAGGCGGGCGACGGGGGTGAGGGTTGGTGCCATTGTGCCGAAGCCTTGACGTGCCGGAGGATGGAGAGGAGAGGGGAGCTTTATGCTGAATAATACTTTACAGCATCGGCCCCAGCAAAACCCCTTTTTATCTGTCCTCCCACCACTGTATCTTCTGAATTCAAACGCCTTACTATTTGTAATGAGTTTGTTAGCTTGGCAGAGGACGGGTTGAATTAATTTGAATGAATTTAAATGATTCCGACTAGCCTCAACCACCATATCTGTCCTTTCTCTTCTTCTTCCCGCTCTGCCTTCCATTCCATTCCCCAAAGCGCTGGGATGTCCAGAACGGAGTGTCTCTGTCTACATGGTTCCTCTCTCTTCCTCTCAGTGGCGGCTTCGCTCCCAAAGATATTTCAGCTTCAGAGAAAGAAGAACACGTTATTCTGCTGTTATGACCTCTGCACGACCTCAGCCCGAGGCAGCTCCCCGCTGGGCGGGGGCTGCCTTCAGTTCACTGCTCAGAAACAGAGCGGTGATGCTGGGGAACCAGGGCCAACAGTCTGCCACCCGCAACACTGAGAGAGAGAGAGAGAGAGAGAGAGAGAGAGAGAGAGAGAGAGAGAGAGAGAGAGAGAGAGAGAGAGATAGAGAGAGAGAGAGCTCCTAGTTGCTGAGAGAGTCGACGTGAAGCCTGGTTCCTGTGGTCGATGCCATCTGCTGAGTGAAGGGTTGAGCGAGTGAACGGGTGAGTAAGAGGAGGAGAGAGATCTCCCATTGGCCCATGGGGTTCTTTACCCCCGATACACGATACTGGAGAGAATCGGTCTCAACACCAGCCGCCTCCAGGGGAACGCAGCCTCAGCCATCGGAAGGTTGCAAAAACAATCATGGTGGTTAAAGCAGGACCGCCAAGATTCCGGCCAGGAGGTCACCTGACTAAAACTGGCCAATGGTCTATCCCTCTTTTTAAAGGCCACCCCACCTCACATAACAAGGACACTCCTAGCCTAAGAGTTTCTGGTTACTTTACTTCCAACCACTCATTTCTGCCTGATGATCTCTTCTCTGTCTCCTTACTGCCTGTACATACTTAAAGATAATCCATCCATCGACCCACTGCAAGGACAGCAGCAGCTTGTGAGTCCAGCCATGGATGAGCCTTACTATCATGCCTTTTGGACCAGAAGGCCTACCTGTCATGAGAAGCTGAGCGGAGACCTTTATAGGGCATTGCAGGGCTGCTGTGATCAACTTAGGGTTGACCCTAACGCCACCTATGGGTGGAGTTAGATCCACCAGGAGATGTTCAATGAAAAGCTGCTGTAGTTTTGTGGAGCAAGGCATTGCAGCAGGGGTATCCAGAGGAGTGGAACACCACGCTCCCCACACCGCAGTCCCATGAGACCAAACCTACCCCATCTGACGGTCTCTCAGCGAGGGGAGGGTGAGACCAATACCCTCTCCTCTGACGGTCTCTCAGCAGGGGGAGGGTGAGACCAACACCCTCCCCTCTGACGGTCTCTCAGCGAGGTGAAGGTGACCGGCCAGAAGCTGTCCTCTGTTGCAAGAGCGCCCGCTTTGTCAAACAAGCAGATCACCAGCCAGTCACATTAGGTGCTGGGGAGGTTGGGGGGCTCAGAGACCAACGTCTGACCACATGTCAACTCAAATCCTCGCTCTGTTCACGCTGGGCACCCATCCCACCTCAAACCCATCACGTTTGGCTGGCCAAACGTTTTTGTTTGTGTCTGTGTGTGTTGGGGAAGATAGAGGACACTTTATCTCCATTATCTGTTAAACCTAAGCCGGAGTCTCTGTTGCACTGTATCAGTTTATCTCATTTACTCTTCCCACCATGATTCACTGGCTTGCCATTTGGTTTTCCTTCACCTCAGCAGGCCACTGCCACTCAGGGGAAAAATGTGCTGTGTGGATAACACATTACTCTGGGATTTAAGGTAGAGCAGTTACTGTACAGTTAGCTTCTGGTGTGTTGGTATTCATGAAGAAAAGCTGTTCCGGAAAGATCTGCTTTGCTACTATAGTCAGGAGACATTCAAGAAAGTGAACATGCTGCCACCTGCTGCCTCGAATTCAAACTGCACAACTGAATGTTCATCTGACCTTCCGAGGTAATAGCCAACAATAAACGCAAAACTTCACTCCTATATGTCAACAAATATTCCTTACCTTAATAAAATAAAAGTACGGTTTACCTTAATCCAAAGCTATTTTCAAACTAGCCCTCTGAGCATCAATCGTGTAATCGACTGATATCCTCATCTCTGATGCCACTGGTCCCGGACCCCAGGGCCCTGCCGTGTGATGCTACCTGCTGGAGGCCCAAAACCAATCATGAGCCAAACGTAAGGGCACTGGACCCAGCTGGGCAAAGGATCCACCAAGGCTGGCGGTGCAAACATGCGCTGGCATTCGTACCCAACAATGTTAATGCCGTTCTCTTCCAGTAATGACACCTATACTCCACGTTAATGCCGTTCTCCTCCAGTTATGACACCTATACCTACACTACATGTTAATGCCGTTCTCTCCAGTTATGACATCTACTTGTTAATGCCGTTCTCTTCCAGTTATGACACCTATTCCTACACTACATGTAGTGTAGAAACTTGATGGCTTCAGTCTGGAAGGACACTCAATCTCACTGCTGCTGACAAACGCCAGCATATCGAAATTATGAGTGGTCAACTTCAATCCAGAACTGGTTTTATCATTGAAATTAGCTAGATTTCTTTACCTAAAAATGTTCTACATATCCAATATCAGCACACTTAAATTGCTGGCCTGGCATGCAATTTATTAAGTGACCATTGAGCTCCGCACTTGAATTTGTCAAGAGTGATGTTCGCGTAGTTCTGGTCGCGTGTGTGTTGAACATCTTTCTGGTCCTAATCTTAATCAAAATGCATGTGTCACAATGTTTGAAACCAGGAAACACAAAGAACACAACGCAAGAAAACCTTAGCTCTTTTTATTCATCAAGACATACAAGCATTAAAATCAACAAAACTTTCGGTCGTTGAAATGTTTTGATCAAAATGCATTTTCTTTTTTGTTTACAAGGTGACCCAAGTCCCTCATTTGTAAGGGAACAGACAGGACCTAACAACAGTCTAGCATTGTACATACGCTTCAATCAGGTGGATGAGGAACACAAACGAGCGAGGTGGAGGACAGACCCCCGGCCAAGACACACTTCTAGCGGTGAAAAGAACTGTGCTAAATGCCAACACATAAGAACGGTAGAGAAAGTCCGAAAAAGCAATAGTGGGATTTTCAAAATCTGCATTTTGGTTAAGTGTGTAAACACTTTGCATATGAACCGTTTAACCACTCCCACCAAACAAAAAGATCTCCAGGAAAACAATGAAGAAAAACAAGGGAACCTTCTCCTCTCCACACTTCACAATTAAAAACAATTCCGTTCCTAGTTCTCCGTTTTAAATAAGCCACTAATCTGTGGTTCACCTTATTTTTAAGCAGCGTCAGATTCACTGAAGGCGGGGCTCTTCCAGATCTTCCTCTACGAAGTCCCGGCTTCTCCTGCCATGTCAGAAAAGAATCCACAAACAGACATGTTAGCATGGACCCTCCACAAGGTCCAATCCACCGCCTCCTCATGTCAACACCTTCTCCTAACGTTGTCGTCACAACACAACAATAAGGTGCACGATATGAACTGGGAGCAGGAGCTCCTCCACACATTCCTAGTGCGATAGGGTTTAATCTGGGAACGCCGTTTCAATATCGCTACTGGGCTTCATCAGCTGCGATTAATTACATGCGATACTAGATAGTTGCATAAAACAGCTTAAACAGAAAGGCTATGAGGTAAAGGCTGGAGAGACAGTGCACGTTGAGTAATTAAGATGTAAAGAGTAAACAGTGAATGACGCATTTTCCAAAGACCTTACTCAAACTATATCAGCAATACATTGGGTGGTGAGAGTACATTAAAACACCTTTAAAATGACACATCAACCTTCAGGTTACATCTCTGAACTGAGTTTCTTTTGGGTTTTATTTGACAGGCAACAGCATTCAGAAATGAATGTGGTAGAGAAAGGAGTACCTGGGGTGAGTACCTGCACAGTTTGAGAGTCAGAGTATCCATGATTTTTAATTTGCCTTTTTCTCATGTGGGTCTCGCTCACAACACCATCGCTGTGTGAGGTATGGAAGTCAGCTGCAAGTCATTCCATAAACCCTACCCTTCAGTTAGTGAGTCACGTTAACACACGCCCCCACCAGCCCCCCAAAACACCCAGAGTCCGCTCAAAACACCATCGCCCCCCCCCCCCCCCCCCCCCAAAGAAAACACACTGATAGCATTATTATAATCCATGACTGGTTGATGGGATGAGCAGTAACCGTCATTATCGGTAATATGAGTTTATATCAAATTTCTAAATCAATCAATTTAGCTTCTTTACTTAAAACATGATGCCCTTTCAGCCAGTGTGCTTCTAGACAGACACACGCCATGGATACTTTAATGAACTCTAACCATACGAGAGATAAAGCAGGAAATCAAAAGGGTGAATACAGGAGAACAAACAACATGGCTGGACAGACCAGTAGGATAACAGCTCTAACGGGCTCTGTGCTGGACAGAGCCCGTGGTATGGGGTACCTCAGGGTTTGTCTGATCAGGACTACTCTGGCCTTTCCCTCCTGGCTTTGTGTGACCTTTCTACTTCCCATTCATCAGGCCTAGTCCTTCATCTTCAGCTCACACTTATGATGCACAGGGTAGAGATATGTATAGATAAAGGCATACAGTACATGAGACAAAAACCATAGAGGCATTAGGCATTAACAATCAACGATTTGGGGGAGAGCTGAGGGGGGAAGGGGTGGGAGAAGTGTAGGATGAGATGGGTTTGAGGGGGGGTGAGAGGGGAGATGGGGCTGGACAGGAAGAGGGGGTTGAGGGAAGGGGGGATTGAGTGCCAGGGAGAGAGGCGCACTTACCTGAGTCTGATCTGAGGTCCTATCAGATCAGTTTTAATTGGACTGAGTGTCACCTTCAGAATGGAGGAGCTCTTGCTGGCCGTTTAGCTTGGGAGAGGAGGCGGGGGGTGCGGGCTCGCTCTCCATGGGCTCTGCGTCGGAGGAGGCCTGGGGGGCCGCCGTTCCGTTGCCATCAGACGGCTTGTCTTTTACCGAGCCACTGCTGCTCCTCTTCTCCTCCGTGTCCTTACGGTCTGCACACAAGGAGCAGAGACAGAGGAACAGAGTCACACAAGGAGCAAGGTTGGAGGAGGCCCGTCGACAACGTGAACAGAGTCACATAAGGAGCAGAGTCAGAGGAGGCCCGTCGACAAATGGAACAAAGTCACACAAGGAGCAGAGTCAGAGGGTCAGAAGAGGCCCGTCGACAGACACCGCTGGGCTCAACAGAGCCGGACCCCCTGACCCGGGCCTCCACATGGCCTCCCTTTAGGAAGGCCCTTCCTCCACTACTACAGCAGCAACGAATCCACAGAATGTGTGCAGCACTACAAAGGACAGAGGCATGAATACTGTACCGTAGGGGTGGGAAAAATAATCGATTCTTCGATGCATCGCGATTCTCGCTAGAACGATTCTGTCTCGATGCAGATAAATTAATAATCGGAATAAAAAAAATAAAAAAATTGAATTTTTTTTATTATTTTTTTGCCTGCTGCTACATTCTTCAAAAATCATTGAATTTATCTTCATTGTGTATTGGCCAATCTGATTTGTCTTGACACAATTGCGATTCAGCCTACGCATAATATGCGTGCAAACTCACAGCCAGACACAAGAACTCCTTCTAATTCAAGAGCAGCTTTTCCTTTAATGACATAGAAAAGAAAGATTAGAAAGAAAATAAAACTGAAACCTATTTTTTGCAAGCTTCCATAATGTGTTATAATGCAAGCTGCATTGATTATTGCATTGTTCATAGAAAGTTATATTTGTGAAGAAGCTTTCTCTCTTATGAACTATTAGATAAGTTAATTCATCTGTTGATGTCTTTAATGATCATCACAAAAGTAGGAAGTGATTAGCAAACTCTGAGTAGCAAACCCAGATGTATATATATATTTTTGAAAATCACACATGGAAATGTACATAAAAAAAATTGTTAATCGATAATCGGTTCAGAATCGAATCGTTGACCTCATAATCGGAATCGAATCGTGAGGTGCCAAGAGATTCCCACCCCTACTGTACCGTGAAGCGCACCTTTGTCTCTGGACGAGCGCCCCTTGTCCTTCTCCCGTCCCTTGTCCCTGTCCTTGTCGCGCTCCTTGTCCTTGTCGCGCTCCTTGTCCCTGTCCTTCTCCCTCTCCTTCTCCCTCTCCTTGTCTCGGCTACGGCTGCGGTGGCGGTGGGACTTGCGCTCGGGGCTGCGGGATCTCTTCCTCTCACGGCTGCGTGAGCGCCTTTTCTTTTCGGGGCGGTCACGGCTGCTGCGGCGGCGTTCCTTGTCCCGGCTCCTGGGAAGGAAACACGGGCCGCTGCCATTAGACTGTAAAGAATAAAGCTCCTCTACAGAAACACCAGACAACCGCTGCCATCAGACTGTACAGAATAAAGCTACAGAAACACCAGACGTCATTTAAAGGTGATTAATGAGACTGACCAAACACAGTGGGTTGGTCTCTAAATCATACGTTTGGACATTGACCATATAACTGAGCTGAACTCAGGGGTTAGTAGAAAAAAATCCTGAGCCTGAACTTTTTTCCCTGGGAGGTTAGCGGGCCCCTATGCCAAGATATATGCCCTGATCAGCATAATTGTCAAGCAGGACCCAGGGGTATGCTCCCTTGATAAATAGACCCTTAAATTATAGTTTCTGGTGAATTTTGTGGAAATAAATGGACAACATTCAGACATGAGATTAACAAACCCAATATAAGCCTATATTACAGTAGCATCTTTGTGTAGAGCACCAGAGCTCTTAGGATCCTGGGCCTAGTTGGCCTGTTCAGTAAACCATCCCTGCTTTTAAGTAGTCACTTCCCGGCGTACTTATTGTTTGTAGTGTTGCACGGTATACCGGTATTACGATACCCTCATGCAAAAAACGGTACAATTCATTAATTTTTATATATATATATATATATATATATATATATATATATATATATATATATATATATATATATATATACATATATACACACACACACACACACACACACACATATATATATATACACATACATATATATATATACACACACACACACATATATATATACACATACATATATATATATATACACATACATATATATATATACACATACATATATATATACACACATACATATATATATACACACATATACACATACACATACACATACATACATACATATACATAGCGAGCTGCTCCAACTCTAAGCCATACTCTTTGCCCGCAGAGACTAGTCTGTGGGCGTGCACCTCAGCTCGCAGTAAGCCACAGCAGCAGCAGCCAGTTCACTGAGCGAGTGAGGCAATGAGATAGCTACAGGTTCGGAAGCACTTGCCGACAGTCATTTACATGGCCATTTCTGATGCATCTATTCCCATCATGCAATCCGAACGCATTGTATTTATGGCATTTACAAAAGTGGTAAGCGTACGTTCGTACGTCTCTCGCGCACAACCGTTATGTTGGCATGGACTTACATGATATATGTAAGGGATAATGTTGTAGGCCTACAGAACGCCGGTGATTATCGGGAAAATAAGCCCTGACAGGGCGAACCAGACCCCGACGCGAAGTGGAGGTGTCTTGCTTCGCCCTGAAAGGTATTATTTTCGATAATGACCGGCGCGTTCTATACATTATCCCGCTTATTACACGGCTCCTTGCCAAAACGAAACAATTCTTCACACGTTGTGTCTTTTTACAATTACCATTCGTAGTGTTGATCAGCAGAGAAATAGTCTGACAAAGACGTTGACGTCGCTTAGCAACCAGACACGCGGGTTGATAAATTACCGGACTACTTGCGGAGCGATAAGAAAGACGTGAATCAGGCAAGTTCGTTGTGCATAAAAGTACAGACGGAGTGGACCAATTGCGAACCACTGCAGTTGCTCTGTTAAAAAAAAGCCGCACCCACCCCATACTAATCGGAATAAGTGTATACATGTTGATGATAGTGGACTACACTTCTATTCAGCATAAAATTCTATTCCGATCAAAGAATTGTATTTCGATTGAGACGTATATATGATCCTTTTCTATTTCGATTTAGCTGTTCTTCCAATTCTATTCGGATCAGAAATGTCCATGTAAATGCGGCTAGTGATCATACCAAAGATCCTTTATCCTTCTCAATAGGCACTAGGGATGTGAATAACTCACAAGTTTTCATGGTCGAATAAGCAGTGGGTGGTATGAACGAATAATCGATTATTCGATGTGTGCCGACATTCACAAAGGTAGCCATGGATCATCGGCAAGAAATCACTTAATATCTTAGACGCAAAAAAACAACAAGTAGTTCCAGTCAAATTGTCTGTTGTGAAAAATGCATTAAACTGTCATCAGAAAACGCGGTTATATGCTATAGACCCTATAGTATCTTTGGTATAAAGGCTGGGACGAATTTCCAATTATAAATATGTACTGAAACGAACAACGCTCTCTGGCTCATAGCTGAGCGGACTAGAATACCTTCCGTTGCTAAGGTCGTCCCAGCCTTTATACCAAAGATACTCTAGGGTCTATAGCATATAACCACGTTGTCTGATTACCGTTTAATTCATTTTTCACAATTTACCAGCTCTCATTTCGAAGAATAATCACCGCGCCATTCGTTTCAATGGGAATCGCGACGGTCTATACTTTCAAAATGGAAGTGTTCATATTTATAATATGAAATTTGTCCCAGCCCTCATACCACAGATACTAGGGTCTATAGCAGGGTTCCCCAATTAGTTTTTCCAGAGGGCCAAATTTGGTCAAACATGCCATGCCAAGGGCCGAAATGTCGTTTCATTTTTCTAATTCGCCATTTTTATGTGCAAATTTAGCTTTAATTATAATTACTGTTTTAGCGATAATGCAGGAGGGCTCGATCAATTAGGTTTAAATAGCATCCAGCTTCGACTGGAGGGCTTCAATCGCTTCGTACATGTCAGCAACAGTGTGGTTCTTGCCTTGTAGCTGCAGGTTAAGGTGATTCAGATGAGACATGATGTCACAAAAAATTAACATCTGCCAACACCTTGGCGTCAGCCCGCCAGAAATTCACGGGCTTTTGGGCTCTGCAGGCTGGATAAAAATGACACACGTTCATCACGCAGGTCGCACACCCTCTCCAACACACGGCCTTTACTCAGCCAGCGAACATCGTTGTGCAGCAACAGATCTTTGTGTTCAGCTGACATTTCCTCGGCACCTGCTTTCATAGCTCCACAACCTTTGTTTAGATTTTTTCCTCTTGATTTAAGATTTCACCAGCCATGTGAATTGCACATTGTTTAATGAACTCTGCATCAGCAAAGGGCTTCTTAGCTTTATCAAGCGTCCAGGAAACATGCAATGAAGCAGCTGTTGCGCTCTCTTGTGCCGATGCCGTTTTGCATATGGTTAAAACTGACCGCTTGTATGATGTCAACATGCTTGCAATCTTTGGTTTGCGTTGCTCAGATTTTTCTGGGAAACTTCCATTAAAGCTGGCAGCATGCAAACAGTTTGTGTCAGGTTGTCCGATTTAATGACAGCCACCCTCTGCTTGCATATTAAGCATGTCGGCTTTGCGTTGGCATGGTCCGGTAAAGAAAAGCAATACTCATCGGTCCATTCAGTTTTAAACTGGCGGTTCTCCTGGTTGACCTTCCTTTTCATGGCAAATGACATGTTTCTTTCATCAATTTTCAATCCGTTGATTTTTGACAAAGTTGTAATTCCCTGGGATGACAGACGGATAGCGGGAAAGTGACGCACGAAGCACGTTATTACGTCAGCACGCAGTAACGTCAACGGTCAAGTGGATGGTGTGGGCTGAGGGGAAAATATAGCAGGCCGCGCAAATAAAAAAGAAAAAACATTTTTTTTTTTGTTTTGGAGGTGACATGTGGGTCTGCGCGGGCCGGACATTTTGCTCTTGCGGGCCGGATCTGGCCCGCGGGCCGCTAATTGGGGTTCACTGGTCTATAGCATATAACCGCGTTTTCTGATTACAGTTCAGTGTTACCCATACATAGAGCAATGTGTGGCGCAGCGCCACAGAATCAACACCGAGCGCCATAATTCATTTTTTTTTTGTAAGCGATTTTGAAATATAAATACAATTATGTTCATTCATCTCCGCATAGCACTCTTTCTCCCTGTCATTCTCAGTCACACACGCACAGAGACAAGCACGCATACATGCCAATGGTGCGCGGGTACACTACCACTTATTGGATAAACCCGCGTATCATACATGCACACTTACTGACCGCTCCTCCTCAACGCGCCTACAAAGGCAAACCCGAAGCAGTGGGATATGTAAGGGATAATGTATAGAACACCGGTCATTATAGGGAAAATAAGCCCCGACAGTGCGAACAGGACACCGACGCACAGCGGAGACGTCTTGCTTCGCCCTAAAGGGGCTTATTTTCGATAATGACCGGCGATGTTTTATACATTATCTTGCTTATTATGCTACTTGCCAAAAAGAAAAAATAACTTCATATGGTGTTTCTTTTTAAAAATGTATTTGTTCAGCATTCAGTGTTGATCAGCAGAGAAATAGACTGCCAAAGACGTTGAAGTCGCTTGTCAACCGAAGACGCTGGGGTTGACAAGTTACTGGTACTTGCGTAGTGACACCAAAGGCGTCATTAGATAAAAAAAAAAAATACCGTAATTTTCGGACTATGAGCCGCACCTTTTGCCCCATTTTTCGAGTCTCCGGCTTATATAACGGTGCGGCTAATCTATGGATTTTTACAGCTAACGGCATCTAGGGGACCTCCTAAATCTATGGATTTTACAGGTTACAGTCCACCGACTTTAACTCTATGGGCTCTATGACCGGTCCGCACCCCCCCACCTGTAAGTGGCGGGCTACAGCAGGAAACGCTGGAGGCCGGAAAAGCCTCAGGTAGGGCGCAAAAGTAAAAGTGGAACCGATAGTGGTAAGCTAAGAAAGACAGAACGAGAACGAGAGCAAGACAAATATTACGAAAGCTTTCATGCACAAACCCTCATTATGGAAAACAAATGTAGAAATGCATTAGGGGTGTAACGATACATCGATGTAGATCGATACATCGATTGATTGGAACGATCCAACTGCATCGATGCAACGGCCAAACATCGATGCATATCGCAGTATTACACCCTTTTATTATTATATATCTCCTTTCGCGGGTGTTTGTGAAACTATTTCTGCGCAAAGCGCCAAGCCGCTCGTATCCATTCACCGGTTAAACGAGGCAACAGCGAGCACATGTGTGAGCGCGAGGATGTCTAGTTTCGGTTTGTGTTGCCAGATTGGGCATATGTCCAGTTTTTCCAGCCTAACGTGATTAAAAGTAGCCAAATCGGGCTGAAAAGGTGCCCAATCTGGCAACACGGACGGCTTATCTTAACAGCCAAGATGATTCCGAGGGATGTTTTGTTTTTAGAAGAAAACTATCCACAGATAGGTTGGGAATGGTCTACGTTCAAAATGAAAGATCATTACAGGCCCTTTAATTTAAGCCATAAAAAACCTTTGGCACTTAAATGCAATTATGTGGCACTTTACTATTTGTATTAAAAATGGATTTTTTTGTTTTAAATATCCAGAAGAGCAAAGAAATAAAATGATGAAATTATAATTAAGTTGATGTGAGTTGATGTGATTGTAAGAGGTTGTGTTAAATGGGCATATTATATCGTCTCATATCGATCGCATGCCCCTGAATCGAAATCGTATCGCGGCAGACTTTTGATATCGGCAAATATCGTATCGTTGTCCAATGAATCGATATAATATCGTATCGTGATGAAACGATGCATATGATGCAGCTTTTAAGTTAAAGGCAGTCAATCTGTCTGTAAAAGAAGGAAATAGAGCTGCTGCACGTGGCCTTGGCATCAATGAGTCAATGATGAGACGAAACGCCAGCGGGAAGAACTGTCTCAATGCAAGAAGTCAAAAAAAGCTTTCAGAGGTAATAAAAGCAGATGGCCTGAACTTGAAGACTTTCTTGGAAGATTGGGTGAACACACAGAGAGCAGACGGCCGAGGTGTTTCCACCGTGCAGATCGCCACCGAAATGAGGTGGACCATCCTGGTGTTTCAGATTTATGAGACGAAAGGGACTGTCCATCAGGGCGCGGACGACTGTGTTGTAGTCGGGAGCAACTCCCTCCCGACTACAAGGAAAAAATAACAAACTTTGGCGAATTCACACAAAGAAAGATAGAGGAATATTCCATCAGACCGGACCAGATCATAAATATGGATGAAGTGCCTTTGACGTTTGATCTCCCTCTCACTAGGACTGTTAACAAGAAAGGTGAATCATCCATCACGTTGAGAACCACTGGCCACGAGAGAACGAATTTCACTTGTGTTCTTGTCTGGAGTAAAGCTTCCGCCAATGGTGATTTTTAAGCGGATTACAATGCCAAAAGAAAAGATCCCGAACGGCATCTCCTTTAAATTCAACAAGAAAGGGTGGATGATGGAAAGCGTGATGAAGGAGTGGCTGAATGAGTGCTACGTCAAGCGCCCTGGAGGATTCTTTCGCCAAAAAAAAAGCTTTGCTCGTTTTGGAAAGCATGAGGGCCCATATAACGGATAATGTGAAGGCAGCCATCAAGAGCACAAACTAGATTCCAGCTGTGATTCGGTGGGGCACAACGAAGGATCTGCAGCCACTCGACATCGGTGTCAATCGTGCGTTCAAAGTGGCACTACGCGTTCAGTGGGAGGCGTGTATGACTAGTGGCGACAAATCATTCACCAAAATTGGTCGCATTCGAAAAGCAACTTTCGCTCAAGTTTGCGAGTGGGTCCTGATGGCGTGGAGAAGTGTCAAAACATCCACGATCATTAACGGGTTCCGAAAGGCTGGACTACTGCGTGATGAAGAAGAGGACGCCGCCACAGCTGAGGCCCCTCAGAGGCTGTTCGATTCCGACAGTTACGAAGAGGAGTTCGTTGGTTTTGACAGCGACAACGAAGGAGATAGGAGAGTGGCAGACGAAGCCACCCTGAGCCTGTTAGTTTCCGACACTGAAGATGAGGACTGTGGTGGTTTTTAGGGCTGTCACTTTTTCCAAAAATGAAATTCGAACGAATTTCGAATGTCCATAATTAATTCGAATACATTCGAATACATTCGACCCCCCCCCCCCATAGAACACGACAACAGTCTTGATCTTTGACGTATACCTACTGAATTCATAACAGCACAGGATAAAAACACATCTTTGATAACACATTTGTAAACACAACAAGAGGAAGCTCCGACACACAAGTGCGGCTGTCTTTTACACATTAACAATAACTGCTCGGAGCGCGATATGCGGAGCGCATGTCGTCCATGCGGACACAGCCTATATAAACGAACAATCTGTGAGGCCGAACTCCAACACGGCATGCTGCTCTTTTTATTCCTTACGGAAAGAAAATTACAAGTAGTCTCGCAGCTCTCCGTTACCGTTGCAGCTGCTTCTGTCAGCCGTGCTGTATAAGTCGGGCGCCCATCGCGCCCAGCGCAGCAGCGGACTTTTCTCCCCGTCGTGTGCGATCAGTGTCGGTCTCCGTTTCAGTGCGCTCGTGTGAGAGGCTTTCAGTCACGAGATGTTTCTGTGCAGGGGAAAGGTGGACTAACCGGGAGAAGCGGGGATCCAGGAGGGCCGCTTTATTGAGGAGATGCCACTCGCCGCTGTCTTCTTCATAGCGCATTTTTACAGTTCGAATGGAGAATTACACTTCGAATTCGAACTTTTCACCCCACCTTCGAACGAATATTCGAACTTCGAATAAAAAGTGACAGCCCTAGTGGTTTTAGTACGCAGGAAGAAGACGGAGATGAGGATTAATGACTTGACTTTTCTAGTTACAGCCGTGTACTGCACCTTAGCCTAAAAGATGAAGACGAGGATTAATGACCTTTCTGGTAGGCTGATTACCGTATATTTTAAGCAGCCTCGTTGCTGCAACTTTAGGCTTACGCACTTACTGTCATGTTACAGGCACTTTATTTAGCACTGTTAAAAAAACACATTTAATTTAGCCAGATATTGCCTCGTCAAGCACTGTAAGCTTTGTTTTTTGTTATGGTACTACTGTAGGCTATAATGTAGATAAATGTTCAAAGACACTTTTTCAAGGTTTTTCCAAAATGGCCAAAGTTAAGTGGTTAAATGTTTGTGACGCTATTACGGTAACTAATTTTGCTGGGGAACCCCCATGCAGTCCCTCAAGGACCACTGATTGAAAACCACTGCTGTGTAGATCACTGCCGGTATGTGCGCTGGGAGCGCACCGTTTAAGTTTGAAAGTTGAAAAGTTTGTGTGTCTGATACGCTATGTGATACAGTACCGTTTACACAGCACAGTATAACACTTGAATACGTTATGCAAATATGGAATTCGTTTGTTGAAATGTTAATAAATGGAAGCTTCCTCAAGCAGCCATCTCTTTCCCGACAATCCCCTCTGTGCACGAAACCTTGCATATGGTAATTAAACATTAAAACACCGGCGGCTTATAGTCCACTGCGGCTTATATATGTACACATCATTCAATTTAGCTGCTGTGGCTTATACTCCGGTGTGCCTTAAAGTGCGGAAAATACGGTACTTTGTTTTCCTTGACAGGGTCAATTATACTCGTGATTATACTTAGCAACAGTGAATTATCAAATATTATTCACCACCGGAAGTTGTGAAGGGCCAGTTATAGTTTACATATATGACGGTGTTTGACCCCCAGACCGTTCTGCCGGCGATTTTAATTCGCTCTGCAGCAGAGGCTGGAGATCTGGAAGATCGGGATGTCTTTGTCCAGCCCTACCCCCCACGGTCCAAATGTTAAAAATCGATTTGGACCCTCGGGAACGAATAATCGAATAATCGAATATTCCCTCAAGGACCACTGATTGAAAACCACTGCTGTGTAGATCACTGCCGGTATGTGCGCACAAAGCCAACGTTGAGTTCCAGACGAAAGGCGTCTACACGTTGACATTGTATGGAGTCGCGCCGTCCCGTCGCTTTTGGTGTGAACGCGCTTTCAAATCTTGGTTAGTGTCAGATAACGCGAACGCAAACCAGATTTTCTTTTCTTTTTGCAGACGCGTCGTTACGCCGGAAATCCGTTTGGGCACCTGAAAGCTATCAGGCATGTGAACTGAACTGTTAGAGTATAAACAATGTTGTGTCCAGGTCCCTGAAAGTGTCGCATTTGTGCCACCAATGCCCCCATGATGACCAAGTCAAACCAAGAGCCATCGAGTGGTTCCTTCTGATATGGTGTGTCTGTGGTGTGCGTGTCAGAGCAGTGTGGGGGCGGAGCAGCACCTGCTCCGTCTGCGATCGCGGTCCCTGCTGCGGGACCGCCTCCTCTCCCGGGATCGGCTCCGCTTGCGGTCCGAGGCACGACTGGAGTGGCGGCTGTTGGAGGCGCTGCGCCTCACTCGTCTCTCCCGCTCCCGCTCCCTCTCGCGCTCCCGGTCTCTCTCGCGCTCCTTCTCTTTCTCCTTTTCGCGCTCCCGCTCCTTCTCCCTCTCGCGCTCTTTCTCCTTTTCCTTTTCCTTCTCCTCCTCCTCCTTCCTCCTCTTCTCCCGCTCCTCCCTCTCCCGCTCCCATGCCTCGCGGTCCTTCTTGACGGGCGAGGCGTCTCCGGCAGGCTCCTCCGAGCGGCGCCGGAGCTTCTCCTGCAGATGGAACAGTACTCTATGAACAGGACTCAATGAAGTGTCATGAACCAGGGGTTAATCTAAACCGTGAAAGAGGGGCGCTGCGCCTCCTTGTTTCAACCCAGCGCCTCCTTGTCGAAAGTTTTAAATTACTTAAAATCTCCCGGAATGGAGAGCGAGCGAGCAAGACCGCGCACAGGAGAGACGTGCTCCTAACCGCGTTCGCATCTGTGTAGCGAGCGCGCAGCACAACAGAGAGGGATCTAGAAACTGTGCATGAGGCAGTGTGCACGTGAGCCTCAGGCGCCTCCTGATTGGCCTGGATCGGTAAGTCAACCAATCAGTTTACAGTGTAGGCGGGCTTTTATCTCTTCTCCCGAACCAAATGTATCAGTTCAATGAATCTGAGAGTGTCTGAGAAGAAAGAAAATATAGCGTTTGGTGACTTAGTTTACAGTGTTTTTAAAATGTCGTGCCGCGGGGTGAAGAAAAGCAAGGATTGTCTTGCAAATTTTCAAAAGCTCCACACCGCGGAAGGGGGGGGAACCAGTGGTGTAGTCTACGTGATACGCAGGTATACGCCGTATACCCACTAGGAACGCACCAGGATTTGCATACACCCACTTAAAAATGTGCACGGATACGTATCAATCGTCTTGTGACAGATCTTTCACTTCTGTGTTTATTTTTCGGAAATATCGGTTGGGTATAACTGCAATAAAATACTTTAAGCAGGGGAAGTTATCTCCTACATTCACCATTCATAAAATTCCCGCTGCGCGCTCGCGCTCTGCCCTGTCTCTGTTACGAAGCGCGAAGCTGCCCCTGCATCTCTGCACGTTAGTTGGCGGGCCGAGCCCCTCCTTCTCACGTGTGTGTGCGTGTATGTGTGTCCAGTCCTCCCATATTAATGTATAAACCACATAATAAGTAGTCAATAGAAGACAAATGTTTTAATCCCACTTTATATCTCCTTGTTACTTTTAGATGAGAACCCCTGGCCAGCCTTTCAGACTGGGTGTCAGGCTAGGGAATTTAAAAACAGGCATTCTTGGTTAGAGTGGAGGGAAAAAAAGTTATAGGTAAATGTCAGCCAACATACAGTTGGTATACACAATTGAAATTCATAATGTTAATCACTATGCAAATGAGAGTATAGCTAATTCATGGTCATTTTTAAGGTGCAGTAATTTCACACTTTTACACAATTCAATTACTGGTATGTTAGATAACAACAGTAAGAGCTCAAATTAGAGCAATTGAAAGAGTGAAACATTAGTCTCCTGTCATCTCCTTCTCATGCACTGGTTAGCCATGGATGTAAACAGTTCATTAAATTATTTTGAGTAGATTTTGTCCTTGTTTAGCATGTGCTATTGCTACTATAGATATACAAAGGACAACTTGTAATTTTTGTGTTCTATTTGTTCATACTGTTATTAAAACTGATAAACCTACTCAGCTTTCCATGATTGTTGATAATCGTTATACTCTTAAATCAGCGGGTTGTAGATCCCTGCGTTGGTGAGTGTGGTGCGACACCCCATAAGCGCCACACACGTACACGTACACGTACCGGTCGGACGGGTTTGTACGAGGCTGGGAGGGAATCATCACAGTATACCCACTACAATAAAATAGACTACACCACTGGGAACCCCCCCTTCCCCCCCGCTCGGTCGCTTTGCTCCCTCGCCATTGATGTTTTCCCCCTTGTGAATTTTTTCTAGAAATACCCCTGATGAACCGTAACAGGACTAACGTCAGAATCATCATCCCCACATGACACTAGCGACTCCAACGTCAGAATCATCATCCCCTCATTACTAACGTCAGAATCATCATACCCTCATGACTGCCGTCAGAATCATCATCCACACGTGAATAAAGACACAGGGTGTGGCATTGTACTACAAGGGTCCGAGACGGGCTTCTCCGACATGAGGAGCACACCTAACTGGGCTGCAGGGACTGGTGAAAACATAGTACTTGTTTGATTCCTTTGGTCTAAAAAAACGCATAAACGATATGCAGAAACATGACTCATTCTGCACAATGATTCATTCTGCACATTTATCAAATAATATTTCAGTAAATATAATCATCGACGAGATGTTAACTATTTAGTCATTGCTTGTATTCCAAAGCTACTTGAAGTTCCCTATTATGAATCAGTGAGCAGGTTCGGGGTCAGGCATCTTGCTCTAGCTAGAGGACGTTGGACCTTAGTGGTCTGGAGGTCCCAGCCGTAACGACTCTATGGGATCGGTGCAGTTGTCAAGGTTACCTTGAGTTCTTCCACAGTGGTCTTGATCTTAGCGTAGCCCATGTGCTGCTTTCCCATCAGATGGTCGTCCACCCTGGACTGGGCGTCGCCCACGATGAGGAAGGCACCGCATACCTCGCACACCTCCATCTGCTTCTCCTGAGCAGCGAAGCTCTCGATGGTCTGCTCAAAACAAACGCCCCATTGTTACAATGTTGCCTCTTCCATTCGGGGTCGTAAGTGGTCCTAACATTTAAAATACAAGAAGGTGAATGCTGAACATGCGGTCCACGAGGGGCAGACCCACCGAGGGGTTGGCGCTAATCATCTCTCGCTCCTCCTTCAGCTGCTCCACCAGCTTCATCATGCCCTGCGCCTCCTCCACCCGGCCCTCCGAGCCCAGCTCCTCGATCTGGACACACGGACACATAGTGAGGAAGGGACTACAGCCATGGGGATACAGTAGTGAACGCAGGCCTACCGGGCCCAGGGCTCAACGCGTTTTCTCTGCACTGGATGGAAACAGGTATCCATTGATACGCTCTACGTGTCTATTTTAAGTCTTGGCACGCTGGTAGAGTGAGGCTGCTGAGATCTGCTGAGAATATATTTTTTTCCTGTGACAGACCATTATCCAACTCTGTAGCTGACCCTTTTACTTTTTAAAAATGTAAAAGGTTTCAGTTTCAGCCAGAATTGAATACAGGCTGAAAAAAACGAACTACCTGAAAAGTAACAGACGTTGCGGTAACAACAACGCAACAGATGCCGAATTGAAGTGAGATAAAAACCCACAGCCTCTGGTGAGGCCATCTGAAAGCACGCCAGGGCCAATAGGGCTACCTCCAGTCGCTACCACGCACTGCCCGGAGCCACTTTTTTCAGCCCAGACACGGGGAACTTCTGGGTTGTTTTATACAAATCGGTTAACCACACATTGAGACAGAGGAAGATGTGTAAACTGCAGAGCAACAGACCTGAAGAACAAGGTCCTCGATTTTCTCCGTCAGGACCGTCGACTTCTCGTCGTTCTTCCCAGCAGGACCAGGACCCTTAAAAGAGACCAACGCTGGGTTAGGATGAGGAGGGGATTGTCCCAGGAGGGACAAACGCTACAGAGGGAACGCCATCCGGCGTGGTAGGATGAGGTTGTGTTATCTCTAGGGCTATGACCTAATTATATCTATCTATATGTGTATGGGTCGTACAAGACATTCATTGTCTTACTTAAGTCATCGTAAATAGGGAGTGGCTTTAAATCAACAACAACAAAAGAAAAAGTGCGTGAATGATGTTCTATAAATAAATGTGTATATCTTCTCACTAACTGTAGGGAATGGGATTGTGTGCAGATGTTCAGCCAGCCCCTATTTTAGATGCCTGGACACCGCCATAAACCATTTAGCTGATGCAGGTCTAACATCAACAGTGTTCTTTTGTTCTCATAGGTATTTTAGAAGTGTGAAGCTCCGACCCCTGATGCTACCACCCACCCCTGCGTTCTGCTGGGCCTGGGACAGGGCCAGCCGCGCGTGGCCCCTCCGGATCCGCCGCTCCACCTCCGCCAGCAGGGACTGCAGGTAGCGCAGGAAGTCTCGCTCGTACCCCTCCTTCATGAAGCGGGAGCTCTTCTCGTACCTGGAGCCGCACAGGGTAGGAGATTTAACATGGGGACTGTGGTGATGGAGTGGGTTTGTCTGCCGGAGAACTTGGTTATTTAACTCCAGGCTGCAAAACGTCAAACTACACTTATGAAAAGTATCTTAATCCCTGCAAGACGCTTTGGATAAAAAACATCTGAATTATTAAAATCTAATTAAACAGTGAATATTAAACATATCAAAGCTTACGTTTTCCGTAAATTTTCATCGTGGATTTTCTCACAAGGTCCTGAAAGAGAAGAGAAAATCAATGAGAAACAGCCCATCCTGTGTTCACCACCCTTCACCCCAAATGTGTTAATGTGTTCAGGTCTTACCCAGGTCTGACCGTGTGTTGGTGAAGAGCTCCGCTGGACAGAAGCCACAGAGGTAGTACCGACACACCTTGGGAGGAGACAGCATGAACACATTAATACTGGTGTTTACATGAAAGTATTCAGATAACATGAGACAAACACGTTAGTACGGGTGTTTACATGAAGGATCATTAGATACCACGACATGGACATGTTAGTATGGTGCTTACATGAATGTTCATTAGATGCCCCCACATGAACACGTTACTACTGGTGTTTACATGAATGCATTCAGATACTATCACATGAACACGTAACTATGGTGTGTTAACATGAATGTATTCAGATACCATCACATGAACACGTAACTGGTGCTTAAATTGAATGCATTCAGATACCACCGCATGAACACGTAACTACTGGTGTTTACATGAAGGTTCATTAGATACCACCACATGAATACGTTACTATTGGTGTTTACATGAACAGAATGGTGTGCTAACGTGTTGTACTCTAGGACCGGTGTTTATGTTCAACATGGATCTGGCTCAGATGGAGGTTCTCTCAGCTGAACAATTATTACAGACTTATCACCACTTCATTATTAAAGACGAATCCACCTCATATCTGATTAACAGGCAAACCGTGCCCTCACGCTGCCGTTACTAGGCGCGCTAGCGTTAGCTGTCACTTAATAGCCTTTGTGCTAGCTCACTAGGCTACATCAGCTAGCCACGACCAGCGCTCCGGGCCGCCGCTGTACTGGCCCGGGATTAGCTCGGCACCAGCCCGGTCTGGGGGAAAGTAGTCCGGGGGTTTACGGTGTAACATTACGCTAAATCAGACCGGGGGGTCCGTGGTGGTGGGAATGGGGCTTACGGTCTCGTGGTCCCAGCGGACGTTGCATCGCTTTTCGTCGGGCGCCAGGTTCCGGTCGCGGCCCATCAACTCGTCGAGCAGCTGCGCAGCGGACAGCATCTTTCCGCTGAAACCGTCCTTCTTCCCGATGAAACCGTCCTCCTTCTCGCTGAATCCGTCCTCCTTCCCGCTTAGAGCGTCCTCTGTTGGGTGTGTGTGTTTGTGTGAGTGGAGCTCCCCTCGGCGCTTCTCTCCCAAACCGTTGAGATCAAAATGGCAGCCCTCCTCCTCGCGCTACACAACAGCGCTCCGCCAGGGTCTGTGTCAACCGGAAATTGAAGTTTAGGCGGTGTAGCAAACGGAAGTGTAACCATACGCCCCCTGAAACATCATAGCTTTATATATATAAAACGTGCCAATTGTGCCCAATAAATACCGTTGATATCATACAAGTATATAAATTAAACCGCATGTCCTTTTTTGTTAATGTTTAATGAGGTTAGGACTCCATGTCAGTTTGACTCCATAAATAAGGCGTATAAAGACTACAAAAATGGACGACCATAAAAGCCGGCTCGACACTGGCCGTTGATGCTGCTATCCATTTGGATGTACGAAGTGGTAAAGTCGCCAATCTCCCAGCTTTCTTGCGGCATTTCACTGAGGCACGCCCCCTTTCGGTCGTAGTATCTCGTCGCTTTCAAAGTAGAGCGAGCAGATCTGTACAACTAGCAAACAAGATGGCTGCGCCCATAGTCAATGGGGATTGAGCTGTATTTTCTTTGTATTTGTACCACGTTGGGGGTTATAATGTCAATTTTAAATCCTCTTACACACTTGATTTCATTGCTGCTTTAATCCGGTCACCAATTTATGGTCTTGCTTTGCGTGAAATTCAATGTAAAGTTGTGTTTTCAAGCTGGTTTGCCAAAGAGGCTATGTTGCTAATGATGACTAGCCCGCTACTACCCCTCGTGGCTCGACAGAAACACGACAGCACTTGTTGAAATAAAAATTGGCGAAAATGGCAAAATATTATTGCAATGTAAAAGGCTTGCAATGTTAATGTTTCTGTAAAGGCTGGCAACCATTAAACACTTGATTATTTATTTTTTCCAAAATAGTTTTCTTCTTAAACTCGTCGGACACAAATAGCAAACTGGAAGGCTGGAGCAAGGGAAATACGTCACGTTCTCGCTGAAGCTGGTCGTTCGTACCAGCCTACCATCAAAATGGATAGCACTTGTGCGTGCTCGTGTGCTCGTGGACTCGTGAAACGTCATCAGTCGTTGCCCGAGCACTGTTCCAATTCGAAGCACGCACAGAGAGCCCGGCTGTTTCCCAAAGTGAAGGCTGCAGCCTTGCTAGGACGCGTCCTTGCTAGTCGCGTCCTATGGAGATGAGACTAGAGTGCTAGCTCGAGTGCTTCCTAGCGTTTGTAACGTCTGACTTTGGGAACGACTTGGTAGTGTGGAAGCGCTTCCGCTTTTTAATACTGCGTGTCCGCTTGTAAACACATGTGCGCTTATGAATAAATATCGATCAGCAATCAAGCTGATCGATATTTATTTGACTTTTGTCTGTTATGAATGCGGTCATGTCTCCTTCGCATGGAGCCTCTTTGGGGAAGTCACAAAAGCTTTGTTGTGGTTGATCGAATTGTCTTTATCAAAAGGAAAATCCATTCAATTTTTATAAAACTAAGTGAAATTGTCTGAGAACTTAATTCATGCATCACATTTACAGTACGGTTGATTACTATTATGCAGGGGGAAAAAGACAAAGAAAGAGATGATAAACGTGTATTTATTTGGATATATGATAATAATAATAATAATAATACATTTCAAGCGCCTTTCATGACACCCAAGGTCGCTTCACAAACAATCATCTCATTACAATTACAATAATCTCATAGAAATAAATAGAAATAAGAAAAATAAAAGTCAGTCAGTCAGTCCATAAGCTATCTTGAAGAAATTAGTTTTAAGTCTGCTTTTAAAGTCAGTAATTGAGTCACAGTGTCTGATGTAGTCTGGCAGTGAATTCCACAACTTGGGGGCGATGTAGCTGAAAGCCCTCTCTCCCAGGGTGCTGAGGTTCGCCTTAGGGACATGCAGTAGGCCTGCTGTGGAGGATCTCAGTGAGCGGGCAGGAGTGTAGGATTCCAGGAGGTCAGAGAGGTAGGTGGGGGTATTGTTGTGTAGGGACTTGTAGGTCAGGAGCAGGACTTTAAATTGAATTCGGTAGGCTACTGGAAGCCAGTGCAGTTGGATAAGCAATGGTGTTACATGGCTGGTGGATTTAGAGCGTGTTACAATCCTTGCTGCAGAATTCTGGATGAGTTGGAGCCGGTGGAGTAGCTTATTTGGGATTCCAGACAAGATGGAATTACAGTAGTCGAGGCGGGATGTCACATATGCATTCACAAGGACTTCTGCATTCTGCTGGGTGAGCGCTGGGCGAAGCCGTGCAATGTTCCTTAGATGGTAAAAGGCACTTCTTGACATACTGTTTATGTGTGCACTGAATGATAGTGTATTGTCCAGTATGACACCAAGGCTCTTGACCTGGTTGGAGCAAGGGATGGTGCTGCCATCTACACATATGGTGAAAGGTTCCATCTTAGCAAGAGCTGATTTGGAGCCAACCACTAGCAGCTCAGTCTTACTGCTATTAAGTTGGAGGTAATTTTGTGTCATCCATAAATTGATGTCATGGAGGCAGGCAGTAAGTACAGCCGGCGGTAGTGTAGCAGTGGGCTTTGTTGAAAGGTAGAGCTGGGTGTCGTCAGCATAGCAGTGGAATTGAACACCATGTTGCCTGAGGATAGTGCCAAGTGGGAGGAGGTAGATGATGAACAACAGAGGGCCTAACACAGACCCCTGGGGCACCCCTCTTGTCACAGCAGTACTCTCAGACTTGCAATTCAGCATTTGTACGTACTGTGTCCTTCCAGAGAGATAGGAGGTGAACCACTGGTGAGCACTGCCACACACTCCGATATTAGCTAGACGTTCCAGCAGAAGATGGTGAGAGATAGTGTCGAAGGCTGCACTGAGATCAAGGAGAATCAGAATGGAGATAAGTCCATCATCAGCTGCACAGAGGAGATCATTAGTAATCTTGATCATGGCCGTTTCAGTACTATGCATAGGACGGAATCCAGATTGGAATGGCTCAAAGAGATCATTGGCCTTCAGGTGATCCTGGAGTTGAGTTGCCACTATCTTCTCAAGAACTTTGGAGAGAAAAGGCAAGTTGGAAATAGGCCTGTAGTTGTTGAAGTTGTCAGAGTCCAGTCCAGGTTTTTTCAGCATTGGTCTGACAATAGCAGTTTTAAATGATGATGGTACAGTGCCAGAGAGGAGAGAGGTGGTGAGTATTGATGTAATCAACGGAGCAATGGATGGCAGGCAGCTCTTAACCAGGCTTGTTGGAAGAGGGTCCAGATGACAGGTGGAGGAGTTGCACTTTTTTATGAGGCCACAGATGGTACTTTGAGCAGGGAGACTGAATTCACAGAGTTCATTGTTGTGAGATCCCAGAGTGTTCATCAAGCATGGTTGTTTCAGCTGAGTAATTGAACATTCCAATTGCTGGTGGATAGCCTCAATTTTTCTATGGAAAAAGTTCAGGAAGGCTGAGCAGCGTTCAACAGAGACACTCTGATGGATGGTACAATCAGGTGGTTTGAGGAGGCCATTCACAGTGGAAAAGAGAGCCCTGGTGTTTCCGTTTCCCTCATTAATGACCCTTGCATAGTGTGAGCTCTTTGCAGAAGAGAGTGCTTTTTTGTATTGAAGTATATGCTCCGAGTACATCCCTTGGTGGACAGCAAGACCAGTCTTTTTTGAAAGCCGTTCCAGACGTCGACCCATGGACTTCATTTGGCGTAGCTCAGGAGTGAACCAAGGTGCAGAGTGCACAAATGAAACAGTCCGTGTCTTTAAGGGGGCAAGACTGTCAAGAGCTGTAGACAGGCAGTTGTTGTAGTGGTCAACCAGATCCGCTGCTGAAGCATTGGAAGAAGGGCAAGGATAGGAGGCAACTAGTGAAGTAAATGCCTCTGGCTCTACCTTTTTGATGTTGCGGTAAGACATGGCACGCTGAACTTTTGCTTTTCTAATGGACAGACAGGTGTCAAATAGCACAGCTTTGTGGTCTGAGATGGGTAGTTCAGCAGTACTGAAATTGGCAGGTGTTATACCAGAACAACAGACCAGATCTAAAATATGACCTTTGTTGTGCGTTGGAAAATCAACATATTGGGTGATGTCAAAACAATCAAGCATGTCCATAAGGTCTTTAGTGCATGTTTTAGAAGACTTATCCATGTGTATATTAAAATCACCCACCAAAATAATGTTGGGAGACATTGCATTCAGTTCAGTGAGGACAGTTGACAGTTCAGCAATAAACACACTTGATGGTTTTGGAGGTCTGTATAATACCGCAATAATGGTGGGTGTAGCTCCTTGAAGTTCGACAGCCAGCATTTCAAACGAGGATTGATCAGGCAGAGTGAGCGGTGTTAGCTTGATGTTCTCGCGATAGAGCAGGGCGAGACCACCCCCTCTCCCGGAGGTGCGAGGCTTGCAGATGTAAACAAATCCAGACGGGACAGCCTGATTAAGATGGAAGAAGTCATTGCTTTGCTGCCACGTCTCAGTGAGACACAAAAAGTCAATTTCATGGTCTGTAATAAACTCGTTGATCAAAGGGGCTTTGTTGGAGATGGATCTGATGTTGTAAAGTCCAACCTTTCGTCGGTTGAAGTGAGTGTGCACATTTGACCTGGGCAAGGAGGCTAGTACACGGTGATCAACTCCTCGATCAGGCTTCACTTCAAAGCGGTTAGCAGACCAGAGAGAGGGAATCGCCTTGTTGGTAATCTTGTTACAACGGGATCCGCGGTGAATATACTTCCGACGTCGGAGAATGTCACGTTGGAAAAGGAGCTCTGCAGGAGGCTCAACGTTTCCCCATAAACTGTAAAGTTCACTCGGTGTGTATTGCTGCCTCATCCAGGCTAATCCAGTCAATGTTGCAGTTGGCAATGGTCTATTTCGGTCAAACTTCTCTGGCGTCCACCAATTTCAGAAGCGCAGGTCAGCGCAGCACCATGACGACTCCAGCCGAAACGCAAAACACGTAAAAAATGTAAACTAAAAAATAACTAATAGGGAAAAGTGACTATATATATAACTGTTACACTTAGCTTAACTACTAAACTAAAAATCTAACAAAATATCAAATGCATTCGTAAAAAATATTAAAAATACTGAATATAAACAACCCAGACGGAGCGGCGTTTGACTCGCCAGCGTCCCCGTTACTAGGCAAATGATCTGATTCATTCATTCATATATGCCTACAATCTACCAGTGCTTTGAACACATAAGTATATCATATAAAATACAATTATATACGTTCATTAAAAATTACAAATGATCGGTTGTGCATTAATTTTACAACATTGGATAGTGGCACTATCCCTTCCACCGGCAAACAAATGTTTGTGCGCCACCCTAAGGCGCACAAAAGCCTTCGTTTGCTGGGCTGACCCTAAAAAAAACGTAAAACATAAATAGGTATACATAAATAATGTAATCTTGTGAGCGAGTAAATTGACATTGGTGACAGTGGTGTTTAACATCAGCTACGTCCATGCAAAATATAGCAACGTATCATTAAGTTGCAAAAACGTTTGAAAAGTGGCACAGGCCTTTAGGCTTGATTATTTGCATTAACATGATGAATCTATAAAAAGCAATACGGCACAAAATATTTCTGAAAACTAATATAACTTCACTTCGTTTGAACGTGTACTTCTCTGCCATTTTCAAGAACCCGCCCAGTGAACGCAGAGGATTGTGGGTAGTTTTGGCTCGTCTAGGATGCAGCGATGCATCCTTGAAAAATCTCGGAATTCTCAAAAACGAAGGACCCGAAAAGGGGGCGTATTTCGAGTGTCCTCAACATTGGAACAGTGCTTGTCGGCGTTCGATGACGTAGCGTCCTTAAAAGGGCGGCCGTTGAGCATGCTTCCTTGACATTGGGAAACAGCCCGTGTGTGCTTGCTCCCGCTATAAATCCCAGGATGCATTTCGCACTCGCAGCAGTACGAGGGCGGACAATATGGAGAAGACGCACAAGTTACAACTGTAGCTTAAGTTACTCTTAACTTATATATATATTTATATAATATATAATATATAATATAATAATAATAATAATATATAAATATATATATGTAAGGTCGTGTGTGTATAGCTTATACACATGACAGGACACTCATATCTTTTCAATTGTTATTCATTCAGAATATTTACATACTATTTGAAAATGAAAGAGGCTGGGATTTTGTTTTGTATCATTTGTTTATATTGTTCAGTAGTATATGCCTAAATGAGGCCGTAGCACAGTTAACGGACGAGCAGAGGTGGTGACGTCATCGAGTCCGCTGCTGTTCCAATTGCAGGTACGTACTCGCGTGCTCGCAAGTATGTGCTTGAAGTACAGACTTGCCAAGTACGTGCTTGCAAGTCATCGAGTCCGTAGTACGCGTGCTACGAATTGAGAAACGGCCAATCAGAAACGTGTTAACTCAATTTTTGAGTAGGCCTACTGTATTTCGATTTTCCTGCAGGTCCTTTTATTTTTTAGATAGTATGTATGGTGAAAGTACATGGCATAAATGGAATTTCTTCCATTTCTTGTGTTCAATGTGTTATATACATGGTAGGTACGGTATGACCACCTTAAATAATACAGTCAATATCCCGCTCAATATCATTTAATCTGTCATTGTCTATTTTTCGAAAATAAAGATAGTTTAAAAAAGAAATGCCTCGTAAATGTGCAATGATAAACTGCACTTACAGTGGAAACGGATTGTCCGTCTTTTCGTTTACCAAGGAAAAAAAAAAAGGTAACCTTCTTGCTTGCTCCTGTATGAATGGTCCTAGGCTACCTGAGGCTTCACCTGTTAAGGAAAGTTGCGCTGGAGCCCGGGTAATATCGCACATGGCTTATTCAAGTTGCGCGCTAGACATTCTCTAAAGTGTCGAGACTCAAGCACTTAACTTACCTTAACCGATTGTTCCATACAAATGGTTATTTAACGATTTAACAACTTCAACATCTGCTATTACAGTCGTTATTTTTTTGTAGGACTTGGGCTAATGATCTTGCAGAGGGAAAACCATCTACACCACTTGTAATTGATTTCTATGCATTCACTGATCTTTACAGATGGGTTTGTTTTAAGCCATTGAATATACCGTAATTGCTCTGCCATGCAACACATTATAAGATACACATGTTTGTTAAATGAGAACTATGGTCTGGGTCACATTGAAACAGTAACAGTTGTATAACAGTAATTATACAAACATTATACCAACATTGCAACAGGCAAGTTTATTCAAACATCACACTAACAAGAACACAATAAGAACAGTAACTAATAAAAAAAAAGTGAAATGATTTAACAACACTGAACATACTGAACAGAGGCAGGGGAAAAGGACAGAGGAAGAAGACTTGTCCGTTGTCACAGCATCAAGGTCCGACTGTAGAGATCAAGAAAGGAAGAGGCATGAGGAGAACAACAGAACACTGCTCTCTAGCAGATTGTTTACTGATGTAAACTAAATTGATGCAGTCTTAAAATTATGATTCTAATCCAGGTTTCTATTTTAGGAGAAAGAAATGGCTCATAATCGTTACTAAAAAAAAAAGCTTTATCATCGGCACTAGTGAGGATTAGAAAAAACACTCTGTAAGTAACATACATAATGTAAAACATTTGCGCATTTCTTTTTTTTACATTAGCTCACTAAAACTCTGTAACTAGGGCAAAAAAAAAAGCCTTACCTCCAACAGCTGGTGTTATCGTTGCGGGACAAGGGAAGTGCTTTAGAAACTGCCGTAAAGCAGTAGGCTACCTCTGACAGTATTACAGTGTGTGACGTCATCGCATGTTTTTAACGCCTTTTTAGAACAGATACGTGACCTTAAAAAATGCAATATTCAGCTGAGTTTATTATCTTAGCCCCACCCTTTGATAGCAACTTTAAAATTACTTGACAAAAAATTACATCGTGAGAAAAGTGGATTCTGAGGATAAAACCCCGTTGGCTCCCATTCATTCTGGACTCGCCTACGAGCGCCCCGCGTGGTCAAAGATTATTACTGCAACCAGTCCAGAAAACGTAAGTTACGGATGTAACTATGGATCTGTGAGACCGAGGGATGACCGTCACTACGGTCTAAAAAGGAATGAGTACATCGTTCTGCCTATCACCGAAACCATATGTCAAAAAACGTCATGCCCATGACCTCCGGAAGCAGAACCTCCTGCGCTTGTAAATAGCATGGATTGCTACCGGTTCGTCCTCCTACCTTGATCGCCTCAGGCTGTTCTGAGCGACAGAAGATAGTGACGGTCATCCCTCGGTCTCACAGATCCATAGTTACATCCGTAACTTACGATCTGTATCGACCTCACTCTGACCGTCACTACGGTCTAAAAAGGGATGACTAATACCAAAATGGTCGCGAGGAACGTATTGCTAAAATTGTTAAAAATTAACTTAAAAACCTTGCTCGGTCATGGACATGAGGGCGGCATTGCCGACCGAAGCCGGGCGAGTTACATCCACCCTATAAAATCTTGTGAACGTGCATGGCGTAGACCATAAAGCCGCTGCACAGATGTCATCAGCTGGCACTCCCCTAAGGGCCGCCCAGGATGTTGCCATACTCCTGGTTGAATGAGCCCTTAAACCAGGCGGAACTTGCATCCCGCTCGCTTTGTAGGCATGGGAAATAACGTCTACCAGCCAATGGGACAGCCTCTGCTTTGAAAGAGGTAAACCCCTCTTTGCTACCCCGTAGCAGACGAAAAGTTGGGAGTGTGCTCCCCTTAGCGGCTGTGTATGGGTCAGGTAAGCTCTCAAGGCCCTCACTGGGCACAAAGTGAGCAACCTCTCCTGCTCTGCCTGTGAGGCAGAGGCGGGCTGAAACGCATCCACCTCCAAAACCTGATTAATGGACTGCCTATTAACAACCTTTGGCAGGAAGGCTGGATTTGGCCACAGTGACACACTGGTGCCACCTTCCCTCCACCTAAGGCAATCGTCACTGACAGAGAGGGCACACAGCTCCCCAACCCGTCTTGCAGAGCAGAGGGCTAAAAGGAATGCTGTTTTCAATGACAAAGAGCGTAGATCGGCATCCGCAATGGGCTCGTACGGAGCTCCAGTGAGTGATGCTAAAACCATCGGGAGGTCCCAGCCTGGTGCCCGTAGGGTACGGGCTGGGCGCAAACGGCGTGCTCCCTTCAAGAACTGGCCCACCAAGGGATGCCTCCCGAGAGGCCCGTTGTTCGTGCCCTGGTGGAAAGCAGAAATGGCAGAAGCGTAGACTTTCACCGTACTGACCGCCTTGCCTTGGTCCAACTGGGACTGCAAGAAACGCAGCACGTGAGGCACAGGGCAAGCCGCTGCTGGCTCAATATCCATACTCTGGCACCAGTCTGAGAAAATTCTCCACCTGAGCGCATAGCTGGCTCTAGTTGATGGAGCCCTAGCGTTGTTGAGTGTCTCCTGAACAGACGCATCTAAACGCTCAGTGACGGGCTCTGTACTGGCCAAACCCAAAGGCGCAGGGCGACCGGGTTTGGATGCCATATCTGCCCACCTGCTTGTGCCAGCAGGTCTGCCCTGCTCGGCAATTGCCATGGCTGACCCTGCAGTAGCTGGAGCAGATCTGCAAACCAGGGTCTCGCTGGCCAACGTGGGGCAACCAACAGGACTATGTGTTGGCCCTCCTTGATCCTCTGCAGAACCTGAGGGATGAGAGGGATCGGAGGAAAAGCGTACAACAAGCCTGTCGGCCACTCTTGTGATAGAGCATCCAGGCCCAAACTGCCCCCCTGCCCCCTGAGAGAGTACCACTCTGGGCAGTGGGTTGTTTCCGCTGACGCAAACAGATCCACTTGCGCAACCTCGTAACGCATCCAGATCTGTTCTACAACGTCTGTGTGCAGTCTCCACTCTCCCGGGAGTGGTCCCGTCCTGGAGAGCATGTCGGCCGCACTGTTTGCTACGCCCGGAATGTGCACAGCCCTTACTGAGGCAAGTCGAGGCCATGCCCATGTTAGTAGTTCCTCCGCCACCTGGAGGCATCTCCGGGACTTTGTCCCCCCCTGGTGATTGACGTGATACACCGCTGAGGTGTTGTCCGATCTCACCAGAACGTGGTTGCGCTGTATCGCTGGCAGGAATCGCTGAAGGGCGAGGTGAATGGCCTTCAATTCGAGGACATTTATATGCTCCGATGTCCACGGAGGTTGCCAAATGCCCCTTGCCGAACGTCCTTCCCAGACAGCCCCCCACCCTGTTAGGGATGCATCTGTCGAGATGACCTGTCTCCTGTGTGGAAGACCCCCCAGGGGGACACCTCTGAGCAGGAACTCCCTGTTCCTCCAAGGACGCAGGGCCCAAATGCAAGCTCGAGAAACACGCAGCTTGACCTGCCTGTCGTCTCTTGGGTGGAGTTGGAAAGCATTGAACCAGCACTGGAAGGGCCGAGACCTCAGCAGACCTAGTGGAACCACTACAGCTGCTGCAGCCATCAAGCCCAGCAGTCTCTGGACTCTGTTGGCGGTAACCAGCTTGCCCAGCCGAAAATGCCTCAGGGTCTCGATCAAGCTGTCCGCTCTCCGACCAGTGAGAGACGCTTTCATACTGGCTGAATCTAAGTGAATCCCCAGGAACACTGCCTGTTGACGGGGCTGCACATTGCTCTTCTTCCAGTTGACTGTAAAGCCCAAGAACTGGATGTGGGCCAGCAATGTATTGGTGTCGCGCACTACCTGCTCTCGAGAGGGGGCGCAAATAAGCCAGTCGTCCAGGTACGGGAGTATCTTCAACCCCCGTGCCTGTAGTGGGGCTAGTGCGGCGGAGACCACTCGGCTGAAAACTCTTGGGGCCAGTGAGAGGCCGAAGGGGAGGACCTGGAACTGGAACGCCCTGCCCTGGAAAGCAAACCGGAGGTATGGCCTGTGTTCCGGGCAGATTGGGACATGGAAATAGGCGTCCTTTAAGTCCAGAGACGTAAACCACTCTCCCTGCTGAATTGACCTTATCACCACTGCGGTGTGGACCATTTTGAATGGCAACACCTTGAGGTACTGATTCAGGGGCCTTAGATCGAGGACAGGCCGCTGACCGCCGTCCTTTTTGGGCACAATAAAGTATTTGGAATAAAACCCAACTTGCTGTGCGCTGAGTGGTACCTCTGCTATGGCACCTTTTAAAAGTAGCTCCTGGACCTCCTTGTCGAGCACTGACTTTAAAATTGGGTCTTTTACAGGCGTTACCTTGACCCCTAAAAAAGCCGGGGGCCACCGTCGAAATTGTAGCCGGTACCCACGGGCTACTGTTGCCACAACCCAAGGGTCTGGCACAATCCCCTCCCAGGAGATCCGAGACAACTGGGAAGGGCATCCGACAGGCAGCCCCTGACCGCTATGCAGCACCGCCGCGGCGGCCTGCGTACTTGCCCCTACTTGGTCTCTGTCCCCGTCTCCCTCTAGATTGAGGATCTCGGGCTGGACCTTGGTTTGCCGCCTGAACAGGCCGGTCCCGAAAGTTACCAGCTGTCCGTGAAGGCCAGCTGGGCCGCTGTTGCCTGGGCCTACCCCTTGGTGCTTGGTTAGCGGCTAGCCCTGTTCTAATACATACGCGCTGGACCGCCTCCCTAGACGCTACAGCACGTTCAGTGCGGTCCAACACCGTCTGGGTCTCCGGATGAAAAACATGCCCAGGTGTCACAGGGAGGTTGAGCAGCTCCGTCCTGATGGCCTCTGGCAGAGAGGTCTGCGCAAGCCACACCTGCCGACGGCACAACACTGCAGCCGCCATCGAATCTCCCACGTCACGTGTAAGCTGGGCGTGAGCCGATAGGGCAGCTTCCACCAGGCCCATGGCATCTCCGTCCGCCGGGTCTAGCGTCCTACGCAGAGCCGCCAGTGTCATAGCTAGAGCGTTGCCTGTGCGGGCTGCTCGTGCCGATGCATTAAAGGAGCGAGTGACCAGACGATCCGTCTTTGCACACTCCTTACGTGGGCAACTTGGGTTGGAGGACACCCGGGCAGGGCCCAGCGGTGTCAAGGAGGCAATTAACGCCTCCACTGGTGGCATGTCCCCAAGCCCTGTTTCAGCTGGGTAAACAGTCATTGCCAGCTGACGACAGCCTGCATTAAACTGGGGCCGCTTCGAGGCCCTGCCCCAACTGGACGTGAGCATCCTGGTGTAGTCCCCTGCCACAGGAATAGAAGGTGGGGGGCTAGTGTGCGAGACGCCATCCCAAACACCCCCCTGAGGGACTGGATCCGGTGTGGGGGGCTGGAGGCCCAGGATGTTAGCGGCGCTCAGCACCCTGGACATCAGAGAGCTAACAGGCGTCTCCCCCACCCCTGTGGACTCATCTCTAGAGTCCGTACGTGGTTCACCACCGCGGCCAGCTCCACCTGTTGTGTCCTCCGTGGCCTGTGATGCCAGGAGAGATAACACATCATTGGCCTCGTCCTCTTGCTCATCCTGACTGTCAGGCCTGCGTAAGGGTAAACCCTGCTGGCCTGATGGTAGGGATGGCGGGCCTCTCTGCTCCTCCAGCCTGCCTAGCCTTTCTGTTAGTGCTTGGAGGGCTGCGAGGATTTGACGCGACTCGGCGCTACCGCCCCCTGCTGCCTCAGCCGGGGCGGGGCGCTTCGCCGGCCTGGGGGTCTCTTCTTTGTCAGACCTACGGGGAGACTCATACTGCTGATCTTCTGAATGTCTGCGTGTGTGCTTATGCCCACGCTTACGGGATCGGGGCGACGGAAGGGGTGAGCGTCGCCTCTCCGCCCTGCCCCCCTGCGCGTGACCACGCACCTGGTTGGCACGGCGAAGTCGCTCCCCCCTGGACAGGTCAACTGCTGCACTGCAGGGGTTGCCTACGTCCTCCAGCACGTGGACGGCCCCCAGGCAATCAGGGCACTCCCTGTGCCCATCGTCAGCGCTCATCGCCGCGCTGCAGATTCTGCAGTGGTGTGGGGCCATTCTGGCAAACTGCACTTCCCCCAACACCGAATAACCAGAGGGCTCTGGTAGCCGGCACGGGCGCGCGAACACACCTGACCCAGCTCACACTTGCCCCAGCGGCTGCGGACAGCGGCTATAGGGCGCTGTTGGATTAAGCACTTCTACCGACGCAAAGTCAGGAGTACACCTTGGTGGTCGGCAAGGGCGCGCGGACGCACCTGACCCGGCTCACACTCCCCCCAGCGGCTGCGGACGGCGGCTATAGGGTGCTGTTTGATTAAGCACTTCTACTGACGCAAAGTCAGGAGTGACCACCCAGGTGAAGACAGTAATTGGCTGAATAATGACAATGCACACTAATTGGTAATTCAGAAAGCATACACTAATTCAGTACACCAAAATCATAAATAATTATTTATTTTAAATAAGAATCTCCACTCTACCTGGCTATTTAATAAATGGCAGTAGAGGAGCTAACCACGAATCAAAAGTATATGACACGATATTGTGCCTGCAATAATACAAATTATAGTGGCTCACGCCAGCGCACGGATGCACCAGCTGGCTTAATGCAAAGATTTAAATAAGGGAGACTTCACTCTGGGAATTTAACTCAAACAATATACTACCGGCAACAAACAATCTGCCCGTAGTGCAAGGTGGCCGGCAGGCACGCACGAATGCGTCGCAAAGGCTCGCCTTGTGTCTGGTCACAAACAGCAACTAAAAAGCGCAGCGGTGGCCCGCACCAGTGCGCGGACGCAACCTAGCGGGCTCACACAAACCGCACAGCTGCGGACAGCTGGCTAGGGTGCGCTAGTGCTCTACCAAACGAACGAAAAAGACAATTTATAGTCCAACGTTAAGTGATCTGTACGTTTAACGCAAGAGAGTTAACTACACAGTCCACACACTGATCAACAGGGACCCAAAGGCGCCTGTACCCGTGGGTTACGATCTTGTGGCTGCGTGCTATGGCTCTGAAAAATAGATCAACGTCTTACCTGGTCCAGTGAGGCGATCAATGTAAAGAGGACGAACCGGTAGCAATCCATGCTATTTACAAGCGCAGGAGGTTCTGCTTCCGGAGGTCATGGGCATGACGTTTTTTGACATATGGTTTCGGTGATAGGCAGAACGATGTACTCATTCCTTTTTAGACCGTAGTGACGGTCAGAGTGAGGTCGATACAGATCCGGAACTAAAGGCCTCCACACACCGGCGCCGCAGCGCAGCGTCGCGTATTTTACGCGCGTCAAAAGCACGCCCCTAGCACCAACAGGAGACGGCGCGACGGCCGCGCTGCAGTATAAAATCAGGAAGTCACCTGTCAATCAACCGCAGCAAAGACACGAAACGCAATGGGTGAGTAGCCTATTGTAGCCTAGTTTATTTATTTTCCATCTTTTTGGCTGAATAATTGGAAAAATGTAGGCTAATCTGCGCAGTGAAAGTATGTTTTCAAGCATCAGATCAACTTAGTTTGTAGGGCACTTTATCGTTTTATTTACTGTCATTTCTTATTTATTTTATATTTTGCAATTATTCATCTACTGCATCAACAATCTCAATAACTGCAGGACCTTCTATTAAGCCTTTTTAGTATATAGTGCAGTCACCTTTTAAGGCCAATTGTTATTGTGTGTATTTATTGTATTGAGCTCCTGGATGGCTTTATTGATCCCCATTGGGACCAATACAGTATCTATCTATCTATCCATCTATCCTTAACATAGCCACACATTTACATGTATGCAGCCAGTAGTTATCCATTTTAATTGAGCAAGCTCTTTTACATTTTATTGAGTTTTTTTTATTTCAACAGAACAAATAACTGTTGCCAGACAGAGGGGGGCTGCCCTTCTTCTCCTGCAAGGAGCAAGGAGAAGACGAAGGGTTTGGGTGCACCCCATCAATGAACAGAGACAAGAACAGGGGGTATGCCACAATCTGGTCCAGGAGCTCCGTGCAGATCCTGAGAGGCACGCCAATATTTCAATTCGCCACTAAGTGTGCAATGGCAGAACCATATGGTGCAGCCTATATGATGACCTATAATCTAGTTATTATCCCTCTCTGGTATACTCTTTTGCATATATACTTTTTTTTTATCCCTCGGGATAAATACAGTGATGTTATTGCTGTGCTGGATTCAGTAGCCAGTGTATTTTATTTGAGTGCTCGAGACACTTAATGTTATTTTTCCCTAAATCCAGAGAGACAGTTAATACATGATCTGATACCAGAGAGACAGTTAATACATGACAATGCATTTTTGAGCTTGCCTGTGTTTCCTTTTACTTATCTATTTTATTGTATGAGAATGTTTCTATGTGAAGCACTTTGAGTCTGCTTCATGTATTAAAAAGTGCTATATGAATGAAGTTGCCTTGCCTTAAATAAAAATATATATATTACAAGTAATCTGGTTTCTACCTACATGGTGTGATTATATGTGACTTGATTTCGTCTATTTCCCATTATGGTTAATGGTTTGGGTACTTAGTCCACCATTGTTGATTTCTCACCTGAAGATCCAATCTCCAGAGCTATGGCTCGCCAGGCAATGACCTTTTTGGAGTTGTCTTTGTAATGACGGGAACTTTGGTCATACAATTCGACATATTTTTCCACCTCGACGACCAGTCTCTCATCGTCCATTCTCGTAATTGTTTCTCACAAACGAAAGAGGGTGACATCCAGTGGTGAGGAGTAGATATAGAGGTGCCTACGGGACCCGGGATGTACAAACCAGCTTTTACAAAGCGCTTTTTCAGGGGCGGCGACGCTCGGGAATAGAACATTATTCAGCCAAAAAGATGGAAAATAAATAAACTAGGCTACAATAGGCTACTCACCCATTGCGTTTCGTGTCTTTGCTGCGGTTGATTGACAGGTGACTTCCTGATTTTATACTGCAGCGCGGCCGTCGCGCCGCCTCCTGTTGGTGCTAGGGGCGTGCTTTTGACGCGCGTAAAATACGCGACGCTGCGCTGCGGCGCCGGTGTGTATGGAAAGCCAAGAAGGCCACAATCCGGACCTAGATTGGCGCGGTAAAAGTGCAAAACCGTACGGAATCCGTACGGAATCCGTACGGTTTCCGTACGGTTTGGCAAGAATTCCGTACGGTTTTGAATGACTAATAGCCGCGGCTATTAGTCATTCACTCCGGCTATTAGTTATTCACTCCGGCTATTAGGTATGCAGAACGAGCCCCTCCCCTTCTTTGCTTGACCACTAAGTTTGAAGGCTGTCTAACCAATCAGTGAAGAGAAAGACCAGACTAAAGTAACGCATTGTCGAAACTATAGAGCTGCAGTGCCTCCATGTTTCGCCGTAACATAAGGCTGTGTTGTCTTTACTAGTTTCACTACAATGTAATGACCACCACTAGCTAGTGGAAAATATATTTGTGTCTAGTACAGTGATATATTTGTATATGTTAGGCTATATATTGAGATGGCAGTGTGCGAAATACCCATCATTATTCGGGGATGCCCTCATCCCCAGATTGTTCGCGATATGCAGTAGCCAGCTCGGCCATAACATAACAATATTTCATGGATGCAAGCAAGCCAAGACAATCGATCTATATCTATAGCCTACATGACAACACGCAGACACACGCACACACACACACACACACACACACACACACACACACACACACACACACACACACACACACACACACACACACACACACACACACACACACACACACACACACACACACACATTAAGCACACTGGTAAAGCAATAGGAGCCTGCATTGGCTAAAGTTGTTGGGATGCACCTTATTTTATAACAGGGAGGGGCAAAGTTGTGCATTACAATGCAAACACGACAATAATTGGCACCGTTCTTGCGCACTCAGAAGAACATGCAGTAGGACCGATCTTGTGACATTATTTAACCATCCATCTACAGCTAATACGATCAGACAGATACATCATCGATCACATAAAAGCCCACAACAAGCCCAACATCACCACGGCAGGTGCGCTCTCTCTCGCACATTCACACAATCACTCCAACTTCTCCAACTCCAAGGCAAGGCTGTTTCACTAAGACCACAAACAACCACAACTAACCAGCCTACATATCCACAATAATGATGGTGGAAAAGCGGCATGTTATTTTTCCCTAAATCCAGAGAGACAGTTAATACATGTTCTGATAACAGAGAGACAGTTAATACATGACAATGCATTTTTGAGTTTTGCCTGTGTTTCCTTTTACTTATCTATTTTATTGTATGAGAATGTTTCTATGTGAAGCACTTTGAGTCTGCTTCATGTATTAAAAGTGCTATATGAATGAAGTTGCTTTGCCTTAAATAAAAAAATATATATTAGAAGTAATCTGGTGTATACCTACATGGTGTGATTATATGTGACTTGATTTCGTCTATTTCCCATTATGGTTAATGGTTTGGGTACTTAGTCCACCATTGTTGATTTCTCACCTGAAGATCCAATCTCCAGAGCTATGGCTCGCCAGGCAATGACCTTTTTGGAGTTGTCTTTGTAATGACGGGAACTTTGGTCATACAATTCGACATATTTTTCCACCTCGACGACCAGTCTCTCATCGTCCATTCTCGTAATTGTTTATCACAAACGAAAGAGGGCGACATCCAGTGGTGAGGGGTAGATATGGAAGTGCCTACGGGACCCGGGATGTACAAACCAGCTTTTACAAAGCGCTTTTTCAGGGGCGGCGACGCTCGGGAATAGAACATTGTCTCGAAGAGTAGTTGGGCGGCGCGGCGCGGAACGCTGGACGCTGCGGCGCCGGTGTGTGGAGGCCTTTAGACATTCTCGGCACGCATCAAGCGAGTACTGTCGTAAAACCCGGAAGTGTTCTTGATGCGTGCTCGATCTCGCCGTTTCACCAAGCATGCATCGGAGGTGGCTCGTGTGTGCTTGCAATCGCTATAAATCCCAGGATGCATTTCGCACTAGCAGCAGTACGATGGCGGACAATATGGAGAAGACGCACAACTGTAGCTTAAGTTACTCTTAACTTATCTATATATTTATATAATATAATAACAATAATATAAGATAATAAATATATATAAAGTCGTGTGTGTATACACATGACAGGACACGCATATCTTTTCAATTTTTATTCATTCAGAATATTTACATACTATTTGAAAATGAAAGAGGCTGGGATTTTGTTTTATATCATTTGTTTATATTGTTCAGTAGTATGCTAAATGAGGCCGTAGCACAGTTAACGGACGAGCAGAGGTGGTGACGTCATCGAGTCCACTGCTGTTCCAATCGCAGGTACGTACTCGCGTGCTCGCAAGTATGTGCTTGAAGTACAGACTTGCCAAGTACGTGCTTGCAAGTCATCGAGTCCGTAGTACGCGTGCTAGGAATTGAGAAACGGCCACTGTTTAGATCAGGCCCCCAGGATCGGCGCATACTTCCGCAATCCACCAGTGCTCAGAGGCCAAGCCTGGCAGCTGTTTAAGCTGGCTGTGGACGGGGGTCCGTCATTTCATGTGGCGCAGAAGTAGATATCGCCGTCCACTCCAATACAAGTGGGGAACAGGATTGTGTCTCCGCAAAAAATGTCTGGATATCAATCAAAGGCTCATAATTATATTTCTACCCTGTTCTAAAAAAATGTAAGTTTTTTCTTTTCAAAACGCCTCCTCAAGCGTTTTAGCAGTTTATGTTGGGTGGGCAGCTGAAAGGAGTCGTACTGAAACAAACGGCTCCTTGCTATGGACCTATTTTGAAGTGCACGGCTCCATTAAAGGCCCACTATGCAACTTTTTTAGCCAAAATTACATTAAGTATGCAGATTGAGAGTTATGCTGATGGTTCTGCATCCATTTCTGGGTCGATTGGTGGGTGTGTCATTTTCCCATGTCGCCTCTACAGTGAAAAAGCGCATACGCAACTTGATGTGTTCGGACCGAGCGCACCCGGATGTGACGCGGCGGAAGTATCCTCGAAAATGTAGTCAGATTGTAGTTTCGAAAATGCTTTACGGCACAGACACACACCCACACATGGCACCGGCTAGATATAAACAGCCATTTGCGAGGCAATTGTTGCATTCATCATGGATCAATCGACTGATAAGGGACCCAAGAGGCGACCGTCGGTGGAACAAAAGAAGAATGGACCAGAAAAGAGATCAGACACGAGTGAAAGGGGAACTATGCAACTTTTTTGGCTTGATTTACCTTAATATAACAGGCTAAGAGTCATTGCGATGGTTCTATTATACATTTTTGTTAGATTGTTCGTTGTTTCGACTCACCCTTGCGCATCTTGGCGGAGAAAAGGAATATGTTTCTGCCGGCGACCCGCCGCCCACTCTCGCGGGAGTCTCGGGTCTCGCGAAGTAACAAATTGCTTTACGGCACAGACCCCCAAACACGGAACCGGCTCGATATAAATCACTAAGGGATTGTTATTCATCATAGATCAGCCGACTAAAAAGAGACAGAGAAACCCAATGTCGGAGGAACAGAAGAAGAGAAAAGGGAGACTGACCGGCAGAGAGGCCAGACACGAGTAAACGTTGGGCAAGCTTTTCAGGAATAGTGTGAACTGAAAGAAAAAGAAGACTGCAAATCAGACGCAGACTCTGCCGGGTTGCTTTTGAAATTGAAAGTACCCTTGGGTGGCCTTTGTCTTCGTGGTATTCTTGATGTTGATAGTCTCTGTACAAATGTGTTTGCTCAACCATTTTGTTGCGAGCCCTGTAAAAATTGTTTTCTCGACCGTTTTGTTGTGAGACCTGTATGTTTCTAGCTTGCTTGGTTGCAACCATATAAACACCTTTGTTTTGTTTTGCTGTTCGTCTGTCTCGTCCCCCAGATACAGACTGAATCCCCGAATCCAGGTTCTTGTTTATTTAGATTATTATGTTGGCCAAACCTCTTACACTGATTGTTCTGTTCAACCTAAAATAAAACAATTATAATCTAGGATATAAATTCTCCCCGTCAACTATAAAAAAGGATGGATTTATGTTTATTGCAATACAAATACACCCTTTTAAAAATGTATAACCTTGCCTACACTTTATGAACATCTACTTCAGACATGGCTCCACGCATTCGCCGGCTTCTTTGAAAACAAATGCACATGGCTCGCGTAGAAGTACATGGGGAAGGGTCGTCAACGAGTTGTTACGACAGTGTTGTGAAATATCTACTACGAAGCTGTAGGGGGCGCTGTGTAGAGAAATGTGCGTGCCAAAACCAAGCAAACAGCGAAGAAATGCCCGAAGTTGCATAGCGGGCCTTTATCTTCCGAATTAACTTCCATTAACTCCATTAACTTCCAAAGTCTGAGATTTGTCCTTTTACTTGACATGAATGGCGTTGAACACGGATATATAACACACATATCATTGAAATAGCTGTTACACGGACGTATTGATTACCTGAATGATTATGGGAGACCTACGTAATTTTCATAATATTGTTAATTGTCTAATATTAACATTTCAGTTGCGTTGGTAGGTATTTCATTTTCATTTGCTTGTTTAGCTATGTATGACAGGGTTATGGTTAGCTATGTATGACAGTTGACAATGTTGGTGTATTACAATTCATTATTTGGGTAGGCTACTCCAACTTCGTTGCTGGTCGATATGTAAACATTTACTTTTATATAAATTATTGATTGCATTTTTCGTAAATAGTTAGTTGGAAGGAATCTGTTTCTTAAGCAATAACATGAACTGAATTTTTTAGGCCTACATACGTTTACTATGGTATTATATGGAGCAATCTTACATATTTATGAAGTTTTCAGATCAATAAAGTTCTATCTCTTTTTATTTGAACTGCCTGTATGTCCTCTTGATTATAGTATTACAGTGTGTACCTTGGATAGCTTGGTTATCAGCTATCAAAGAATGGTGTCCAAATGGCTGCATGTGTAAGAAATAAGAAATAGGATTTGAACCAAGTGTTACAATAAAAAAAGCTTTTATTACAAGACCCCCCACCCCAAATTTTAACAAAACACTTTTTTGGCTGTTTGGCTGGGGCAGAAGAGTGGAAGGGGAAACAAAGACAGGTAGCCTAAAGAAGAAGTAAGGAAAGGAATGAGAGGAAGAACAGTGAAATGAATGAACAGTGTGATAAACGCAAATGATTACCAAAAAGGTTATAATTACTGATTTATCAAATACGCAGAGAAGAGCATCATCGAATAAAGATTAAGGACCTGGATTATATCTTACTGTATTGAAAACTGTTGAAATTACAATTCAGAGTGGATATGATGTCTATGCACATAACCGCACATAACGCGGAAGCAAATCGCTCCTGTATGTTACCATGCGCCACTGAGCAGTTTGCATAGGAATGAATGGGCGGCCATTTTCCAGTCCGTGGTCCATCCTTTATTATGTCCATGGTCATACGACGTCTTCTCTGGTGATGCGTTAAATGACTACCGTAATAACTGGTGTTTGAGTCTGCGCGCATTTTCCCCCCAAAATCGGGGACATTTCCGGGGACAGCTTTGACCGGGGACAGATCACCGAAAACGGGGACTGTCCCCGGAAATCGGGGACGTCTGGTCACCTTAGTATAATGTGCATCAACGACAGCTGGCTAGCGCGATAAACTAGGCATGGTTGCAGACAGTGGCGATCCTAGGTCCAATTGCGCCCCGGGCAACATTGTTGACGGGGGGGGGGGGGGGGGGGGGGGGGGGGGGGGGGGGGGGGGGGGGGGGGGGGGGGTTTGTATCGTGAGCCTACGTACTTCAATGGGGGTTTCATTCCGTCTATACACGGCACCTTCTCAACGAGCACATGAGATCGGTCGCCCAATGACAGACTCTCTCTGCAGTCAGCTCGCGCAAGAAGGTGGAACGTAAGGGAGATACCATTTCCAGAACTTGGAAGGCCGTAATAACCATAGACATATACAATGGTAATAACTAGTAGGTTATGTGAAAGACCCAGAAACACAAATATGCGACGAGGCAAAAAAAAATAAAAAGATAATAATAACAATAATATATATATTTTTTTTTTTTTGCGACGAGGCAAAATACCGGACGTTTTTGGAATCCCTGCCGGACGCATTTTTTAGGTCTCGAAAAGAGGACATGTCCGGGAAAAAGAGGACACAGACCGGAACCGGCCGAGCTGTATTATTTGAAACAGGAAGTACGTCACTCAGCTTAGTGCATACACCCTAAACACATTACTTAACGCCCGTTTATTTATGTAAACACATTGCTTAACGCCCGATTTTTATTTTACGATTTTTATTTTCCAATTTCCAGTGTGCTGGTGGATGTTTCTGTGCGTGGATGTCTGCAGCGGAAGTGCATGTGGGTGGATGTCTGGAGCGTGTGGGTGGATGTCTGCATTCAGACCTGTCCATGATTCAGACTCTTGAAACCTCCTACTACAAGTTACGCCTCCGTCTTGCAGGACGCAGACAGACCCACCTCGACAGACCCACCTCGAATTTTCCGCCTTGCTGATCCACGCGCAACTTTCAGATTTCCGTACTTGTAGAATTGTTTTTTGTACTTGAAGGATTTTTTTTTGTACTTGAAAGATTTTAGTTTGTACTTGAAAGATTTTAGTTTGTACTTGAAAGATTTTAGTTTGTAGGCTACTTGGAGGATCTTTTTTTGTAATTGAAGAAATATGTTTCTTTGTATGTGTAAAACATACTGTATTTGTTTCTGAAGCAAAATGCATTAGTTTGTGAATGATGTTTTGTATTTGCAAACCACACTGAGTGTGTGTGTGAATCGTTATGCGTGAGTTAAACATGTTTTGTGTGTGTGTGAATCGTTGTGCGTGAGTAAAACACGTTTTGTGTGTGTGTGTGTGGGGGGTTTTGGCATGATTCTAACTCCATAGCTCTGGTTTAGGCCTAGTTGGCACAGGGTCAATCAAACTAGAGTTCAGCGTTAACCTCCGTTCGTGGAATACCAAACAGAATGTGGAGTAAACAGTTGTGTTTCCTGCCTTTATGTCTAGATATGTATAGTGAATGTCTTCCGCGGTGACGGCCCCTAGCGGGCACCCGTGACATCGCAGGCTTAGGAGGGCTTTAGAATGGAACCTGAACGATGGTTCCTATGTGTCACATCGAGAAATGTCCCCCGATAGGAAGTGGCTTCGTGAGGGCCAGAGACGAAGGATTAACATTGTTAACTGAACCAATGTTACTCAGTGTCGGGACTGCTCCACATGTCCCGCTTATGACCGCTCTATTATCAGAATAAAACCATAAGTTAGAGCGGAAGGACCGACGCTCCGGTCCCAGAGGAGCACTTCGGGACTCGAGGAGCTCCCCGAGGCTAACCGTCACACCACCGGGTCAACACCTCACTCCACCGTGTTCTGGGTGAACTATGTCCAGTGATTGGTATTGAACAGTTAAGCTTCAGTCAGTCCCCCACACCCCACCATGTCCACCATGTCCACCACGTCGCTGGACCAGGAGCTCCAGGAGCGGCTGCGCGAGGCGGCGGCCATCGGGGACTTGGACGAGGTGCGCTCCCTGGTCGAGGGGGGGGTCAACGTCAACTCTCAGAACGAGATCAACGGCTGGTGAGTGGACTTAAGTATATCATACAGGGGCGTAGCCATCAATTCAGAAGTGAGGGGGACAAATTGTTCAGAGGTCTATTGAGTGATTTATCATCCTCTCGCATTCAGTTGCACTCCTAAGTGGCTACATAACCACAAACAGCACAGCACCAGGGGACCGACTTTAGTTCTTTAAAATGATGTACTATCAAAATCTAAAGTTAAAATCTAAAGATGCCAAACTCTGGTTGAGTTGACACAGAATGACCCTCGAGCATCTACAGCGTAACTAACCAGATAATTAAGTGCCAAATGACAACACTGAACACGAAAAGTTCTGTAAAACACCATTCCTGTTTCAAATTATCAGCCCCAAAATGGAATGGAAGTGACGGGGTAATAAGCCACATAATCTAATTTAATGGCAAGAAGTGACAAGTGAAAGTGACAACAATAAACATATCGACAAGGAGATGTAGCTATTTTACATTTGCCGTTGTCAACTATGACAGCACAGATGTGCAAAATTAATCAAGACTAAGACAAATGGTATGACCTATACCTGCTTCCTTTAAAACACAAATAGTGCTCAGTCAAATAGTATCAGCAAATAAATGAACAAAAGGTCTCTTTGAATATAAACTAAACTAATCTTAGAGTCACTCTAATCCTATAGACATTTCCTTAGCCAGTTATAATTACTCCTGCAATGATATAAATAATATATATGCAAAGCAAAAACGTATAAATAGTATTGTGGCGAGCAGCGCGGGAAGGACGAGACGGGAGCCCAGGTTCAAATGGCGGCGCAACTCTCGTGCCTCAATACACCGCACGACCCCGAGAGCTGCCTTTATTCAAACACACAACAGAAAACACGGCACACCTGACCAACACACACAACACTCTCACTAATGGTCCCGATCACACTACACATCACAATTAACACACAAACAATAAAGAACCCCAAACCCGTTAACCCCACTTAACCTAATAACATAAACAAGTTATCTAAAGACAATAAAACCCCTTTTCCCCAAACAACATTATGAATACCCCATTACCCAGACTCCCCGGGGGGTAGGAGTCGCCACAGTATTAAGAATAGTAGTGGTGACGTAGCTGTGGAAATTAATCGCAAAGTCACTTTTATCCTATCGATAATTTCTCCTCAACTGCTGTGAATACCCCCCCTGTTCATTCCTACTGCTGCTGGACTCTGGTCCACTGTCTCCTCCCTGACCCTGCTCTTTCTATTGTATGAAGATTAAAAAATATGTGAAAAACAACCGTGAACACAAGTTCTGTGCAGAAATGCGGGGAGAGTGGGTTTATTCCTAGGTGGTAGAGTAGCCAAAACTTGTAGTCAAGTAGGAGTATTGTTACTGTAGAATAAGTAAAGTATTTTGCAGTAAAACTACTCTTAAGAGTACAATTTTTCCAAAAAGTTACTCAAGTAAATGTAACAGTAAATGTAACTAGTTACTATCATCTCTGCACCTAGCAAGCGATTTAACATAGGTAACAGTTAACAATTGTTAACTAGCTTAACTTGATTTATTGACATCTATTAGTCAGTCATCATTTAACTAAATAACATGCAACAGCATTACTCAACTTAACAGTTTGTTTGGAAAAAACAATGTACAGTTTTTGGCCTCTTGGCAGCTGCTGGTTTGCTGAACATGCTCGAAACAGATCTGAATCAACGTCTGTGTGATTGAAATCACAACATGACAGCGGTGGTTGCCAACTGGTTCCGCCTGCTCATGGTGCGTTCAAAGGCGGCTCGGAAAAACGTGTTTCCACGTGTTAGAAATGAATTTAATGGTTGTAATGGCTTTAAAAAGTGCAGGGGACAGAGGGCACAGATACGGGAAGTGGGGGGGACATGTCCCCCGCTTACCCCGCGTCTTCTACGCACATAATATCATACGTAACATAATAGATTTGTTTCAGAACTAGTTGTAGACCCCAGTAGTATAACTTTATGAGGACCATCTCAGAACTATCTGGGGACAATCCAAGGACTATCTGAGGAATTCTCTGCGGGAGAAAAGGAATTGAAGGGTTTGAAATGCTTTCTGTGATCCAATTTCTCGCCACCCAGATTGTCAGAGAATGTGTCTCTTACCTGTATAGGAGAACTTAATGTATGTTTGGGTTTACGAAAAGGAACGTCCACCATCAGAAAGCAAAAGCAGTCAAAATGTATGTCCACTTTGACATTGCGACGCTGATTCGGGTTGCTTTACCCGACAGTTAGATTACAGTGTCTTACAGAGTCTTTTTATTCATAATTCCATTTTTAAAAGTTCCCCTGATCTTCTGGATCCTCCAACAGGACATGCCTTCACTGGGCCTGCAAGCGGAACCACAGGCACATTGTGTCGTACCTGCTGGACTCTGGAGCCGACATGGAGATACTGACGGCCAAGGATGAGCTCGCCTCTCAGCTAACCTCCAAACCAGAAATCAAGAGGCTGCTGGGAGGTAAAGAGTCTGGTTAAACATGATTCTGTTTGAGCTCTATTCTATTCATCCTTAACGTCCTTCTCTGTGGATCCCATTGGAAGTGGAAGACCTGCCGGAGGTGAAGGAGGCGGAGCTGCCCATCATCCCCAACTACCTGTCCAACCCGCCCTTCATGTACAGCAAGCTGGACAGCAAGGTGGAGGAGCTGGTGGCTCAGCTCCAGCAGCAGAGCGGCTCCGGGGACCTCGAGCCGGAGGACCCCTCCGTCTCCCCCACCCACCAGCCCCCGCCACCGGTGCTGAGCCCCGTGGGCGACGCCCCCAACGCCCGCTTTGTCCCCGTCTGCTCCCTGACCACACCCGCCCCCCTGGCGCCCCTCGGCCAGCCGGGCCACCCCTCAGGGGCCTTCGTCCCCCTGGTGGAGCAGAACGGGATGCAACACCCCCACCCGTACTCTGCGGTCAACGGGGTGCTGCCCATGGACCTGTCGTCGGAGCCCCCCCCGGACTACCCCCCCCACGCAGCACAGAACGGCGCGGGCTGCACGCCGCCGCGGGCCTCCCCCAGCTCCAGCAGCGGCAGCCAGGTGCAGGCTCCGGGGCCCGGAGTGCACCCCGCCATGACCCGGCAGCCGTCCGTCCCCCAGCAGCTCAGCAGTGGTCCGGGCGGGGCCGGGGGCGGAGCTATGCCCGCCTTCCAGCCCTTCTTCTTCACCAGCACCTTCCCGGTCAACGTCCAAGGTACCGCCGCTGGGCAGAGGCCTCACTGGCCACCGTGCCGTCCAGAGCTGACGCATGTAGTGAAGGATGACCCCCCTCCCCTCCCGGGTCACATGGTCCAGGGGAGGTTGCTTCCAGGGTCATCCTATCGGTGGTCAGACCTATCCTGTCCTCCAATCTTTACTAGGGATGCACCGAAATGAAAATTCTTGGCCGAAACCGAATATACTGAAACAGTTTGCCGAAAGCCGAAACCGAATACCGAATGTGGCTTTTGCTTTTTTTCATTAATTTTGCTTTAATTTTTCACCATTGCATAAATCAAACAATTAAATTTCCTTTATAAACTTTTTTGTCTTGCTTTTCAATAAAGAAAATCAATTACAAATTTGATACAAAATATTTATTTAATACTGAACGTTTTCTAACATTCCAGCAGACCTTATAGCAAGAATTTAAGAACAATGTACATTTAAATAAATGAGTAAACAATTATTATTTTATTTTTTTATCAAAAATAAAAATGTTTTTACTCCTTCGGCCGAAACCGAAAATTATGTTTTGGGCCATTTCGGCCGAACATTTTCGGTGGCCGAATATAAGGTGCATCCCTAATCTTTACCCATGAAGAGTATATGTGTATGTAGACCTCAGACAGTATGAACCAAGGGAGCTGGTCACGCTACACAATGTGCACACTTCAGCAGAGCATTCTACCCATTGGGGTTAGGATGGCTGTTGTAGGACGCCTTCACCCTACTAACCCTCCTTTCTCTCTCTACCCCCCCGCCCCCCTCTCTCTCCACCCCCCAGAGCTGGTGCTGAAGGTCCGCATCCAGAACCCTAACACACGGGACAACGACTTTATCGAGGTTGAGCTGGACCGCCAGGAGCTGACCTTCCGCTCGTTGCTCCGGGTCTGCTGCCGCGAGCTGGACATCAGCGCCGAGCACGTGGAGAAGATCCGCAAGCTGCCCAACACCCTGCTTAGAAAGGTACCCACACCCTGCTGAAAGGTACCCACACCCTGAGAGAAAGGTACCCACACCCTGAGAGAAAGGTACCCACAACCTGAGAGAAAGGAAATAAATAATTATATTAGTGGTGTCAGTTATTAACGGCGTTAACGCAAACAACGTTTTATCGCGTGACTTGTCAAACGTAATTTTTTCACCTGCTGTCTAGCAACAACTAGTCTCGTTAGAAAAACTACAACACCATACTGGATCTAGCTTTACCGGATCAAAACAACAAGCAAGCTGCATTAACTTGTTGGGGCAAGCAAGGATATGGAGCGCAGGGCTCCAGACTGCGACCAAATGGTCGCATTTTGCAACCAAAATGTGCGACCGAATTTTCCATCTGGTCGCCAGGTGCGACCATTAAATTTGCCCTTTTTCTTTTTTGCACCTTAAACGTGGAAGGGGTTCGTCAATGAATCCGGAATCTTTAGCAGGCCAATGAGTGTTAGAAGGATAGGGAAAGGGGCTAATATGTCGAGGGGGAGGATCCTAGAGATTATCGAGCCTAATACGTGCGTTTACAATGAGCAAGCAAACTATTGACTCGTTCTTCCGATCTTCGGCTAGTGTGCCAGTGCATGTCAGTCCTGCACGGGTCTTATTTTACAAACCCTGCACCCGCCCGTACCCGCAATACTTCAAACCGCATCCGACCGGTGTTCCGACAGTAGCCGGACCAGACCCGCTATAAATTGATATCGACACCCGACCCGCATCCGATCGAAAACTAGAAACATTAGATGGGAATTAAACTATCTGGGGTCTCATTTGTAAAACTGTGCTTGGGATTGTTACTAAAAGTGTACGTACGCCCAAAAGCCAAGTTTTGCGTGCGCCAAAATATATTCAGATTTATAAAACCCTGCGTACGCACACCGTACGCAATCTTTGCTTTATAAATCACAGAGGGCCTACAAGTGTGCGCAGCTGAATCAACTTCACGCTCCGCCCTGTAAACGGCCCTTTTTAACCATAAATGGTCAATGCAAATGACCTCATGAATGCGATCTGCATATAAAACGGACTCGGATGCAAGTATTATGTCTGTCGGAAACAATGGCAGAAGGACTGAGAAAAGCAAAAAAACGAAATTTCACGGAGTTGAAGTGGAGACACTTGTGGGTGTTATGGAGGCCGAAAAGTAATTTTCTTTGGCGGTCACGGGATTGGGATCGCCAACAACAAAAAGCAGAGTGAGTGGCAACATGTTGCTGCCACAGTGAACTCTGTCAGTAGCACGGAGCGCACAGTCCCAGAATTAAAAAAGAAGTGGTCTGACATAAAGGTCCATATTTTTATGTAGCCTACCAATAAATCGTTATGGTCCCTAAAGACCCTCTCCCTCCGAATCCTGCCATTTACATGGTCCGCCAGAAGTGCCATATGGTGCAGCATTTCCACGGCGCTCACCTCTGTATTTATAGGGTTACGGTAATGAGACTAACCGAGAACACCTTGGATAATCAGTTTGTAATCACCCACGTAAAATGTTCTTGAACCTAACCCCTTTTTAATGCCTGATTTGTTTGACAACGATTGTGATGAGGAGTGTGGCTTGGTTTTCCAAACTTGGGATTTAATTTACATTTGATTATGTGTTTCAGTGTCACATAAAAATATTATGTTATTGACACATGTTGGACAGATGCTTTATTCCATGCCGTCGCGCCGTCAGTGGACAGTATAGAGTGACGGGATTAAATATAGAGAATTTTTTTATTTCTATTCTAAGGAGATGTTTCTGGAGTTATAACTGAGAAATAACGCAGTTTACTTAAATTATTCTGATTACATAGATTTAACGCATGATACGGGTTGAAATTAAATTTATGAGGGCGATGATAAAACATAATCGTTCTTCTCACTCTACAATTCTTCTGTCTGACTTCAGTTCACCACCACACCATCTGTGTCGCCAATTCTCCTTTTCCTCCAAACCATGCATCCGCATGGGTCAGAGTTTGCTTAGGGCTGCGCACATTCTCCCGTCAAGTAGTTTTTTTATAGATCACAACCTTGGCGTGGAAAGTCACGTACGCCAATTTCAGCCCTGTTTTGTGCGTACGCAACGGTTATAAATGAGACCCCTGGTGTTTGGCTTGGTGCTTTAGATTGTTGTGCAAAAAAAGCACATCAACTGTTGTCGGTTTTAGTTGACTCCTCCGCTGTGTGTGTGTGTGTGTGTGTGTGTGTGTGTGTGTGGGCGTTATTCGATAGCCTGGTGATGTGTATTGGCCTACGTACGGTAGGAATATTCATACTGGTTTAAATAATAAATGTTATAGTATTTCCCTTCTTTGCTGAGCAAGAGATTTGTTCGAAAGTTCAGTGATTGAAAGAAATAAAAGCCTGGGCTATTGACATTTTACGGTAGGCCTACCACTGTCATGCACCTACCCAATGTCAGGTGGACCGGGTTGAATTCACTGCGGGTCTCTCTTCTTACTGTCCTTCTCAACACTCTGATCTCACTAAAAGGCTAGCAGCACAAAATCAAGGGATATATAAAGTGTGATTAATCGTGATCAAATATTTTAATCGCTTCACAGCACTATATAATATACTAAAATGATTAGAGCACTATAGAACTGTATTAGTAATACAGAAACATGAGTAATCCAGTATTACTGATGTTTCTCAACATGAGTAATACAGTATTACTCATGTTTCTCACCAAAAAATCAATTTACCGTTTCTTTACGTTACATTTTAACTAGGGATCGACCGATACCGATTTTTTAGGACCGATACCGATATTTTTTCATCAGCCTTAGCCGATACGCTGATACCGATTTTCTTGAGCCGATTTTTTTTTTCTTTTTTTTTTTTAAAGAAACATTTATTAAACTTCAATATAAAAAACAATATTTAACAAATAGTAAAAACAGGTGAAGTAGAACAAGTAAGAACAAGTAGATGAACAATATTTAACAAATAGTAAAAACAGGTGAGGTAGAACAAGTAAGAACAAGTAGATGAACAATATTTAACAAATAGTAAAAACAGGTGAGGTAGAACAAGTAAGAACAAGTAGATGAACAATATTTAACAAATATTAAAAACAGGTGAGGTAGAACAAGTAAAAAAAAAAAAAATTTTTTTTTTAAAAAATCAGCGAAAATCAGCCGCGTATCGGCCGATACCGATACACGTCAAAAACGCGAATATCGGCCGATAATATCGGCCGACCGATATATCGGTCGATCCCTAATTTTAACGCATCTAACCTAACAGTCGTTTTACTGAGCCAACCTCAACACATCCTCACACAATTCACAATTGGATTACTATTTTCAACTGACGGGACTAGCGACAATGAGTGGATGATTAAGACTGGCCCGTCTGTGGTGTGACAGGAGAAGGAGGAGGCAGTCTATTCAACTCGGAGACAGTCGAAGGTACTGCATTTGGCCTTTATTTGATGTACAATGCTAATGTGCTTGGCCATTGACAAAACCCTTTCCAATAAATGATTTTCGCCCATTCAGCCATGTCCCCTCCGTGACTTCTACGACGAGATGGATGCCCTCCTCAGCTGCTTTCCTCGGCGACTTCAACATCCTGCCTAACCCTGTCCTTATGATCTATCTCACTATCTTTTCCTTTCTGATTTCACCTCCACTGTGTCAACAACCAAATCTGCCTTCTACCGGACCAAAATCAACTCCTCCGCCTCAAACCCCATGAAACTGTTTTCCCTGTTCCTGTCCCCCCTCAACCCTCCCTCACCCCCACCTCCTTCCTGCCTCATTGCTGATGATTTTGTTATCTGCTTTACCCAGAAAGTAAAGGACATTAGCGCCTCTTTTATCCCTGCCTCCATCCTCCCTCCTCCCATCCCCTCCTCTGTCTTTATCCAATTTATCCCTCTCACCTCTGACGAGGTCAACAGAATAATAACATCTACCCATGCCACCACCTGCGCCCTTGACCCTATCCCCTCCTCTCTCCTCCAGGATGTCTCAAGCGACATCCTGCCCTTTCTCACCTCACTTATCAACTCCTCCCTCACCTCAGGCATTGTTCCAGCATCTTTCAAGACTGCCAGAATGAAGCCTCTCCTCAAAAAACCAACTCTTAATACCACTGACATCTAGAACTACAGACCGGTATCTCTTCTTTCATTCCTCTCTAAAACACTGGAACGTGCCATTGCTAACCAACTGTCGTCCTATCTCTCATCTAACAACCTGCTTGACCCTCACCAGTCAGGCTTCAAGAAGGCACACTCCACTGAGACGGCTCTCCTCGCGGTGATTGAGTCCCTCCGTGCTGCCAGAGCCTCGTCCCTCTCATCGGTTCTCATTCTCCTCGACCTGTCCGCAGCATTTGACACGGTGAACCACCAGATCCTCCTTGCCGAACTTGGGGTTGCTGAATCTGCTCTTTCCTGGTTCACATCCTACCTGACGAACCGCACCTATCAAGTAACATGGAATGGCTCCTTGTCCAAACCTTGCACGCTTGAAACTGGTGTCCCTCAAGGCTCTGTACTGGGGCCTCTTCTGTTCTCCCTCAATACCAGATCTCTGGGCTCTGTAATTACATCACACGGCTTTTCCTATCACTGCTATGCTGACGACACTCATCTCTCCCCTCATCTGATAAAGCCCTGATTGCAACACGTATATCGGAATGTCTGGCGGATGTCAGCACCTGGACAATTGCCCATCACCTGAGGCTTAACCTCAACAAAACCAAGCTCCTCCTAATCCCAGGGAAAGATTGCCCACACATGGACTTACTGGTCACTGTTGAAAACATCACTGTATCTCCTTCTCCAACTGCCAGAAAACTCGGTGTGGTATTGGACAATCAGTTATGCTGCACCGCAAACATCACTGCGGTGGCCCGATCCTGCAGATTTGCACTTTACAACAATCTGCAGAATCCGGCCCTTCCTCACAAGGGATGCAGCTCAGCTTCTAGTCCAATCACTGGTCATCTCCCGCCTCGACTACTGCAACTCACTCCTGGCTGGACTTCCTGCCTCTGCGATTAAACCTTTGCAGCGCATCCAGAATGCGGCAGCGCACCTCCTGTTCAACCTACCGAAGTTCTCCCATTTGACCCCCCCTCTCAGGGCTCCAGACTTTTTCTTTTTTCAGTAGGAGCACTGTGGCCCCTAACTGAAAATTGTAGGCGTGCAACCATACATTTTAGGGGCACACACTGTTAATCAACATGCCAACCAAATATTCACATTTCTACTAATTCTCACTGTATTACTCATAACTATTTTGATAATAGATGCAGAAATTACGATGTGCTGTTTCAAATTCAGTGTCACATTTAATTGTGTTTCTCATCTATCCCAACGGTTTCCAGGTTTGAGCATGCATGCGTTCGACAAGTACGGAAGCGTCAGTTTCAAGGGAGTGCGCCCGCTTGTCGTGCCGCTTGACAGGACGCTGAGCCTCCTCTCTGCCCGCTCGCCTCTCCATTGAGAATGCATTATCAGGCCCGACAAACACCTCCCGTGTGAAAAGCCGTTTATGGCAGCTGAAGCAGAGTCCTGCACTGGTTCGGGGTGACCACACAATTTGGATGGGTCGGGTCGGACGCCTGAACAGCGCGGGTCGGGCGCGGGTTTTGCGATTGCGAGCGAGACTTCACCGGTGCTGGATATGTTAATCAGGCTGGAGGAGTCAACTAAAACCGTCAACAGTTGATTATGTGCTTTTTTTGCACAACAATCTAAAGCACCAAGCCAAACACCAGATAGTGTAATTCCCATCTAATGTTTCTAATCTTCCATCGGGTGTGGGTCAGGTGTCAAGATTCATGATTCAAGATTCTTTATTTATCCCGAGGGAAATTACTGTGCAACAGTTACAATACAAAGGTGGGAAAGTAATACAGTGTTAGAGTCAAAATAGATAAAATAGATGAGATAAGTACAAACTAAATAAGTGAAAAGGAGCGATTGGATAAAAGTGGTAAAAGTGGTAAAGTGATGAATATTATAGCAGCATTATTTGGCAGCATAAATTAACTAAAGTGATTAATTGAAAATTGGGTAAAAAAATAAATATATATATATATATATATATATATATATATATATATATATATATATAAATAAATAAATTGGGTAAAAATAAATAAAGTGACATTGGTCTCAGGGCATAGTGTCTCCACGGTCCCTTCTGCAGCCGGAGGTAGATGCATTAAACAGTCTGATGGCCACAGGAAGAAAAGACTTCCTCTGGCGTTCTGTGTTACACCGGGGGAAGATGAGTCTGTTGCTGAAGGTGCTTCTGCTCGAGGTCAGCACCTGGTGGAGAGGGTGAGCATTGTTGTCCAGGATATTGTGCAGTATACACAGCATCCTCCTCCTTATAGCGGGTCTGGTCGGGCTACTGTCGGAACACGGGTCGGATGCGGTTTGAAGTATTTCGGGTCCGGCGGGTGCGGGGTTTGTAAAATAAGACCCGTGCAGGAATGACTTGCACTGGCACACTAGCCGAAGGTCGGAAGAACAAGGCAATAGTTTGCTTGCTCATTGTAAACGCACTTAGCATTTTGTGTGAAATCTTTCTCCTTTCGCACAGTCGTTTATGCGCTCTCGATAATCTCTAGGACCCTCCCCCTAGACACATTAACCACTAACAGTGGCCATTCCCTATCCTTCTCACATCATTGGCCTGCTAAAGATTCCGGATTCATTGACGCGCACCTTCCACGTTTAACGTGTAAAAAAAAAAAAAAGGGGTAAATTTACTTGTCGCACATGCGTGACCAGATGGAAAATTTGGTCGCACACTCTCAAATTTTGGCCGCAAAATCCGACCATTTGGTCGCAGTCCGGAGCCCTGCCTCTTCCGGGACCTCCACTGGCTCCCTGTAGTAGCTCGCATCAAATTTAAGACGATGGTACTGGCATACAAGGCCGTCGATGGAACTGCCCCTGCCTACTTCCAAGCATTGGTAAAGCCACACACCCCTGCTCGATCCCTCCGCTCAACTACCTCAGCTGGACGTCTGGTACCGCCATCGCTAAGAGCTAGCAAAGGTCGATCAGCAAAGTCACAACTTTTCTCGGTTTTTGGACCTCAGTGGTGGAACAAGCTCCCTGCCATTCTCAGGACCGCAGAGTCGCTCACTATCTCCCGAAAAAGACTCAAGACTCACCTGTTCAGAGTTCCACCTCGATTCTGCATAGCCACCCTCCCCCTTCTGGCCACCATTGTACATTGTATTGTGTTGTATTGTATTATAGTACTTAACTGTGTAGCAACTGCAGCAGCTGCTATCATTGCTGTAACACGGGGATTTGGTTAGCCTAGCGATTGTTGTACTTGCACTTGGTTCTATGAACATCCCTACTGTACCGACAGATATATATTGTTTCACTTCTTATGACAAATGTACTTATTGTAAGTCGCTTTGGATAAAAGCGTCTGCTAAATGCCCTAAATGTAAGGAAGGGGCATGTCATCACCATGGTTACGAACCATGCAAACGTTGCGATCTGTTTTGATTATGCCCTGTGTTTGACCATAGGATGTTGTGTATGGACTGTTCTACGCACTGTGGCATCAACCCTCCCCCTGACTGTCTGTCCCCCTCGTCCCTCCCCCTGACTGTCTGTCCCCCTCGTCCTTCCCCCCCGACTGTCTGTCCCCCTCAGACCCTCCCTCTGACTTTCTGTCCTCCTCAGCCCTCCCCCTGACTGTCTGTCCCCCTCGTCCCTCCCCCTGACTGTCTGTCCCCCTCGGCCCTCCCCCTGACTGTCTGTCCCCCTCGGCCCTCCCCCTGACTGTCTGTCCCCCTCGGCCCTCCACCTAGCTGTCTGTCCACCTCTGCCCTCCCCTTAACTGTGTGTCCCCCTCGGCCCTCCCCCTTGCTGTCTGTCGCCCTCTGCCCTCCCCCTAACAGTCTGTCCCCTCGCCCCCCAGGACAAGGACGTTGCCCGGCTGCAGGACTTCCAGGAGCTGGAGGTGGTGCTGGAGAAGGGGGAGGGTCTGTCCCTGTTCTCCGGGACCGGGACCCTCACTGACCGGCCCTGCTACAACATGAAGGCCTCCCGGCTCACCTACTAGAGCCTCCAGGGCCCTGACCCCAAGACAGGAACCCCCCTTGTCCCTGTTCCCTGTTCTGGTCCCTGACTCCAGCCCTAGTCCCTGACCTCAGCCCTGTTCCCTGTTCTGGTCCCTGACTCCAGCCCTAGTCCCTGACCTCAGCCCTGTTCCCTGTCCTGGTCCCTGACTCCAGCTTCTCTCTAGCCCACCATGAAGGAGTCCCGCCCAGCCAACGGTTTAAGGGTTTGGTTGCGGTATTTTACCAGATAGTGGTGTTTTTTATTTAATTTCTGCTAACCAAAATCGCTATCCTCCACTTTTCTTTATTCACTTGAGACACAGAGGTGTACCTGCCCTGCGCTTAGTGTTTTTTTATTTTTTTATTTGACTAATGCATGGTGTCCTTTGTTATCGCTTTATGTACTCGTGGATCAAAAATGGGTTGGGGTTCCAGTGGTCTGTCGTAGACCTGGACCCGTGCTCAGAGAAAGGCCTTAATCAGAACCAATCCTGACTAACTGCGGAGCTATGGACTACAAACATGGACCCCAGCGGAGTGGGAGTGGAAGGTGACCGGCGTACTGCTTCAGACTGGTTTAACACCCCCCCCCTCCCCCTAGCTACCCTCACCAGGGTACGGTTGCAGCACAGCATCCCTGCACACAGCAACCTGTACGAAATTCAGCCCTCTGAAGCTCCTCAATCCGACGCCGTCGAAGACACACGCACACACCACCGATACTAACACACATGCACACAGACCCGATACTAACACACACACACCCCGATATAAACACACACGAACAAACCCAGATATAAACACACGCGCACACCCCAATACGAACACACGCACACACACCCCCCGATATAAACACACAAACACACCCCCTGATATAAATGGGGATGAAGGACTGTGCAGACGACTGCACTGTCGGAAGTTTCCAGAATATTGAAGATGTATAACATTAAGGGTAACTGCAGATCCTCCCTATGGTGGTTAGATGGGTGGACTGAATTTGATGACCTCTACAGTTATTGATAGGATCTTGTGTGGAAGGAGAAAGCGAGTGACATTGTGTTTGTTGGGTTGCGTTCTGGACAGAGAACACGATGGAAAGTTTGACTTAACCTATGCATTCAGAGTTTGATATTTTTATAATGGTTCTGTGTATTTTGCAGATAACCTTACACACTGTTGAAGCTGTGATTTACGTTGTTGGGGGTGGGGGGGGGGGTGGGGGGTCTTTGATAAAGCATGGAAAAGATGATGCGATCCGATCTCACTTACTGCCTCAAACCGCTCCTCTAGAAGACTACCTGTAGGGGGCGTTTTCTTCAAGATTCATTTTGTACCCACAACAAAACCCGATTTGAATTATTATGGATTATTTTGGACAATGAATGAGGTATTAATACCAATACTCTTGGTATTGGTATTAATACCAATACCAAGACGTTGTCAACATTGGGTATATGGAGCAGAACATAGTGGGTCATATGTCAACGTTTTTTGTATGCATTTTATTCATTAGTAAGCTACATGGATATGCCATCTTTCAGAACCTTCCATTACCTGCACTAAAGAGAATAAAAGAGCGCATCCTCATTGTTTGATTGTGGTCGTAGGCATAGGCGCCGGAACCTATATGGCCACGGGGCCAATGGCCACCCCACTTTTTCTGAAAAAAATAAAAAAATAAAAATCTTTTTTGGCCAAAACATTACTAAGAAACGAAATAGTTCATCAATACAGGCAAAGAAAAAAAAACTTTCGTTTCTTAGTAATGTTTTGGCCAAATATTGTTAATATACAAACAAACGTTCTCAACAATTCAGCCAATCAGAGTACTGCAGCAGGTAGCAATCGGGTTGCCCCCTGGCCCATGGGTAAACAAATGAGCACCGCCATACAAGTTAACTAACGATCGCTGTAGGCTTCAATATCATGCAAGCACTTTATGTTTTCTTTTTCTTTTTTTAATAATAATAATACATTTAATTTAGAGGCGCCTTTCAAGACACCCAAGGTCACCTTACAGAGCATATAGTCATCATAAATCGTTTAAAAAACAAGACATTGTAGAAAAAAATAAATAAAAAATAAATAAGTAAATATAATAAATAAAAAAAAACAAGACAAAACAAACAAACAATCAAAACAGTTTTTTCTACATCACAATTGCATGCTTTAATAAAGCATTGTTTTACCTACCATTACGAGTCTCGTTTGGTTTAGTAGGGAATTCGCACAATGGCGCTGCTGCTGCTTGCTTATGGCTGGTTCAGACTACACGATTTCAGCCCGATTTTGCCCCGATTTGTCGCAGACAAATTTGCGAGTGGTACACGATTTTGAAAAGTTGGCGACGAGACGAGGTCTTGTAATGTGAGATGCTTGCGATCTACACTTTTTTCGTCTCCATTGTTGACATGGAGGGAATCCCGCGAACTGCTGGAGAACACGGGCCGTGTTTACTAACTAGTAAAGAACGAACTAGTAAAGTAAAGACTAGTAGAGATGCCCGGTTGGCGGTCATATCCGCGGACCTCGTGGATAATCCACGGGTTGAGTGGATGGCTTGGAAAAAGTAATACTTGGAGGAATTGCGGGTCGCAGTTGAAATAAATAAATGAATAAGTATGGTTAACATATTGACCAGTCAAACGGCAAACTGACAAATTATATTTTTCTATAATCTCCCTGCTTCTGAAATCTCCACCAGGCGCTCGTCCGCTGGTTTTCCATAAGCATTCCACTGTGCGATCATCCCTGCTGCATATGCCCTCACACATTGTTGAAATCATATGCTGGATGCTTTATTCTTTCCATGTGGCTTTTAGTTAATGATCGGGCTATAATAAGACCATGTTGGCTATGTTCGCTGACAACAGGGGACATTTCATGTGGTTGGACATTTTAGCGAGCCAACAGGCTCGCTAAAATGTCGGGACGCGGAACACGCAACTAAAAATCGGGATGACATTACAGCTCAACCGCGGATCTAGACTTCACTGCACTACGCAGAGAACCGCCATCATAATGCCTAATATAGAAACTCGGGATCCATTGTTATTAACACTTTGTTGCTGCGTTCGCGCTGCGTGAAGCACTGCATTAAACACAACCAAAGTTTCTACAGTCAAATCCAAAAGCCATCTATAATAAGGATTGCGATGATGATGAGGATTATGATGACGATGATGACAATGAAGAAAGTTATTATGATGATTCAGTGTTTACTATGCGGTGACAACGCATTATTTGGATCACAACGGTGCTGCACCGCGCCGTTTCCTATTGGTGATAGGGGCGGCAATTTATGGCAAGCCATCCCCACCAGAAAACGCCATCATTTAGTCGCGTATCACCTTCATTACGCCGTAAAAAACGCCGTAAAATGTAGAAAAACAGCGTATTTTACGCCGTCATGCAAAAAAATACGCCGCTTTTTACGCCGCAATTAAAAAAAGCGCTGTTTTGAACATCAAACTGCGCGTAAAATACGCAGAGTTTGTGCAAATCACAACGGCGTAAAATACGGCGTGGCCCAACCGATAGACGCTTGCTCTGTAGACAAGAGGTTGTCGAATCCATTTATTGTCAGATTTGTGCTTTTGTCAGATGGTCACGCTTTTATGATCGCAATGCTTTTTAGTCCGCAAGCCAGGCCTCCTGTGTTATAAGTTCCAAATTCAGTGCCTTTTTAGTCAGCCAGCCAGATCATCTCGGTGTCTTGTTACACACTTTATAAGTTAATTATATTTAAATTATTATAGCCACAGAGCCTTTATTTTCGTGGCGTTATCGTTACATCCTCTCTTGTTCAATCGATATAAATACACAGTGGAAAGGAGTGAGAGGGAGCCATAGAGAGAGACACTGATGAACTGGGGAGCCAAGTAGCCTAACAGATAGGCTTAAGAGGCCCATCAGCCAATCATTCTTTCGAACCTTCGTAAAAAATGTCATTTTTTCCCAAAACTCCTCTTAACATGAACGCGCGTGCACTGCTCTAACAACGTTCAGAGGCTTGTAACAGTCTACTGACACGGTGCTTAAATTGGCTCCGTGGGAGGGGGAGACGCAGGAATGTTGTTGGATTCAACTATTTGTGCATGGCAGAAAAAAAATATCTCCCCATCAAGGCCAACAGCAGAGTAGCCTACGAAAAGAATAGACTAATATGAATGCTTCAAATATTAAAACACGATTGATTAGGCCTAGGCCGACATATGCTATATCACTCCTAATCCTGAACGCACCGTGCGTAAATTTTTCACGGCATTTTCCCCCAGACAAACAGACAGACACTTTATTTACCCCAAACTAACTTTCATAATCCAGCAGGTTACACAATACAAATAACTCTTACACAAATACAGACAGCCTATACAGTAGGCTAATACAGCGACCACCTCAGCAAAAGGTAAAATGTAAAAAGAAGATATAAGCTCAATTTAAAATACAGATGCTGTAGCCTACATAAAAATACAGATGCTGCATGAAATAGGAAAATAGGATACTGTGGAGTAATGTAAATGATGAGACAAGAGACGGAGATGGGTCGAGTCAGCTTTACTTTCCACTTCAAAACAAACCAGTGTTACTCAAACCCGAGTTCAAACGAAACTGCCGAGAATCGGAACTGTCGTAAAACACAACAGTAGTAAACCGGAACTGTTTACCTTAAAGGTACAGTCCCTTGGTGAATGTCTTACACAGCAGTTGTGGGTCACCACACAGGCCCCCCCAGAATTCACCCAAACCAACGGGTCCAGACCGAACAGGTAACCCACAGAGAACATCGGACACCCACTAGCGTTAAACAGAATATACTAGCACAGTCCCTGGAAAAATCAACGCCTAGGGGGGCGGACCAGGCGGCCAGAACGGCTGTGCTTAACAGGAGAAGGGCAAGAGGTAGGAGCAGGTGTCGAGGCCGCCGCAGGGTCAGGGCGCCCCCGCCGCGGGGGCTGAGCCAGCTGGAGCGGTTCGCCAACATCCACATGAGCAGGCTTGAGCCGGTCTATAGCCACCCGCTCAGGCCTGCCCCCCATATCCACAACAAAGTTCTTAGGCCCACCCTCCAAGACGCGGAAGGGCCAATCGTAGGGGGGCCGCAGCGGGGTACGGTGGCCATCGTGGCGGATGAAAACGTACTTGACCGACGGTAAATCCCTGGGAACGTAGGACCGGGGGAGGCCATGGCGAGACGTCGGAACGGGAATGAAAGCGTCCGCAATGTCCCGGGACGCAGCACGATGGAAGGCAGCCAACCAAGGGGCCGTGGCGTCAGGAAGAAACTCCCCAGGGACACGCAGGGGCTGGCCGTACACCAGCTCTGCCGACGAGGCCTGAAGATCGTCCTTGGGGGCGGAGCGAAGGCCCAGCATAACCCACACGAGGCGGTCAGCCCAGTCGCTGCCCGTGAGGCTGGCCCTGAGCGCGGCCTTCATGTCCCGATGAAACCGCTCGCAAAGCCCGTTGCTCTGTGGGTTATATGCTGTGGTACGGTGGACCTTCACCCCCAGGACCCCGGCGACCGCAGTCCAAAGCTCCGATGTGAACTGCGGCCCCCGGTCTGAGGAAATGTCTGACGGTGTGCCGAAACGGGCCACCCAAGCCATAACGATCGCCCGGGGCACCTCAGCTGCTGTAGTGGAGGACAGGGGAACCACTTCTGGCCACCTGGTGGTCCGGTCCACCATGGTGAGGAGGTAGGTGTAACCACGGGAGGGTGAAAGCGGGCCCACCAGGTCCACATTCATGTGGTTGAAACGCCTCTCCGGCACTTTGAAGAGTGCCAAGGGGGCTTTGGTATGCCGAGTCACCTTCGCACGCTGGCACGGCACACAGACAGCAGCCCAGGCCCTGACGTCCTTCCGCAGGCCCGGCCAGACGAACTTGGCCCCCACCAGCTTGGCAGAGGCCTTCACCCCTGGGTGGGAAAGGCTGTGGATCGTGTCGAAAACCTTATGTAACCCCTCTTTGCCTTATGAGGTTACAGGTATTTTTGGGTTTCGGTTTCAATTCGAAGTTGGACCAGTTACCAGGATTCTAGGTTAACGCTCATGGAGCCCAGGATGGAACATCAACACTGACCACACTCACACAAAACATAGTTTCAGAACTGTATTGTTAACAACAATTTTCAACATGGAAAATAATAAAATGCGCGCAAAATAAAATAGAAATAGAAAGAAATGTCTTTATGGTCTTCTCTTCCTTGATATGAGCTCAGTTTATATCGTTGGGGCCCTTTGATCTTTGTGTTTCCTACCACACCGCAGGTTTGGGAGGTAGTTCAGTTGACTCTGTTCCTTAGTTCCGGCTCGCCATCTGGTTATCTCCAGCGGATGTCTGGAAGCTGCCTGGTGGCTATCCAGTGCTGGTCTCCTATCTATCGTTGACTACCGGTGTCGCTGATGTCCCCTCGACATCGAGCGTCACCAATTCAAATCCTTCACAAAAACCTGACCTGTAGAACAGGCCACATTCATACATCTCAGTAAATTACAACAGGCCATTGTTTCAGTTAAAATAAATAATAACATAAATATGACCTATATATTAATTTAAATCAATTAACAAAAATATATTATCCACATAGGTCTCACTTTACCAGTGAATGAAATAAAAACTCAAATAACTCAAAATAGCTTTTTAGCATCAATTGTCCGAATTAAATAATAATTGTCCGAATTAAATAATGAATCCCCCTTTTTTTCTCCTTCCATACAATGCACACAATAGCTTAACATTTAGAATTACCCCACGGTGTTAGCAGTTAACTCGTGCGTTAGCTCGAGTTCAATGCTAATTCGCCTTGGTCGCTATACTAGCGGCTAACGCACAAGGTTTCAATTTAGCAGTTAGCGACAAGTTCGCACTGACGCACACACACCTCCACTCGACGCTCCCCACATTCAAAAGACACATTAAACTCACCGCCGAGCGGGCAACATCAACTGTGGACTGTTGAGTCAGCTCGCGGTGTTTTCCAACTACTTCTAGATACTTTTAACTACTTCTAGATGTTTTTCAATCGTGCAACTGAACGGTGCGTTCTCTCCTCTCCCACTAATTATCACGCAGTTATGCGCACCTGCAACGCCGCTTCACCGTGACGTCATGACGCACGTCTCTCTGCTCTGTCCGACACAGTTAACCCCATAAATGCCAGCTATCGCTCTCTCACACATTCATACAAAGTAATAGCAGACTTTTACTCTTTCTTCTTTTAACTTTTTCACAGCTTATGAAGCCTGGGCTACACCTGTTGCTCTTACTCCGCGCCCCATGGTGCCAGCAGGCACCATGGGGCGCGGAGTAAGAGCAACAGGGGCGGTCGGAGAGGGGTGCGCCAGCAGAGCAGCGTTGGCCAACGTGGTTTTGGCAGCATCGAAGGCAGCCGTCATCTCTGTGGACCAATCCAACACGTCTGCAGGCTTCCTGCCCCTAAGGCGTTGTACAAGGGTCGCATGAGCTGGGCCGCATGGGGGAGGAAACGGTTATAGAAGTTCACCATGCCCAGGAACTCCTGCAGGGACTTCACAGTGCGCGGGCGTGGGTAACTGGCGATGGTGTCCACCTTTGCCGGGAGGGGATCCGCCCCCTGCGGGGAGACGTGGTGGCCGAGGAAGGTGATGGATGACCGCCCAAACTCGCACTTGGCCGGGTTGACAATGAGACCATGCTCACTGAGCCGACCGAACAGCTGCCGTAGATGCGTCAGGTGGTCGTCCGCGGACGCACTGGCAACGAGGATGTCGTCCAGGTAGACGTACAGGAACGGCATGTCCCGCAGCACAGAATCCATGAGGCGCTGGAACGTCTGTGCTGCACCCTTGAGGCCGAAAGGCATCCTCAGGAATTCAAAAAGTCCAAAGGGCTTGGTGACCGCCGTCTTGGGGACATCCTGCGGGCGGACGGGCACCTGATGGTAACCGCGGCGCCAGCCAGGTGGGCGGAGAAATCCTGAATGTGCGGTACCGGGTAACGGTCGGGGGTGGTGGCGTTATTCAAGCGATGGAAATCACCACAGGGACGCCAACCGCCATCAGCCTTGGTCACCATGTGCAGGGTGGAGGCCCACGGACTGTTGGAACGGCGTACGATGCCGAGGCGCTCCATGCTGGCGAACTCCTCCCTGGCGATCGCGAGCTTGGCAGAGTCGAGGCGGCGGGCCCGTGCATAGACCGGGGGGCCAACCCTGGTGATGTAGTGCTCCACACCATGCTTAGCCACAGCCGATGAAAACGTGGGCGTGGTGATGTCAGGAAACTTAGCCAGCAGGCGTTGATACAGGTCCCCGGTGGCAAACGTGTTCGCAAGACAAAGCCCCCCCACCCCCCCCAGCGTGCAGGGGAACGAAGCAAAAGAGAGGGCGTCGATCAGGCGGCAGTTGGTAACATCCACCAGCAGCCTGTATGCGCAGAGGAAATCTGCCCCCAGGAGTGGCGTAGACACGGCAGTCATGACGAAATCCCAGCCAAAACGCCGGCCGCCGAAACACATATCCACATACCTCGTGCCGTAGGTACGAATGGGTGTGCCGTTGGCGGCGTCCATCGGGGGGCCATGGCCGCCAGCCATAGTGTCCACAGGCGTTGCCGGCAGGATGCTGCGCTGAGCCCCAGAATCGACCACCAGCCGCCGGCCGGACAAGGTGTCAGTGACGAACAACAGCCTGCAGTCCCGACCAGCGCTCACAGCTGTTAATGAGCGCTGGCCCAGGCTTTTCCCGGGGCCCCGAAACTGCAAGGCTGGCGACACTGCTTGGCCTTGGCCCCAAACCTGGCGTGGTAGTAACAACACCCGTCGTCACGCTGTCGGCGGGCGGTCACAGCGGCTGCGGTGTCCGGGTCGTACCCCGGGGGCGGAAACGGGGCCGACGTGTGCTGGGGGGGCAACAGCGCATGGACAAACTGCTGCCTGTTGGCGAGGAAAATCCTGTCGACCTCCCCAGCCACCGCCCGGTAGTCCTTGGAGGCAAAGAGGGGTGAGCTGGCCAGTGCCGTGCGCACGGGTGCTGGAAGCTGCCGCAGGAAGATGTGGGCGAAAAAGGAAGGAGGGATCCGCCGAGCCCAGCACAGCCAGCATCCTCTCCATCAACTCGGACGGCTTGCTGTCGCCCAGGCCGTTCAGGGAAAGCAGGCGGTCGGCCTTCTCCAGCTCCGACAGTTCAAAAAGGTCCACGAGGAATGCCTTGAGCGCGTCGTACTTGCCGACAGCAGGAGGAGGCTCCAATCGCGCCATACACCTGGCCGTCGTCGAGGCATCTAAGGCTGCCACCACGTGGAAATACTTTGTCACGTCCTGCGTTATGCCTCTCAGCTGGAACTGGGCTTCGATATGTTGGAACCACGACCGTGGTTTGTTCTGCCAGAAGTCCGGTAACTTGACGGTGGCAGCATAGATAGCGCTGACGTTAGCCGCGTCGGTAGCCGCACCACCAGTGGCGGTGCCGAAAATCGGAACGGAACTGTCGTAAAACATAACAGTAGTAAACCGGAACTGCCGTAAACCGGAACTGTTTACCTTAAAGGTACAGTCCCTTGGTGAATGTCTTACACAGCAGTTGTGGGTCACCACAATACAATGTATAATATGCAAAACTAGGCTATAATGAGAATACTTGGTTACAGCTGTGCAATGACTATCCTAAATTAAATTATTTATATGGAAAGATTTTTGTAAATGGAATGATCCTGTCACTTTACTGCAGGGGCGGCCAACCAGTCAGAGACTAAGACCCACATTTTTTACTGTGTTACTGCAAAGAGCCACATCATACACACGGGTACACATGAACATTAGGGATGGGCCGATAGTCGATTCTATCGACTATCGGCGATAGATGGATTCCATCGTCGATCGTCTCAAGTAGCCGATAAAAAGGCGATAATTATCTTTTAATAATTCATTTTTATTTTATTCTTTTTTATTATTTTATTATTTTAAAAGCGCTGTGGTAGCTATTTTTTCAACTTAAAAAGCCCCGCAAATTGTAATTGAAATTAACTGGAAAACATACTATGTAGCGCTGACCTGCCGTATTCACTCACTGCTGCGAGAGGAGAGGGGAGGGGCTCGAAACCTACCGGTCTGCTCGCACGGCGAAATGACATCACACCCCGCTGCACCATTTCCGGGTCACAGCTGTGGTACATGAGCTCTGTTCGAAATCGTTCCCTATTCACTCACTCACTATTCACACTTTCGCAAATGCAGCCATCATCGCTTCTTTTACATCTATTCCACGGGTTCGTTCCTTCAATGGCACAATGTCAAGGAGTTCTTCTCTGATATGCCACTCACTTGATACCGAACGTGCACATATTGCCAACTGTGGCTTGTCCTGAATGTCGCAAGACTCGTCCAATGCGACACTAAAATATTTGCATTCTTGAAGATCGGAGTGCAACTGCGATTCAATAGCCGTGTTAATGTCCGATATTCTGCGTTCAACAGTGTGGCGGGACAGTTGGACATCTGACACCATTAGTTTTAGTTTGTCGTTTTCAGGAGACAAGATTTTAACAACGTTGATAAGATGACAGCGTTAGGATCTCTGAGTGTGTCGTAGATTTTTGGAACATCTGTGTCTGCTTTTCTGCCTGCCTTTTCAAAGCGATTAACTTGTGCTTGCGAAGTTCAGTCCATTTCCGAAATTCCTGGTCGAAGTTAGCATGGAGTGAGCTGAAGTGGCGCTGAAGATTTGAAGCCTTGAATTGCGCTAATGACACCTGGCATATAAGGCAGAATGGCTTCCCATTACGTTCAACAAAAAAATATAAACTCTCCCACTCTGTCAAAAACGTCCTGTGTTCCTCTTCATATTTTCTTTTTCCTGTGCATTTTTTACCTGCCATTTTTGGAGCGTAGCCTACTTGACGCAAATTGTTTACTCATGGGAAGGAGCTCTGTCACGTTAAAATTGTACCGGGGGCGAATTTAGTTAGTAAACTGAGTGTTTAAAGCACGTTTCAAAAACCATTCGTGCTTATGTTGCCGAACACCAAATAACATAATACAGATAACGGATCGCTAGATAACACTTGTTTTTACTTTATATTTGTATTGTATTGAATTGTTTAATCGAATTTAGCTAGTAAACTGAGTGTTTAAAGCAGGTTTCAAAAACCTGTCTTGTCACGCTCAATGAAGGAGTGCAATGAACGAGCATGAAAGTTTGCGAATGTTCAAGAACCTTTCTACGTCATTCGACGCGATCGCCCGTTGCCAGGCAACAAACGATTGCGTCGTCTGTTGCCAGGCAGGTTTGGAATTTGTCAACAACTGATGACGTAGGCCGGTACAATTTTCGCCCCCGGTACAATTTTAACGTGACAGCTCCTCCAAGCTGAGCAGGCCATTTTATGTTGCATCAACACCAAACGTTTGTGAACGTTATTTTGCGTCATCAATTAAAACGTTTGCGAACATGCACACACATACAAAAAAAAAAAAATTATAAAAAAAAAAAAAAAAAAAAATTTAACACAAAATTTGATGTGACCTGAAGAGCCGCACGAAACGAGGCAAAGAGCCGCATGCGGCTCGCGAGCCGCAGGTTGGCCACCTCTGCTTTACTGCCACAAATTGTGTGTGTCAGTAAAGTGATAGAATATAGGAGGTAGGAGAATCTGTGTATGGTTCGTTCTTTGAATATTCCGATTTAAAGACAAAATCAGAAAAAACTATTAACAGGATTGTTTTTTGTATTTTTTGATTTGGTTTTGAAACAGAAAAAGGAAAAAAAAGGAATAAACAAATAAACGGCATTTGATTTGTGTTTTGTGTTGGTATTTTAAACCCGAAACAGAAAAACAAAAACAAAAATAAATACATGTATAGTTATAGGCTACACCAGAAGGCAGAACGCAGCGAAGAAAAAAGAGCCAACCACCTAAACCAGCAATAGACTGTCTAATTATATTTAGCCTTAGTTATGGCCGCACTTGAACCTTATGGTGATTTTATTCGTGAACTATTTGACACTGTAAAGACACACGACGCGATCAGTACCGCTCTAAAGCAATCTGGTGCTCCGTTATGACGGTGAGGAGGTTCTGTGTGGAGCACAACCTTCAAAGAAGAAATCTAGTTTCCGATTTAGTTTCAGATCGTCCACTCGCAGACTATTATTATTATTTTTTTTTTAAACAACCTCTTGCCTACAGAGCAAGCGTCTCTATCGATTGGGCCACGGCCACGGTGACCACACTGTTGGAACTGGATTTACTAATATCTATCTATATGACGCTACAACTAACAACAAATGAGAGGAGAACTCCTCAAAGCAGATCTGTGCTAAACTGATTTGGTCTGCTTGTCTTGTTCAGCGATTGGGCGCAAACACTTCAAATGCATTGGCTGAGAGAAAAGAAGGGCAGAGATTATTAGCATACTAGAGAGACGCCGTATTTTACGCCGTTGAGATGTGCACAAACGCGGCGTATTTTACGCGCGGTTTGATGTTCAAAACTGCGTTGTTTTTTTTGGGAGGAGAGTTGCAACCTGGAGGAGGCCAGGGAGGTGTTCGAGAACAACGAGAAGACCCTAGCTCGCTAGCCGATACACATCGCTCCGGTACAGTTCAATTCTCGGCTAAACCACGGATGAACCCATCATCACCATCATGCCAAAAGACACAGACAAAGAAACCCAACGCAACATCGCACTAGGTGCGTTACTAGATTCCGCTGACCCTGACAGCAAACGACTGCTCAGTGCCTACAAGCCAGGAGAAACCCACAAGAAGAATATGACTGTTATGACGCATAGCTTATACACGGTCCCAGTGATCGAGAAATGTGCTAACTACCTCGGGATCAATACAAGAACGTCATCTGGCGACAAAGTATACAGAAACAAGAAGTTAATGGTCGACGAGTCATTCTGAAGATCCAAGCCTGCTTCCCAACCATCTGTGACGAATGCACCCTCCAGTACCGGAACACGCTGAACGATACACCCATGTTCACCTGTTTCATCTGCTGGCAAGGTTCGCACAACTGCCCTGCAATACAACAGCAGGACACGAAGTTCGAGGGACAACCACCAGCAGGACTAGTGTGGTTGTGCCACGACTGCAAAGAACGGAACCAGCTGGTACCTACCAATAATACCAATAACAGTAACTCCCATTCAGCTGAAGAGGAGGCGGACGAGACTGCTGACACCGGCGCTGAAGAGAATGCGGAGGAAAGACAAAGCCCACGACGGAACATGCCAGGGCAAGTTAACGCCGCGAAGGAAGACGTCCCTGCAAATACCGATACCGTAAATCCGCCACCCTTTGACGGCCAACAGTCCGCCCCAAAGATTGCACAGAGGAGAGATACCAAAGCTTCCGACAACCGACAAAACCTAGAAAATCGCCCAGTATGTGAGCTCTACAAAAAGCACTGCTGTCCACACGGGGTTTCTGGGAAAGTCAGAGTGGATAGAGCTCCCTGCCCAAACCCACACCCAAGACTCTGCAACAAGTTTATACAAAACGGCAACCGACGTGGTGGTTGCATAACGGGAAACAAGTGTTACTACTTCCACCCTAAACTTTGCAGAGACAGTGTGAGTAAAAAGGTCTGTACCAACACCGAATGCAATCTCACACACCTTAAAGGGACCCGAAGACGAGAGGCAGACGACCAGTCGAATATCCCTAGACCAGGGATACTAAAACCAGAGCAGTCTCAACGAACGCGGAGAGATAGCTGTGGTTCAAACATCCCGTGGAAGAACAAGGATACCCGGCAGAAAGACAATAAGGGTCAAAAAAAGGACAACGTTGGTGAACAGATGTCTTTTTTAGTGACCATGATGGAGGACCTGAAAGGGACCCAAAACCAAATGCAGAAGAACATGCTTGCTTTACATCAGTGCATGATGTCAAACTTAGCGGGACAAAACCTGGGAATGTCGATGTTCCCAACAACAACAGCAGCAGTCACAAACCAGCTGCACAATCCAGTACCCCAGCCACAAATACCAAACCCGTGGTGGATAAACCAAGCCCAATATGTTTGAAAAATAAGAGAATAAATAACAAAAGAATTATCATGGAAAATAAATATCGCATTAGGCCTGATTATCATGAATTAGGAGTGAAGTTCAAAATACAATAAAAAGTATTCAGGGCAAATGCAGACGGACCAATGTAGTGTATGCAAGGCAATGTGGATGTAAAAAATATCAATATCTGTGGGATTAAAATCCTGAAAAAGGACTGTTTTGCATAGCTTCTTTCTCGTGCTTCCTTTCTGAAGTTCAAGAGAGGCGAGTTTGGCAATGTGGTGCAGCCTTATCTTATGAAACACAGACGCAACCAATGATAACAAGTCCGAATGGTGGGGAGGAGCTCCAGGCCAAGAGGGGGAGGAGGTGCTCCAGGGGGTCGGGACTCGGGAGGGGGAGGAGACTAGGGGGTCAGGAGGGGGAGGAGACTAGGGGGGAAGGAGGAGCTCCAGGAGGCCCCTGTGTGCAGAGTTATGACCTTCAGGCCAGTGAGCTGAACACCCTGACCTCTGTCTGCTGGACTCCCTCGGTCTGTATAAACGCATCATGAATGGGACGAACCATGAGGATAAATCCACTCATTACACAAACACTTTAAATCTATTGTAAGAGTCAGTGCTGACGGATATCCGAAACTCTGATACACTCTGTTCATTCAAAAGTCAACTTAAAACCTATCTCTTCAGGACCACCTACAACATTTGACAAATCATCCTCCGCCATCTTCCACTCTCTCCCGCTCTCTGAATGTGTTGCCTTTGATTGTGGTGTTGTTTATTTTTTTCCCTTTTGTTTGATTGTCTGTACTGTCTGTATGTATTCCTTTCTTATTTGTAAAGCTTCTTTGAGTACTTAGAAAAGCGCTATAAAAAACGGATAAATTATTATTATTATATATATATATAAAGGGAAAGTTGAATGCATCACAAATGTGACGTCTCTAGAGCCACCTGGCCCAGATGAAGAGGACCAGTGGGTTATTCCACGAACGGAGGTTTAACAAACACTGAGTTAACCTTGAACTCTAGGTTGATTGACCCTGTGCCGACTAACCAAGACTTTTCAGTTCCACAGCAGCGGTTATGCATTAGTTCAATCAACTCTGGGTTGGTTAACACAGGGTTGTGCGTGTCCACGCCAAACCTAAAAAGACATGATGTATGGATCATGGAAACCCTGATCGTAATGGCGAAACGGGCCGCTTATTTCAATTAAATGGAACTCCAGGTTCTCCTGGAGAGCTATGACGATGAGAAGGACATTATCACAAGAAAAGGGAACGCTAAAGCCTCTGCAACCCGGAGAACCAAAGCCTGGCAGCGGATCGCTGACCGCGTAAATGCGTTAGTTACACGTCAAAAGCATGATCCTTAATATTTGAGCCATGAATCTATCAATATCCCAGTTAAGCATTCTTAACGTTCCTACCACATATCCCTTTTCTTCTAAAAAAATATGTACTCCGATGGCTCCCAAGCGGTCAGCGGATCAAATAAAAATGAAGTATAAAAAAATACAAACTGGTATGCTTTTCCCACGATCATATCGGTCTAAATTTAAATAAGCCATTTTTTTTTAAGCCAATCCTGAAAAGGCAGACAGTCGGCAGACTGGATCTGGCCCTCAAATTTTCTTGACCCCGGTGGAGGAGCTGATAATAAACATAAATTCAGGGCGCCCTGGCATGGAGTGGTTACCTGGAGGTACTACCTCCGCAGAGAGTCAGGGGCCATGTGAGGGTACCCCACTGGTTGAATGTAGGTTTTTGTGTTTTCTTGTATTTTAGATTTTGTTTGCCTTCGAAGTAACACATGCAAACCGTGTGCGTGCCACAGCGCATACGTTCCAAATGTTTCTTTTTTTGGTAACTGGGTAGAAAACCTAAAAGTGACAATCATCAACTTCACAGATCAAGATGGATTAGTGCTTGTAATGAACCCGCCTGAGGAGCCGTCTGTTAGGACTATTTTATACTTTATGTTGTAAGTGCCCCTCGGCATAGTAGCCTACTCAGACAATATTGCTCTTTGTATGATAGGAGGCCGATAAAAATCTTGGATGGGACATCTGAAAGGACTGAGATGTGCTCAGCATCTCCAACATTATAGATAAAACTACCATTTGCAAAAAACGGAGGGCTACGCAAATAGTCGGGAGTGAAATGAGGCCAGGTCCTCGATTGCTAGTGTTGGCTAGGCTGGAGAAGGCTATTTAAATATATTAAAGATTTGCGGGAGAATCTATAGCCTATCTCTCCAGCAAAAAGTAATCCGATATGCCAAGATGTCGAGCCATGGTCTTATCAATCGCTCCCGGTGGATTGCACGCATAATTTGCGCTCCGATATCAGCAGTACTCTCATCAAAAGGGCATGCCATTGTGAACACATGAAATCTGCGGTGAACGCGGGTTTAAATACCCAAAACCGGGTTATGTTTCATACTTAACCTGCGCAAAACCTGCTCCGACCAGGTTTGATTCAGGGCATATGTTTCTATAGTAACTAACAAACCTTGTTCATTTTGGAACGGAAAACCTAGGGTTACCGCAAACCATGGGTTAACTTACCCGGTTATGTGATAAAACCGGCTTTGTGGAATACCCCACTGCTCTCTTATTTCCATGCGAACACTAATTAAACATACCTCTGAGCAGGGGCATAGCAATCAATTCAGAAGTGAGGGGAACAAATTGTTCAGAGGTCTATTGAGTGATTTATCATCCTCTCGCATTCAGTTGCACCTCTCCTTATTGGCTACATAACCACAAACAGCACAGCACCAGGGGACCGACTTTACTTCTTTAAAATTATGTACTATCAAAATCTAAAGTTAAAATTCCAAAGATGCCAAACTCTGGTTGAGTTGACACAGAATGACCCTCGAGCATCTACAGGGTAAGTAACCAGATAATTAAGTGCCAAATGACAACACTGAACACGAAAAGTGCTGTAAAACACCATTCCTGTTTCAAATTATCAGCCCCAAAATGGAATGGAAGTGACAGGGTAATAAGCCACATAATCTAATTTAATGGCAAGAAGTGACAAGTGAAAGTGACAACAATAAACATATCGACAAGGAGATGTAGCTATTTTACATTTGCCGTCGTCAACTATGACAGCACAGATGTGCAAAATTAATCAAGACTAAGACAAATGGTATGACCTATACCTGCTTCCTTTAAAACACAAATAGTGCAGTAGTCAAATAGTATCAGCAAATAAATTATTAACAAAAGGTCTCTTTGAATATAAACTAAACTAATCTTAGAGTCACTCTTATCCTATAGACATTTCCTTAGCCAGTTATAATTTCTCCTGCAATGATATAAATAATATATATGCAAAGCAAAACTTATAAATAGTATTAAGAATAGTAGTGGTGACGTAGCTGTGGAAAACAATCACAAAGTCACTTTTATCCTATCGATAATTTCTCCTCAACTGCTGTGAATACCCTCCCTGTTCCTTCCTGCTGCTGCTGGACTCTGGTCCAATGTCTCCTCCCTGACCCTGCTATTTCTATTGTATGAAGATTAAAAAATATGTGAAAAACAACCGTGAACACAAGTTCTGTGCAGAAATGCGAGGAGTGGGTTTATTCCTAGGTTGTAGAGTAGCCAAAACTTGTAGTCAAGTAGGTGTATTGTAACTGTAGAATAAGTAAAGTATTTTGCAGTAAAACAACTCTTAAGAGTACAATTTTTCCAAAAGGTTACTCAAGTAAATGTAACAGAGTAAATGTAACTAGTTACTATCATCTCTGCACCTAGCAAGCGATTTAACATAGGTAACAGTTAACAATTGTTAACTAGCTTAACTTGATTTATTGACATCTATTAGTCAGTCATCATTTAACTATACAACATGCAACAGCATTACTCAACTTAACACAGTTTGTTTGGAAAAAACAATGTAAAGTTTTTGGCCTCTTGGCAGCTGCTGGTTTGCTGAACATGCTCGAAACAGATCTGTATGGAAGCATATATGTAGCAAAATTCAAATGGCAATGCAATTTGCAATTTGCAATTCAATAAGTAATTACGTTATGCAATTGACAATGCATTATGCAATTTCATAATGTAATTTGTAAATACGTTATTCAAAGTGTATTTTAAAATGCAAAGTGACAATGCAATCCTCAATTAAATTTGCAAAAGTTATAACAATAAAAATACAATAACATTTTGTCAAATTCTTTGAGTTCCTTTATTCAAATTGAAAAGCTATAGCGTCCCCGTGATTGCAATCCACTTCGCCACGCTCCGTGTGTTGCGATATTCAAATGACATTTCAATCCGCAAAACGGAATCCAAAACGGAATCCAAAGAGGAAATCCAAAGAGGAATCCAAAGAGGAATCCAAATAGTCAATATGCAAAGTGGCAAACGTATCAGCCACCAGCGGGAACTACGTCACTTTCTATTGTGTCAGACTGTTTTATGTGTGGGGGGAGGGAGTTCCAGAGCCTGGGTGCTGAACAGCTGAATGACCGGGCACCCATTCGTAATGAGTCGTGATGTGGGGATACATAGTAGTCCAGCAGAGGTTGAGCGGAGGGAGCGGGAGGGAGTGTATTCTTGGAGGAGGTCCCAGAGGTAACTGGGGGCTAGGTTGTGGAGAGCTTTGTAGGTGAGGAGTGGGTGGAGACGGTGGGTCTCCCGACCCTATGTTTCGCACCCAGTGCCTGTAGCACTTTGGAAATCTTTGTGTTTACCACACTGGCGTCAAAACGTACCCGTGAGGATAAGTCGTCTATCCTATCTCCCAGAACACGCACTCTATCTACTGCATCTGTGTCTTCAACACGATTGTTCTCCACATCATCGGCCAAACTTCGGAGCGTATCAATAATCACCATTGGTGACCATGGACCTGACACATACGAACTAGAAGTGAACAAGGAAATTACAAGCAAGTGACGTAGTTCCCGCCCAGACGCTGATTGGCTGATACGTTTGCCACTTTGCATATTGACTTTTTGGATTCCTCTTTGGATTCCTCTTTGGATTCCCTCTTTGGATTCCGTTTTGGATTCCGTTTTGCGGATTGAAATGTCATTTGAATATCGCAACACACGGAGCGTGGCGAAGTGGATTGCAATCACGGGGACGCTATAGCTTTTCAATTTGTATAAAGGAACTCAAAGAATTTGACAAAATGTTATTCTATTTGTATTGTTAGAACTTTTGCAAATTTAATTGAGGATTGCATTGTCACTTTGCATTTTAAAATACACTTTGAATAACGTATTTACAAATTACATTATAAAATTGCATAATGCATTGTCAAATGCATAATGGAATTCCAAATTGCATTGCCATTTGAATTTTGCTACATATATGCTTCCATAGATCTGAATCAACGTCTGTGTGATTGAAATCACAACATGACAGCGGTGGTTGCCAACTGGTTCCGCCTGCTCATGGTGCGTTCAAAGGCGGCTCGGAAAAACGCGTTTCCACGTGTTAGAAATTAATTGAATGGTTGTAATGGCTGTAAAAAGTGCAGGGGACAGAGGGCACAGATACGGGAAGTGGGGGGGACATGTCCCCCGCTTACCCCGCGTCCGCTACGCCCATGCCTCTGAGCATTAAAAGTTAATTCCGGTGTAAAATGGATGTGGGATATGTTTTGTATGATAAAGAGTTGAAACGTTTGTTTTGGAGCACAAAAAACGCATATAGACGCTTTCTTCAGTTGGCTGTTTTTAGCCGATTCTATCAAAACACTATAAACTTGGAACGATGGGGGCACTGGCTATGGTAAAAACTTAAAAGGCTAAATGTAGCCCGACACTACTTTGGTGGTATAATAAGGGTCTTAACATATAAAACGAGGCATTGAGAACTTTGTAAGTGTACAGATTGTTTATTATAAAGGACATTTTATACACACAATACCTCAGGCCCGGGAGCCGGGTGGCTTCCGGGCCTGATGCCACCCGGTCTCTGGGCCTGAGGCCACCTGGCCACCCCGGCCACCTGGCCCCCAGGCCTGTGTCCACCCGGCCTCCAGGCCTGAGACCACCCGGCCTCTGGGCCTCCAGGCCTGAGGCCACCCAGCCTCCGGACCAGCCAGCCTCCGGGCCTGAGGCCATCTCGGCCTCCGGGTCTGAGGCCACCCGGCCTCTGGGCCTCCAGGCCTGAGGCCACCCGGCCTCTGATTCTGAGGCCACCCGGCCTCCAGGCCTCCTGGCCACGCGGCCTCTGGGCCTTCAGGCCACCCGGCCTCCTGGCCTGATTATATTATACTGTTTTTATTCACTGAAGGAACTGAAACTAACCTAAACAAAAAAAACATGTGCGCACGCACGCACAACCACCACCATCACCTCCTCCTCCACCTCCTCCATCTCCTCCTCCGCCTCGTGGTCAGCAGATGTACCTTCTAGAACAGATCAAAACAAATGTTGCCTAATGACAGCAGGAGGACCCCAGCTCTAAAGGGGGGGCTGTAACCACTAGACACTCCTGTTGAAATGAGAAGGGTCCAGCTGCAGGCTTGGGCGTTCCCGTCATGACACAAAAACGCCCATCGGGCGTTCCCGTCATGACACAAAAACGCCCATCAGGCGTTCCTGTAGCGTTTCATCGATCAATCAAGAAGAGGTGAGTGAGTTTCGCAAGGCATGCTGGGTATGCTACCCTTCCTTTTTTGGCGGTTTTACTTCGTAGTAACTTTCCAGAAAAACGAAAGGGTTATGATGAGAGATTATGTCAGTAAGTATGATATTGTTTATTTGACAACATTGGCTGTGAAGTATTCTCATTTAAATCACTGATTTAGCTGTGGTATCGTTGTATCCGAATTCGAATCCGATATAAATAGGCCTACTCGTGACAAGCATGGTTCGTTAGCAGCGAATGCTATGCTATCTCGTCCATAAACGTTGCATATACTATTCAGAAATCAGCAACGTTTAAGACGGTTTGTAGGTAGAGGGTAAAGTTTGCAGCGAAGGCTTTGCCGATTATTTTACTGTGAGGTTAACATTACCAAAGTACATTGTTAAGTTGGATGTTAAGGTGTCAGCTGGCATGGTAAGAGGCATGAAATCGCGGCCACTCTGCTTCGTTGTGGTGACACACGCATCGGATTAAACTGTGCATGTAAACGTACTAGTACGTCTAAACTAACTAGTATGTTTACATGCATGGCATATCAGAGAATTCTGTCAGTTCGGTCGCGGCGCAACGAATGAATAAAGATCGTTAGCACTCTGAAAAACAGATGACAGATGTGCCCGAAGTTACTACTTTATTACCTCGTTGATGACCAACGTTTAGGAAAACATGTACTTTTAATTCACCCTTGGGTGAAATCGAAGCGTAGTGTGTACTGAATGCGCGTTGATGATGATGCATATGAATTGCAACTTACACGTCTTCCAAACCTTTTCAGTACCCTGGCACATGCTTTGTCCAATGGACCATGGAAGGGACTTTACTTGGCTGACGAGGTAAAACGTGGCTGGCGCACGATTCATTGCATCTAGTAGAGTAGCATTCACTGGTAGACAGGCAGGCCTCTAGATTGTTTATTATGATTTAATGAAGTGTTCCTATGTGACGCTGATGGGCCCTGGTTGTCTGCTAAATGCTTTTTGAAAGTGCATTGTGCACTTTTTGTATTTAGCCACAAAATTAGGGTGGATATCACTTTATAGTTTATAGGCATTATATACTAATAAGAATCATTGACAAATCACATTCCCCTTTTACCACCACAGGACGCACCTCACCAGTAACAGAGCAACAGCTGTGGGGTGTTTATGCTGATGGTGAGATGCATTCAGAAATGATGACTGATGACTAGTTTGCAAAACAACTTAATTTCAGTACGCAATGTATTCTACCCTCAAAAGCAATATGATTTCAGTGAGGTGAGTTCTTTCAAATCTCAATCAGATGTGTAGCATGAAATATAAGGCTTTTAATAATTTAGTCATCCTTACTGGAGGCTACAATTAACATGCATCATAGGTCATACACATTACTTTGTCTTCAGGTACTGCACTTACGGGAGGAGATGGTTACATCTTCACAATCATTTACACTGCCATAGTACACTGCTAAACAGTACTGTAACATGGATTTGTATCAGGCTATGAAGTCATTTAAAGCATAACTTTACTTTTCAGGGGGACATGCTCTCTATCAGGAGGTGGTGGTTGGACAGCTGTTGGAGACCTTTATGCTTGAAAGGTTTATATACTGTGTCCATGTTGCTATTTACTTATTTTTGGTGCTCACGAAGATCGTAGCCAATACACTTGTCTCTCTGTCTCTATCCCTGCAGAACTAGCTGGCTCCTTCTCACCCTCTCCATCTCCCCATCTCAGTCACACCTTCCAATCACTAAGCAGTGAAAGGTATTACATACTATGTCCATACTTTTCTATTTACGTATATTCTCTCTTGCTCTTTCTCAGACTTTTGATCGATCAGTGATTGCCTTTTTGTTTAATGGTGTGGGTAGTGTTGGTCTGGGCTTGTGTGATTGAATTGAAGGTTGATTATAATCCCTGTTTCTCTCCCTCTCTCTCGCTCTCCTTCACTCTTTTTCAGCTCTTTCGCTCTCTCTAGCCCTGCAGGACTAGCTGGCACACCAAGCTCACCCTCTCCATCTCCCCATCTCAGCCACACGCTCCAATCTGGCACAACAGAGGACAGGCCATTCTTACCACCCGAAGTCCTTCAGCAAATTGTACAAGAGACGCTGAGACTGGACATGGCGATGCTTGGCGTGTTCAACAGGGTTTCAAACACATTCCGAGAACTAATCAAGCCTCTCCATCCTTCCATATATATAAATGACAGTTTGGCAGGGGACATTAAGCTTAATAAAGACAATCTCGTATACATAACGGTTAGAAAGATTTACAACAATGCATGCTGTGGCAGTGGCCTTGCGCTACGCCTCAAAGGCTTCTCAAAAAAGAAGAATTGGCCAAGCGCACCCCTGGTACTGAGGCACGTTGCATATGGCAGGTTTGTCATAAAAGATGTCTGCCTTGCATAATGTTATTTTATTACTCCTTTTTCGTTTTATTTGGGACGTCTTTTTTTGCAATCCCTTTCATTTGTAAATGTACATACTACTGTAGTAAATGTATCTGCCCAGAAATGCTGATATTTTATTACTCCTTTCTTTTTTGTTTTTGTGACAAATGCTATACGATGTATAACATACATTTGTGCCTACGATGTATGTTGTAAGGTTAATTGTTGCAGAGCAATTACTGTATTTTGTCTTTATTGAAAACATTCAGTGGGAAAAGTAAGTGAACACTTGGAGTCAAATGGCCTACTGTTTGAGCCTTCATAGTGTCTGGTAACTGGATTTGAACTGCATAATGTCCCAAGTGTTATTTTAATCTATTCATTATTTAATTTGGGCATATTCTTAAACAACTATATCAAACATCTCACTTATACCTAATACCCTACCTATACTAACCCAGAAGATAATGAGCATGAGATCATGGAGCCTCCCTATAATGATCGTGTTGCATCAAGTTTGATGCAAAGTTTGGGCCGAGATCCGACACATAAATGTAAGCTAACCTTCTGTAGGCCTAGCTGGCTAACGTACCCGTATTACGAGATCGAAGAAGAAGGGGGCGCTAACGTCAGTTCTATGCTGCCCATACTACTAGATCGACGAAGAAGAACGGGGCGTTCCAGCCTGCGTAAACGAGAACGCCCACCACACGAGAACGCCGGGGGGGGGGCGTTTTAGTCTGCGTGAACGAGAACGCCCACGACACGGGAACGCCCATTTGTGTCTGCAGTCGGATGATAATGGTTGAAATGGCTCCCATGCTCTGAGTTCATGCTGGTCAGTTCTTCATTCACTACGTTATATCAAGTGTTAGATACAGTTCTGTTTCCATTTCAAATGCTGCCTTCATACAGAGAGGCCTCTGTGCAGACGCTGAAGGATCTGTGGAGCGTTCAGTCTGAGGCCGGGCCTCCGGGCCCCTCCGCCTGAGTCACCCGGTCTCCGGGCCTGAACCCACCAGGCATCCAGGCCTGAGGCTACCCTGAGGCCTCTAACGGGTGGCGGGGGTCTGAGGGTTCAAAGCCCACCCTGAAGGACTGAGAGACCAGAGCTTGCTAAGCCTAATCTCTGAGGATGGGGGCCCCGGCCTCTGGGGTGTGTGTGGTGCACCACACACACACATGACCAGACCCCTCATGACATCGATCATGACCTGGGGGGTGGATTAGGGGGAGGCCCCGCCCCTTTCACCATGCCTCCATTAATCCCTGAAGCATTCCAAGGCCAGACGGAAAGCCAGTGGAGAGGGTGGGGGAGGAGGAGGAGGAGGAGGTGGGAGTGTATGAGGTGGGGGAGGTTTTGGGTGAAAGGTGGTGGGGGAGTGAAGGTGGTGGAAGAGGAGGAGTTGGGGGAGGAGGAGGTGGGAGTGAAGGTGGTGGACAAGGTGGGGGAAGAGGAGGAGGTGGTGGGGGAGGAGGGAGTGGGGATGGAGGTGGTGGAGGAGTTAGAGGAAGAGGTGGAGGAGGTTGTGGTGGTGATGGGGGAGGTGGAGGTGGGATGAAAGGTGGTGAAAGAGATGGAGGAGGTGGTTGGAGAGGAGGTGGAGGCGGGGGTGAAGGTGGTGGAGGAGATGGCGGTGGTTGTGGAGGAGTGAGTGGAGATGATGGAGGAGGAGTAGGGGGTCCAGCATGTGGCTTCTATTCAGTCAGTGACATGGCCCCTGGCCCCCTCCAACGCGGCTATGTGGAATGTGGTTTGTTGTGGGAGTGGTGGAGGGGGAGGGGGGGGTGCTTCAAGGTGGCAGTGGGATGAGGGCTGAAGCACAGCTTTTCTGTGTGTTTACACATCTGCCTTCGCTTTCCACAGCTCCAGAGAGGCGGTGATGGGCTGCAGCTAGTGTTGAGCAACAGCCTCCATACCTGCTCAGCACTAGGGTGCAGCTCACAGAGACTCCACTGCCACTGGTTTCACATACGATCTGCTGAATCTCTGACTAGTCAAGAGGTGTTTACCAGTGTTAAGTCACTGTTTGCTATGAGCACTTCAGTGATGTGATGTGTGTGTTTATGTGTGTGTGTGTGTGTGTGTGTGTGTGTGTGTGTGTGTGTGTGTGTGTGTGTGTGTGTCTGTGTGTGTGTGTGTGTGTGTGTGTGTGTGTGTGTGTGTGTGTGTGTGTGTGTGTGTGTGTGTGTGTGTGTGTGTGTGTGTGGGCGTGTCTGTGGTCAACAATGTCTCCTATAGGCTGGCCAGACTGAGATGAGGGGTTGACATGAGAGCACTGGGCCTCTTTACACCCAGCAGGGTCCCAGCCTGGGAAACACTGTGGAATAACACTTTCTTTCTCTCTCTCTCTCTCTCTCTCTCTCTCTCTCTCTCTCTCTCTCTCTCTCTCTCTCTCTCTCTCTCTCTCTCTCTCTCTCTCTCTCTCTCTCTCTCTCTCTCCCCTTTAACTTAATATTAACATATTAGATAATAGTCATACTAATGTTCAGCCAACGTCACTCATCCTCACCGATATTGGCAGGATTCATTACGCACCAAAGATGGCAGTTTGCTGCCATCTTCTGGATCTTAGCAGTTTGTTCAAAAAGTAAAGCGAATAGGACTGAAAACACAGCTGTCCCAAAAAGCAATATCGATTTCAAAAACCATGGCATACCCTGAAGAATGATATGAATAATGAATGCCGGCTCTTAGGCTGTGGATAAATTGCAAGAGCTGCCAGCGAAGGGGTAAGGCGCCGCGCCTTTACGCACAGGTGCCTTTACGCACAAGCTTTACCAGTTCCGCGCTGGGGGGTCTCCGGTGGATCTGTTTTTCTCTTTGATTGAGTGCATCATAAGAACTGTAACTGAACTCGGATTTTCCGTCGGGCAGACGGGCCAGTGTAATTCATGAAGTGAGATCTTAACGAATCAGGTTGCATACCGCAGCCCGTCATCTCTGAAGGTCTTAGTCGGGGCAAGAGGTCTGGAGGGAGGTCTCCTCTGTGGAGACCAGCGTTGCATGTCTTCCGAGGAGGGAAGTGAAGAGTGAAGATTTGTCATTTTGAAGCGCCGTCCTTCTCTTCAAGCCGCTGAACGCCTGAAGCTCCGCTCGGTTCTGCTTTTCTTTTCCGTTCTTTGGGGAACTCTGCGGGGATATTCCGCTCCTTTTCGGAAATGTGGTGGATGCTTTTTCCACGATGGATTTGGTTTATTTTCGGGCAATGCTCTGTTTGGCTCATGTACATGGAGAGCTTCTGCGTGGAGGGGATGCCCATGTCTCTGGCCAAGGTGGTGTACTCCCACGCGGGCATGTGCCCCAACGAGCTGAACCCCAACCTGTGGGTGGACGCGATGAGCACCTGCATGCGGGAGTGCGAGTCTGACCAGGTAGGACTTAAACTATAATTCAGACCAGGTAGGACTTAAACTATAATACAGACCAGTTAGGTCTAGGACTTGGTATTAAAGTCTGTTTGGTTTAGGACTAAGTGTTAAAGTCTGACCAGATAGGTTTATCCACTTAGCGTGGATTATTTTCTGTTTAATACTAACAAACGGAGGTCTTTGAATCTAAAGCCAGTACATTAGTTATTAATATATTATTAAACACTTACATGCAGTTCCCTGCTCATAACAGCTCTCATAATAGATATGGTGTTTGTCCTGCTAAATGCATTAAATAATATACTTACATTTTCGTTTAAATTGAGGGCATTTAGCAGGCGCTTTTATCCGAAGCAACTTACAATAAATTACATTTGTCAGAAGAAAGAGAAACAACAATATATCTCTGTCGGTAAGGATGTTCATAGAACCCAGTGCCAAGCACTAACCATCACTAGGTTAACCCAACCCACTGCTACACAACTAAGTACTATAGCTAACTAATAAAACAAGTGGAGACATGTTCTTTACCACATAAAGATTTGATTCATGTATGCTATATAATAAAAGAATACCTAATGTACCAGATGAATGTGATAGAGTGTGCCTCTCCATCCCCAAGGACTGCGAGACCTTCGAGAAGTGCTGCGCCAACGTGTGCGGCAACAAGAGCTGCGTGGCGGCACGCTACCTGGACATCAAGGGCCACAGGGGCCCCATCGGCATGCCCACAGGGGCCACCTGTGACAAGCTGATGTGCTCACAGCAGGGCTCAGAGTGCGACATCTGGGACGGCCAGCCCGTCTGCAAGTGCCGCGACCGCTGCGAGCGCGAGCCCCTGTTCACCTGCGCCTCCGACGGCATGACCTACTACAACAAATGCTACATGGACGCCGAGGCCTGCTCCCACGGCACCGCCATCTCTGTGGTCACCTGCAGGTAGCTGTTAGGTAGATCCTCACCTCCATTCCCGTGGTCACCTGCAGGTAGCTGTTAGGTAGATCCTCACCTCCATCTCCGTGGTCACCTGCAGGAACATGTTAGGTAGATCCAGGGCCGCCTTAATGCACGGGCCTACCTGGGCTGAAGCCCCAGGGCCTACGATCATCAGCGGGCCTATCATGAGCTGGGGCAACAGCAACATGTCGGAAATAATTTACACATCTACATTGTAAGATCCTCTCGCAGGGGGGCTACGAAACCTCTCAACCCCAGGGCCCAATGGCAGGTTAAGCAGGCCTGGGTAGATCCTCACCTCCATCTGTGTGGTCACCTGCAGGTAGCTGTTAGGTAGATCCTCCTCTTGGATCCTGGGATGAATGGATCCTGTTATTTAGAATATGGTTGTAGTACTGTGTACATCCGGCCGTTGTTCTTGGATAGACCTTTATCCAAGAACAATCAAAGCATATTCAATTCAGGACTTTATTGTTTTAAATCCAAAAGGGGTCCCAGCATGACCCACGTCTGGTGTCTCCTCATGACCAAGGTCTGGGGTCTCCTCATAACGTCTGGTGCCTCTCATGACCACTGGTGTCTCTTTGGTGTCTCCCCATCCTCAGGTTCCACCTTACCTGGCCCAACACCAGCCCCGTCCCCATGGAGACCACGCTGCGCCCCACCACCGCCCTCCAGACCACCCTGCCCGCCGATGCGCAACCCCCCGCCCTGCTGAGCGGCCCCGCCCAGCTGGCTGTGCTGGTGGGCGACACCGCCAGCTTCCTGTGCGAGGTGGCGGGGAAGCCGCGGCCCGAGCTGACGTGGGAGAAGCAGCTGGAGGGCTCAGAGAATGCCGTCATGCGGCCCAACCACGTACGCGGCAACGTGGTGGTCACCAACATCGGTCAGCTGGTCATCTACAACGCCCAGCCGCACGACGCCGGCGTCTACACCTGCACCGCCCGCAACGCCGCCGGCTCTGTCTCCGCCCACTTCCCCCTGGCCGTGGTGCGCAGGGAGGAGGGCGGGGGCCCAGGGGCAGAGGGGAACGGCTCCGTGGCCGCGGGGCCCTTCCCCGCCGAGGAATGCCTGAAGGGCCCAGACACGGACGACTGCGGCGAGGAGAGCATCAGTTGGTACTACGAGTCCATGAGGAACAACTGCTTCACCTTCACCTACAGCCAGTGCAACAAGAACCGCAACCACTTCGCCAGCCACCAGGCCTGCATGCGGTCGTGCGGTGTGGAGCTGGCGGCACCCTGCGGCCTGCCCAGCTTGCAGGGGCCCTGCAAGGCCTACGAGCCTCGCTGGGCCTACAGCGCCGCCCTCAAGCAGTGCCAGTCCTTTGTGTACGGCGGCTGCGGTGGAAACGAGAACAACTTTGAGTCCAAGGGCGCCTGCGAGGAGATGTGCCCCTACCCCAAGAACCGCCACTGCAAGGCCTGCCGGCCACGTGGCAAGATGGTGACCAGCTTCTGCAGGAGCGACTTTGTGGTACTGGGCCGCATGACGGAGCTGACAGAGGAGCAGGAGTCAGGCCACGCCCTGGTGACGGTGGAGGAGATCCTGAAGGACGACAAGATGGGCCTCAAGTTCTTCGGGAAGGAGCCCCTGGAGGTGACGCTGCTCAGCATGGACTGGAAGTGCCCGTGCCCCAACGTGACGGCGGCCCCCGGCCAGCTCATCCTCATGGGAGAGGTGACGGCCGGCATGGCCGTGCTGCAGCCCGACAGCTTTGTGGCCGCGTCCAGTGCCCGCCGTGTCAGAAAGCTCCGCGAGGTGGTCCAGAAGAAGACCTGCGACTTCCTCAAGGAGTTCACCACCATCCAGTAGGGGGGGTGGTCACCACCATCCAGTGGGGGGGGGGGGTCACCACCATGGGGGGCTGATCACCATCCAGTGGGGGGGGGAAGTCACCACCGTGGGGGGTTCACCACCATCCAGTTGGGGGGGGGGGGGGGGGGGGGTCAACACCATAGGGGGTTCACCACCATACAGTTGGGGAGGGGGGTCACAGTGGGGTCACAAGTCTTGGGGGGTAGGGGGGGTCTCCCCAGGTGGTGGTGGTGCTCCTCCCCGTCACCACAGAACAGGGTTTATAAATCGCCTCTTTCCTGCTTCAGTGTTGTAGATCCTTGCCTCGGAAATCGTCCGCTGCGATGCTTTGGTTGTCATGGAGATCAGCCTCATGTGTCTGTTGCTCTGGAGGGGGGAGTGATGGGCAGCCTCATCCCAGAGTTTAACCTTCAAACCTCCCATAGATCTTAATGTTTGATCTTCATCTCACTTAAAATGAACTAAAATCAAAGTATATTCTGTAGAGTTGTATCAGATAATATGATGAGGTGAATATGATTCATAGAGCAGTGTATTTTAGATTGTATTATATTTAACTGTTTATTGTCATTGTGCAGATATAACAAATGCAGTTAGCGTCTCACCAGAAGAGCAGGGAAGCAGGGCAGGATACGTACTGGAATGATATTGATTATAAGTATGGAGTATAATGCGGATATATACAGTATATGTACAATACATTAAAAGAGCAGTATAGATATGGATCTGTAGAGGTTTATAGACAGGTATATACAGTTAATAAGTTAGGAATTATGGAAGTATAGTACTGTAATACATTAAGACTTACTGGATATGATATGATTGAAATATGTATGCCTGGAACAGATAGATATAGATATACTTTATGTGGAATGTATACTTTGTGTTCGAACAATTTTTCACCTCATTTATCAACCAGACTCTAATAAGCTCCATTCTCAATCTGTTTTGTGGAATGCACTCTGAGAAATATTGATTTTCATCAATGTGTTTAGAGATTCAGAACTGTGCCACTGATGGCATATTTATTATTATTATTATATATGTTGTTTGAGTTCATAAACAAAGCTACCAAAGTGAATCTCACCAGGAAGAGAACGTTATATACATAACAAAATGTATATATACATATACATATACATATGTATACTACATCACGTTGTCAAACCTTAGTACGACTCAGAAAAAATAAAAACACCTCTTTGTACAACTTGTGTGTGTGTGCTCTTTGATGTTGTTCTTATATCTGAGCTCGACTCCCCAACCTGGTCAAGCACAGTTCTGGGTTCAGACCCTCCTGTAGTGAACCCAGAAGGTTCTGGGGCCGCACAGGAGGGTCTGAACCCAGAAGGTTCTGGGTCAGACCCTCCTGTACGGCCCCTATACCTCCTCCTTAAAAGTCGCTTTGGATGAAAGCTTGACTACAAGTGAAACGCTGCGGGGTACCCCACGCACACACACACACACATACACACACCCACACACACACACACACACACACACACACACACACACACACACACACACACACACACACACACACACACACACACACTCAGAGCCCAGTATGTGGATCAGGTCACATTCCAGCCCAGCTGCGGGGCCCCGGGGCAGGGGGCCGTGTTGTGTCTGGGGCCCGCAGTGCCGTGTTGTGTTGTGTCTAGTCTGGGGCCCCAGGAGCCGTGGCCCCAAACCTCACCGGAGAGCCATTGGCCAATCCTGCTCCCTTTGATGTGAGAGGGGGCCGGGGTTGGGTGAGAGGGAACCCTGCTCTAATCCTCTCTCTCTCTCTCTCTCTCTCTCTCTCTCTCTCTCTCTCTCTCTCTCTCTCTCTCTCTCTCTCTCTCTCTCTCTCATGAGGCCGTCTCGGTGGTGAAGATGAACAAAAGAGGGAGAGAAAGTGGAGGAAGTATTAATGGAATCTGAAGAGCCAAGTGGGAGGGTGAGTGGAGAGAAGGGCTTTGTGGAAGGTTGAATTGATTCAAAAACTTCACTCCCTCCCTCCCTCCCTCCCCCCTTTGATCTTCTCTCCCTGGTCTCGTATATTTTGCTATTTTTTTCCACCTTCTTCTCACAATTATTGCTTCACCCCCCAAGTCGTCTCTCTCTCTCTCTCTCTCTCTCTCTCTCTCTCTTTCTCTCTCGGTCTGGCTCTAGGAGGACTCAAGCCTTCTCCTGAACCCAGAACATTTCCTCTAGAAGTTGGTCTCCACACCACCAGACTGGGCGACCTGCCCCAACCTAACCCTAACCCAATAGGGAACTACTGGTGCCAGTCACCAGGGCTGGGTTGCACCAACTGGGCCTAAGCCTGGTCTTAACTACGCCTGGTCGTAACTTGGCGTTCTAAGTCCGACCTAACCGTTACGCCGGTTGCACCAACTGGGCTTAGCGTTCTTTTCACTTAGACCAGGCGTAAATCCTACGCCTGGTCAGGGGCAGGCGTAGAGTTATAGTCTATAGCAATTACATCCAAACCAATGCAGCGCTACCACCATCCTTGCAACTGCTCATTGCGCTTCGCTTCTATGAAAACGGGGCATTTCAAAACACAGCCGGCGATATGATCAGTGTTCACAGATCGACCTCCTGTCGGGTTATCTGGAGGGTTTCACTGCCTTCATGGGGAGATGCGGATGCACCCAGAACGGGTCTGCACAGAGATAGCTGCGTGCACCGTTCTGCACAACATCTCCAAGAGAATCCCTCTCCCCAGACACCATCAGCCACCGGCGGTCCCTGAGGAAGACGAGCGTCCAGCCAGAGCAATTGAAGAAATATCGCGGGCAGATTAGTCTGTTTTCAACTTATAATCAGTTATGAATATTGTTTTAATTATGTTTATATGTTTTACATAGGCCGACACATTAAACAGATCTCTCTTGGTCTCAAAACAACTCAATTAGCTCCTTGTCATTTAATGATGTTCAATGCATTGCTTCTGTCAAAAAGAACCATTCCCGTCTAAATGCCTGCTCGTTGTAAACCAGACATTACAAATCCATATTTTAATTACATTTGTTTGCAGTGTTTTATTGTTAGCCATTAACACAATTGATGAATGACAATGAATGAACAAATTAATTATTTATTTCGGTGTCCAACAGCATGTCAAGTAAAATAGTAAATAGCTGTCGGCACGAGGTATCCTAGCAACGCAGTGATATGCGCATTCCATGGAACATTCACATGGCTAAGACCGGGCGTAGTTAAGACCAGGCTTAAGTCCCGTTGGTGCAACCGGCGTTAGTTCCATTCTAACGCCAGGTCTTAACTAAGACCTACTTAGCAGTTAAGACCAGTTGGTGCAACCGGCCCCCAGAGGGGCTTGATCAAAGCCTGTCTCGATCGGCACAGCCCCAGCAACTCAGAGTTTGACCCCTGACACAGTGCGGCACTGGTGGAGGGCCGGCTACTCACCTTGACACTCATCCGTCTGCTGGCTTTGGAATCAGAGCCAGCATTACTGGAATAACCTGGAGACCAGGTTCAGAAAGCAGGGACCCCCAACGGGGAGGGTGGAGATAACTCTCTCCCTCCCGTCCTGCATACTGCATCGTTGTGGACCAGTAGATCTGCTGGGGAGTGCTGTGGTAGTACAGGTGGGGGGTGCTGGTTCTAGTACTGGTGGGGGGTGCTAGCACTGGTGGGGGGTGCTGATTCTACTACTGGTGGGGGTTGCTAGCACTGGTGGGGGGTGCTGGTTCTAGTATTGGTGGGGGGTGCTAGCACTGGTGGCGGATCTGTGGTGGGATAGCCCAGTCTAGTGGTGGACTGGGATCTTCTCCATCTCTTCCCCCCCCAGGCAGTCCACCCAGCCCCCTGTGTGTCTGGGGGCGCTAGACGTCAGCACAGGCTCAGGAATGAGCTAGAGCTAATAGCAGCACCCGACCCCATCCTACACACCACCACCTCTCAACACCTCCCCTCTCCCCCCCCCCCCGTCGTCCCGTCCAGCCCCGTCCAGCGAGGTCCTGTCAACACACACGACCTCTGACCCCCGCTAATGAAAAAGGGTCCAGCGAGGGGGAGACGCTTTGATTAAAGGATGTTGACAAGCGGCCCAGACGCTCTCCGGACCCCTGAGGCGCCGGCGCCAGCTGCACAACGCTGACACCAAGTTCAGACAGCAGGTAGCCAGACAGACAGCAAGGCAGACAGATATACAGACAGACTGAGAGACAGACAGACAGACAGACAGACAGACAGACAGACAGACAGACAGACAGACAGACAGACAAAGAGACAGCCAGGAAGACCATGATATGAACCGTCCATCCGGACAGGGGGGTTCCAGAGCCGGAGGGGGGGTGGGGGGGGGCAGTGTTGTGATGTACAGATTATTCTTAGTGCTTCAGATCCTCTCCAGATAGCGTCCCGTGTGCGTGGAGAGGGCTGTGACCCACTTCATGAGGCAGGTGCATCGTCCGGCCGGAATGTGTTCTCACCGCAGGGAGCTCCACAAACACGGTTGTTCTTTCCTTCCAGACGTTCCTGGAACATTTGACTCCTTTGAGGATCCTGATGTTTGTTTTCCCTGATCACCGATGTGTTGGAAACAAAGATCTCCGTCGGCGGTCCCAGGCCGGCTGGAGTGGGCTGCCTTAAAGCTGCAGTGTTTAATACTCTAGGAGAACGGTGATAATCTTCATATGTAGCCTGCGGTTTAATTAGTGTATAATCCTGTGTAAATAAGAACAGTACTGTTTTCATGACCTTAAAATTAGCTTTGATATATCCGTGCGGAGGGGTCCTCTACTACGGAGCCGCCATGTTGCAACACCATGTTTCTACGGTAGCCCAGGGGGGACAAAAGGCTCTAGCGAGTTACAAAAGATCATGTGATGCCTAGGGTCGTTCACTGGGTGGCAGTATAACATCATGTGACGCCTTCTGTCGTCCACTGGATGGCAGTATAACATTATGTAATTCATGGTGTCGTCTACCGGGTGGCAGTATAACATTATGTAATGCATGGTGTCGTCCACCGGGTGGCAGTATAACATTATGTAATGCGTGGTGTCGGCCACCGGTTGGCAAGTAGAACATTATGTAATGCGTGGTGTCGTCCAACAGGTGGCAGTAGAACATTATGTAATGCGTGGTGTCGTCCACCGGGTGGCAGTAGAACATTATGTAATGCTTGGTGTCGTCCACCGGGTGGCAGTATAACATTATGTAATGAATAGTGTGGTCCACCGGGTGGCAGTATAACATCGTACACTTCAGAGAGTCTAGATTTGCATCAAATCTATTTTCCCATTACACTTTAGTGTATTGTGAGAGGGAGAGAGAGCGACAGAGACAGAGACAGAGACAGAGAGAGAGAGAGAGAGTTAGATAGATAGATAGATAGATAGATAGATAGATAGATAGATAGATAGATAGATAGATAGATAGATAGAGATGTTTATTTGACCTGATCAACGATGTGTTGGAAACAAAGATCACAGTCGGCGGTCCCAAACTGGCTGGAGCGGGCTAAGAAAGAGTGCTTTAGCGGAGGATGGACCCTTAAAATAAACTCAGTTGGTGAGCCAACCACTGTTCAACTGTACAAGAAAGGCACTGTTTTGATTCAGGGAAACCTCAGTCTCCTAGAACAAGATTTTTCCAAGATCCAAGAAAGAGCACAGGAGGAGAAAGCCCAACCTGGTGACGACCCCTCCACCACAAGCCACCTGGACACACCCCCTCAGAACGATGCCACAAACGAGTCTAACCTGATGGACTACTCACTCATGGAAATGAGGGATTGCTTCACCCTGAGGAGATAAGGCAAGTTGAGCTTGAGCAACAGCTTAACACCCTCCAATCAGCACAGACCACAGTCCAGCCTACCACACGCAGCAAGAATGGAGAAAGAGACATGTCTGCTCTCTGGACCCTACTGAGAGAACTCCAAGACTAAGAGGTGACGACAAGGAGAGCAGAGACGAGCCAGCTTAATGAGAGGATTCAGAAGCTTATGGAGGAAGTCAGGAAGCTGAGCTGCAACGAGCAACCTGCTCTAGTGCCCTCTACCTCCCCTGAGGAGACCCTGCCCCAGCAACAGGTTGATGACAGCCCCAACACATCAACAAAAACACAACAGCTGCCTTCCATCCCACCTACCCCAAACAACACTACAACCGAATACCCCAAAGATACCCCCACAACCAATGAGGAGACACAAAACCCACAGATTGTACTCCTCATAGACTCAAATGGGATGTACAAAGAGGAGATGAAACTCTTCCCTAAACACAGAGTGGCTAAACTCAGATGCAGGAACATCCAACATGCACTGAAATTGCTGACCGAGGAAAAGCTTGGGGCGCCCAGCCACATCATAATCCACACAGGTACAAACAACCTTCGAAGCAAGCAGGAAGGTGTGTCCACAGCCCTTAAGTGGGTGATGGAGAAAGCTGCTTCCACCCTGTTCTCATCCAAAGGGTGAACGCCTCAATATCCAGAGACCGTGCCTTGAAACCCAAAGTTTTCCTTGCACAAAACCCCACCCTGGAGCAGCACAGCCACTACGACCAGGTACACATCTACAGGTCAGAGGTGCGACCTTTGCTAAAACGCTAAAGGACGTTGCTCTCAACACATTACACAGGACTAGCAGAACCATGGGCATCTTACCCAGCCCCACGTCTAGTGGCCCCCCTGCATCCAGATCACCCCCTCGCCCAAGAGGACCCCTCACTCCAAAAAGACCCCTTCCCCCAACACTGCATAACCACGGGCCGTCCACCCACACTCACACACCCTGGAGCAACCAGCCAGGCCGATACCCCTTCTGCCTACCCCACATTCACACCTACTCCAAGGCTGTGAGCAGGGGGAACACTCCAAAAAGACCCCCTCCCCCCAGACCACACCCCCACCAGCCGTCCCCCCACACACACACACCTGAACCCTGGAGCCACCAACCAAGGCCCACAAGGCCCTTCTGCCTACCCCATTTCACACCTACTCCCAGGCTGTGATTAGGGGAAACAGCCCATCCCGAGACCGTAGCATACACGGGATGCTCAGTGAGCTCCACACGTTCCTGATCCAGAACTAAACTGCTGGACCATCAAACACAAGACACCATGGAACACAAAGCTTTCACTATTTCATCCAGGAATATACAAGGCCTGAGGTCGACTGCCTTTGGTCTGAAAAGCAGAAACCTACATTTCATCAAGGAAATTTGAAATACAGACATTGTCATCCTCCAAGAGACCTGGTGTAGAAGAGATGGTCCCACTGGCTGCCTTCTAAACTACAGGGAGCCGGTGGTACCATCCACCAAACTACCAGGGGTTAAACAAGGAAGTGAATCGGGAGCTATTTTAATTGAGAGACGCCGAGATCGTTTATTGGCCTGTGGCATGTGCCGCCGCGACCACTGACAACGGTTCTGAAACGGTAACTGCCGTTCTGAAACGGCCCATGCCGTTCTGAAACGGCCCATGCCGTTCTGAAACGGTAACTGCCATTCAGGTGGAACGGCATATGCCGTTCTAGAACGGTAACTGCCGTTCTGAAATGGTAACTGCCGTTCAGGTGGAACGGCATATGCCGTTCCACAACGGTAACTGCCGATCCCAACAATGGTATGTGACACCAGCACGGCCCTCCTCCGTATAATTTCAAGACAAGTATTGCCTTAAATGTAAAGCTATATATATTTGGTATTTATTGACACTATATCACAACATAACGCCGTAAATAAAGGGATTTTTCGTTTTTCTCGTCCGTTCTGTTGTAAGGATATTTGCGATCTGTTTGTTGTTGCTTTTGAAATTACAGATGCTTTGGAAAACAGCCGGACTTGCTCCGGTGACGATAGTTAGCCTAGCTACCTAAACAGGTCTGTTTAGGTGGCTATAGAGCTATAATCTATTGCTGTGTACCAATATCCATAATATCTGCACTCATTATACTTAGTTTGAGTACGTAGGGCGTTGCAATTAAGTTCAGGGCGAAAGAAAGTGTACAGAAAGGACCCGGGTGGTATACTGAAAACGGTCAAACCGCGGAGTGTGGATTGATGTACACTAGAGGTGGTTCAGTCGCGAACAGATTCGTTCGAATGACGAATCGTTAAAACAAACAAACCGAACTGGTTCTTCTCTCTCGTTCATCTCGTTCGTGACTCAGACTCGACTCCTCCCAGACCCACGACTCGCTGACAGTTCGTTCACTCACTGTGTGAAACACATTCCATGATTCGATTCACCATTCGATTCACGGAGCACGTAGCACGGAGTCTGACTGACTCAGCTGAGAACCATGCAATGGGTGCATTCCATGATGCGATTCCCTGCTACCGGAAACGGAAACTGGACTGACCGAACAAACGAACGAACGATTTGCGAACGACTCCTCTTGGCGAACTGACTGACGCGAACTGGTTCATCTAAACCAGTGGTTTTCAAACTGTAGGGCGCGCCCCCCCTGGGGGGCGCCAGAGTTCTTCAGGGGGGGCGCGACGTGAGAAAAAAATAACCCGAAGAAAAACCTGAAAGTCGATGATTCAAATCATCAATCGTACTTCAACTGTAGAAGTAACCTAACTAAATCAATTTTCAACCGTTTATCTTCGTGCAAACCATTTAACAAATGTACACACTTGTATCTTCAATACTGTCCAACGGAATTTTGATAGCATTTATACTTTTTTCAGAATCAGTTTTTGTTTCAAACCGGCATCGTTTTCAGTTGCTTATAATAATTTAGGTCGCCATAGCAACGCCGGTAAACAAACCCCGCCGAATAGTCGAATCTCTGGACCGAAAAAGCAGATCTGATTCGACACTGAAAATTCAGAGTCGGGGACCCTGAATGAATCTGTGTAAACTTGCAGTTTACACAGATTAAGATGTTCAAATGTATTTAAAAAAGGTTAAGATAAAACATGCTTAGATAAAGTTGTTGTAAAGTTAAGAAATGTGTTTAAAAACGCACAAAGATGTTGTAATGTTTCAGAAATATGTTTAAAATGTTTAAAAAATATGTTTCAAAAATATGTTTCAAATGTTTAAAAAATATGTTTCAAATATTTAAAAATTATGATCAGAGATGTTTAAAATGTGTAAAATAATTAAGATAGCTTTCAAAACACAGGTCTTTAGAAAAAAAAAATTGGGGGGGGGGGGGGGGGCTCAGCTGAATTTTTTTCTCTGAGGGGGGGCTCACTCTCTCACACTTTGAAAACCCCTGATCTAAACAAATCATTAAATCCACCACTGATGTACAATTTTCGTACTCTACAGCAGCCATCTTAGCTACGTAACGGAAGAGGCGGAGCAAGGCTGTGCTAAAGTCGGCTCATTTCCTTTAATAGGTCCATGCATTTTCCACAAAGCCTGCATTAATGGAGTCATTTTGTAGTTTTAATAGCTTTTTATACAACGGGTGGCTTAAATCCAGCGATCTGATTGGTTCCTAACTGTTGTATAATGAGCGTATACATTAACTGCTATGACGCCCAATCATTTTATGAAAGTTTGCATATAACTCTCCGCGCCTGGAAGTAGAAACGGTTACAAAGTAGCAGTTGTTGGTAGTAGCCTAAAAATATGTTGAATGATGGAGAGGAATGATGTTACTCCGGGAGTGAGCAAGGCGAAGGAGAGACTAATGAAAGCTTAGGCACACGTTGAGTGAACTGCTCCATAGGATAAATGGCCGGCGAACCGCTCTAGCCGAGCCTTCTCTCGGAGGGACGCTAAAGTGTGTTGCATAGTGACCGTCGTGCATTTTGAAGGCAGCCAGGAGGGACTACTTTTTTGTATTCTTTAAAAAGACAGCTATTTTGACTTTCTTGTTTTAAATCGAGTGTGTCTATGACTTTCGTTTTGCCGTAATAGTAACCGTTGTATAAATAGACAGTCTGTGGTATGTGCTCATTATACCACTGCCGAACAACACCCCTTAACCAACCCGGTATCACGCGATTTCGTGCTCATGCGCACGAACGTTAATCTATTGAAGCGTGTTCCAGAGCACGATAGTCCGACTTTTTGCGTGCTACACAGAACGAAATGTAAACCAATGCATTCTGAATGGGAGTGTTCTCAGACAATTAACGTGCTCCACAAAACGGTACGAGAGAGAGAGAAAGAGAGAGAGGGAGGGATAGAGAGAGAGAGAGAGAGCGAGAGAGGCTTCAGAAAGGGTGTGCGCAGATAGTACAGTCAGGGCCGGCGATCGGCATAGGCGAGCTAGGCGACCGCCTAGGGCGACAAATGCGTTGGGGGCGCCCTCTGGTGGCGCCCTTAATTAAAAAAAATATCAATTAAAATATACGACGCGAACGGAGAAGCGAGGGGGCGCGTGAGCAATTGTCAGGGCGGCCCGAAACCGTCAGCATAGCACCCCCCCCCCCCCGCTCGCAAGACCTGTCCAGGGCGCAAGTTGATTTCGAGTCGCCTAGGGCTCCGAAACGTCCAGCGCCGGCCCTGAGTACAGTGCACCCTAGTTATGTTTATGCCAAAACCACAAGTGCTATAAATATATATATATATATATATATATATATATATATATTGCCTAATTATATATATTGCCTATATATATATACAGGCTATATATATAATTAGGCTATAATTATATTATTTAGCGTGTAATGAGACAATGTATAGCCAAATTGTCGAAGATGCCCGAGAATCTCCGGGGATATCAGCATGGGAAATCGGCGCATCAGACCCATGAACCTATAAAGAAAGACGTAATCTCAAGCGGGAGAGAACGTTTGCGGTGCTGGTTTGTGTCACGTAAGTACAGGGCTCTCATGTCTCATGCATTCGGCGTGAGACACACGCAATTCAACCCATGCACACGCTCGAACCTGGTCTCACGAAAAAACGTGACACTGTCACGTTATTTAATCTATTGAAACGTGATCAGGGACACGTAGGCCTATTTTATAAATTCAATTGGAAGTAGGCTATTTGTCGTGTCAGCACGACTTCCAAACTAAGGTTCTGCCCGGGAGCGTTCTCCCTATGTCCCTTATGGAGCTCCGTACAGATCATTCATTGTTGAATATTGTCTATGAAAACTAACGAATGACAGCTTTTGGCCACCCGTTTCTACTTAAAATTGTCTGTGATAACTAACAATATGACAGCTTTTGGCCACCCGTTTCTACTTTCACCTTTGATACTGAGAAATTGTGACAATACACGGATATATTAAATGCAGGTGCGCTGCTCTGTAGGCAAACCGCGAAGTAAAAAAGGGTAGCTGCTTCATCTGTTCTTTTTAGAATGGTATGTCTTGATGTCTATTTTATCTAGCCATCTATTCTCTTGTTTTTGGCTATGTGAATGAACGTCCGCGTCGATGCCTCGATCGCAAGTCCAGTGTCGCGAGCGGACGTTGCCATGACATCTAGTAGAAATCATACCGTATTTAATGGGTTGTAGTGAGTGTAACATAATTCACCTACAGTATTTTGTTATGTGTTGTTCTTTCAATTGTGTTAGGCATGTCGTTTACTGTCTTGGTGGTTCAGGGATCGCTGTCCCTTTAAGGATTACGAGCGTCTCATGACGTCTCATGCGGAATTTGTTTACTTTCAGCACGTTTTGATTTCCTGTTTCTCTATTACTAAATAAACGAGTCACACAACTGTGTGCTCAACGTTCGAAATTGTATCTCTCACTTCCACACTTCCGTTGTAACGAAAAGAGAGCTGAGCCGCAAGGCAAAGCTCTCGATCTACCGGTCGATCTTCGTTCCTATCCTCACCTATGGTCATGAGGGCTGGGTGATGACCGAAAGGACGAGATCGCGGGTACAAGCGGCCGAGATGAGTTTTCTCAGAAGGGTGGCTGGCGTCTCCTTTAGGGATAGGGTGAGAAGCTCAGCCATCCGTGAGGAACTCGGATTAGAGCCGCTGCTCCTTTACTTAGAAAGGAGTCAGCTGAGGTGGTTCGGGCATCTGGTAAGGATGCCCACTGGGCGCCTTCCTTGGGAGGTGTTTCAGGCACGTCCAGTGGGGAGGAGACCTCGGGGAAGACCCAGGACTAGGTGGAGAGATTATATCTCAACACTGGCCTGGGAACGCCTCGGGATCCCCCCGTCAGAGCTGGTCAATGTGGCCCGGGAAAGGGAAGTCTGGGCCCTGCTTGAGCTGCTCCCCCCGCGACCCGACCCCGGATAAGCGGATGAATATGAGGATGAGGAGGAGGAGGACTTCCACAGGGTTATCATTAATATTGATGTGCAGGGGTTGATTATAACTCGTGAATAATATTGTTTAGACCACGGTCTGGGGGAATACTCGTATTCTGATTGGCTGCAGTGCGTGCATTAACTCCTAATATAGCCCTACAGACACCTGCTAAGTAGTTCCAGTCAGTGTTTAGATTCTCTGCCCGAGCCCGACGCGGGCCGGGTCGGGCCGATATTTCCCACCACTATACTCGGGCCGGGCCTTTGATCGAGCGTTTTTATTTTTATTTTACCATTGGTTTATTGGCCTAATCTGAGGAGAAATCTATGCCATAAACAGAAATATTATAGGCCTTTATTACACGGGTCTTCTCAATGCCGTGGAATGCTCCGTTCACTTGCATGGGTAGTAGTCCGGCGGTGACTTGTCTACCCCAGCGTCTTCCGTTGCTAAGCGACGTCACCGTCTTTGCGGACAAATGATTTCCCTGCTGATCAACACTACGAATGGCCAAAAGACTTGTATCCCCCCCCCCCCCTTAAATAAATACTCTGGCAGAATTATTAGGGGTCCAAGCCAACAGGTTGGAACCCTATTGTTTTTGTAAGGATTTTTTTTATTATTAGGGGTCCAAGCCAACAGAGGGGTGTTCCACGAACGGAGGTTTAACAAACACTGAGTTAACGCTGAACTCTAGGTTGATTGACCCTGTGCCGACCAACCCAGAGTTTTCGGTTCCACAGCAGCGGTTATGCATTAGTTCAATCAACTCGGGGTTGGTTAACACAGGGTTGTGCGCGTCCACGCCAAACTTAAAAAGACGTGATGTATGGATCATGGAAACCCTGATCGATATGGCGAAACGTGCCGCTTATTTAAATGAAATGGAACTCCAGGTTCTCCTGGAGAGCTATGACGAGGAGAAGGACATTATCACAAGAAAAGGGAACGCTAAAACCTCTGGAACCCGGAGAACCAAAGCCTGGCAGCGGATCGCTGACCGCGTAAATGCGTTAGTTAGGCCTACACGTCAAAAGCATGATCCTTAATATTTGAGCCATGAATATATAAATATCCCAGTTAAGCATTCTTAAAGATCTACCACATAACCCCTTTCTTCTAAAACAATATGTACTCCGATTGCTTCCAAGCGGTCAGAGGATCAAGTATAAAAATGAAGTATAAAAAAAAAAAAAAAGCTTTTCCCACCATCGTATTGGTATAAATTTAAATAAGCCATTTTTTTAAGCCAATCGTGAAAAGGCTGACAGTCGGCAGACTGGATCTGGCCCTCAAATTGTCTTGACCCCGGTGGAGGAGCTGTTAATAAACATAAATTCAGGGCGCCCTGGCATGGAGGGGGTACCTGGAGGTACCTACCACCTCAGAGAGTCATGGGCCATACCCCACACTGGTTGAATGTAGGTTTTTGTGTTTTCTTGTAGGCTATTTTAGATTTTTTTTGCCTTCGAAGTAACACATGCAAACCGTGTGCTTGCCACAGCGCATACTATTCCAAATGTTTCTTTTTTTGGTAACTGGGTAGAAAACCTAAAAGTGACAATTCATCAACTTCACAGATGGATCAGTGCTTGTAAGGAAGCCGCCGGCTACGATCGAACATTCTCCAGTGGATGCAAGTCCGTTAGGACTATTTTATACTTTATGTTGTAGGCTAAATGCCTCTCGGCATAGTACTCAGACAATATTCTTTGTATGATAGGAGGCCGATACAAATCTTGGATGGGTCATCTGAAACGACTGTGATGTGCTCAGCATCTCCAGCATTATAGCCTAGATAAAACTACCATTTGAAAAAAACGGAGGGCTACGCAAATAGTCTGGAGTGAACTGAGGCTAGGTCCTCAATTGGTAGTGTTGGCTATGTAAGGCTATTTAAATATATTAAAGATTTGCGCGAGAATCTATATCTCTCCACTCCAGCAAAAAGTCATCCAATATGCCAAGATGTCGAGCCGTGGTCTTATCAATCGCTCCCGGTGGATTGCACGTATAATTTGCACTCTGATATCAGCATTTCTCTCATCAAAAGTGCATGCCATTGTGAACACATGAAATCTGCGGTGAACGCCGGTTGAAATACCCAAAACCGGGGTTATGTTTCAAACTTAACCTGCGCAAAACCTGGTCCGACCAGGTTTGATTCAGAGCATATGTTGCTATAGCAACTAACATACCGTGATCCTTTTGGAACGGAAAACCTAGGGTTACAGCAAACCCTGGGTTATCTTACCCGGTTATGTGATAAAACCGGCTTTGTGGAACACCCCACAGGTTGGAACCCTATTGTTTTTGTCAGGATTTTTTTTATTATTAGGGGTCCAAGCCAACAGGTTGGAACCCTATTGTTTTTGTAAGGATTTTTATTATTATTAGGGGTCCAAGCCAACAGAGCCCTGTTTCAGGTAGCTGGTTTTGAGGCAACCCCGAGTTTGTTCGCTCTGAGTTAGTGGAAACTCTGGGTTTTCCGTTTCAGGTAGCAGGTTCAGCGCAACCGAGAGTTAGTTGCTGCGGCAACATACGCCGTGGACCTAACCTGCTCGGGAGGTGGTTAGACCTACTCTGAGTTTGTTGTCTATAAGGCTGAAGGCAGCTCTCCGACAGAAGGAAGTGTTAGAAATGGCATGTCCTTTTCTACGAGAGCCTGTGGACGTAGAGGCTGCGATCCTCAGAAGGAATCTCCGTGAGGAACGATTATTAAGACCCCGGTTGGATATACTTTATTTTCCTGATAATTTTCTCCACGAGCGCTATCGTTTTTCAGCGCAATCTATCATTTATTTAGACCACCTTCTCAGCCCCCATGTTAACTGTCAAACGCACCGGGGGCATGCTTTAAGTTTATTTTTTTATTTTTTATCGCAATTAACAGGATGCATGTGCAGAATGATCCGCCCCGTGCATCCCACCCGCTCTGTACTACAGTCACTTCAACGTTGTGGCTTTCCCATGATCAGAGTAGCTGACTAACCACGGACCTATAACTGCTGCAAGTCAAGAAACTCATTTTAAGAATGCAAGGCAGAAAAGACCCTGGTACTGCTTTTAACCAGATGCTGTTCTTCTCTACATGCACATGCTCAGCATAATCGTCTGCATTGTTCACTGAAGTAAAACCCTTTGAGTAAACTGTTCAACAAAATAACTTGTCCCACCACAGCCCGTATTCTAATAAAGACAATCTACTTATTATGAGGATTTTTTTATTTCCTGAAAGCACAAAAAAAAAAGTCATTTATATTGGGTATGTTTTTAGAGCAGGGAACAGTAGCCTATCCCAGTTTGCACCTCACCCACCTATAACTTATGTTCCAAAATTTGGATCTCCAAAGCATCCTTTTGCATCTTTTGAATTGTTACAATTGCATGGAGGTTGGTGAGGGCATCTGGTTCAAGTAGGGCGATGACGCCATCAGTAACTGGAAGAAGATGATTAGACAGTGCAATTATTACTTGAGCCAGAATATTGCCCCATCTAATTTGCAACGCGCTGGGTTGCGTGTACATATTTAACTATTTTGAATAACCAACCTCTTATACTGTAAAGGCACTTCTATCCTGGGGGGTGGGGGGGATCAGAGGAGCTCCCCCCAGGGATGCCCTCAGCCACAGGACGCATACTCTGTTGGCTGAGGGCCATCTCCTCAGCCTCTGTGAGGGCTGCAGGTGGTGGACCCCCTCCAGTCTGCCGGGCCTCTGCATTTTTTCGATTTGCTAACATGGAGGAAAATGTTACCCTAATATTCAGTAAGCGCTATTTTGAAGACACATATATATTTATAATGCATTTTGCCTAGGTGTAGCCTTCTAATATATCTAAATCCTATTAAATATTGGCAGTGTTGGGGTGGCTCGGAAATGTAGGCCTACTACTTACATTTACTGCTTAAATATAGTATACAAATATATAATACATGTTGAACATAGCTGTTAAATTAGGTAGAGCAGGCAAAAGAGCACAATTGATTTGATTTCAATTAAACATTAGTTTACCTGTTTAAACTATATTTTTGTACTTCATTTGCTGCCAAGTCCTCGTGGGGCAACTCGGGGTTGCGTAAATATTTACCCATATTTACCCATTTCCCCGACGGGGAGTGTTTTACCGTCGGACATGTCATGTGTAGGGAGACCAGGGACAGTTGTAACACTTTTTGCATTTTTTAGCAATAAATCAAAAACCATTTACACTGGAATAACCAATTTGTTATATTATAAACTTCAATCTGTCATCTACTGAAACATGGTATTTAAGTGGTTTTATGAAAATATGTACAGGTTGCAAAATTGATTTTAATACAGTCTCACCCACTGTTACAACCATCCCAGTGTATAGGGATGGTTGTAACACATGCAGGGACGGTTGTAACATGTCCAAAATATATGTAATTAGTCAATCATATACTCAATATTACTTATATTTCATGTTATTGTTATTATTAATTATTATATTTATTAGTAATGATTAATGATTATTAATGTATTATATTTATTTGTAATGATTACCTTTTCTTTTCATACTACATGACAAAAAAGAGGTGAAGCCGTCAAATTATAATGTGGAAAATGATTTAATGCGTAGAACACCTCTATTTAACATAAGAATTATTACACTATATGAACACTTCACAAATTTACAAAACCAAAAAAAAGAACATTAACTCAAACATTCTCAACAAGGGAGAGAGAGGAGGTGGTGGGGGGGTTGGTAGGCCTAGTCGGTGTCACAGTCGGTGTCATAGTTGTGGCAAGTGTAAACAGCGCTACCATCTGTGCAGTCCTTGTGTGCCCAGTCTTTACAGGACCAGCACTGGAGCCAGACCTCCTTTGACCTGGAATAGCTCTCCAAGCACACAATACAACATTGCTGATCCTCATCCTCAGATGAGTCCTGAATTTTGGGATTTCGCTTCTTGGGTTTTGATTTTTTTTTGTTGCCCAAATTAATTTATCTTTTAGCTGCTGCAGACCCAGCTTTTTCAGCCTCTAATTGTGCCCTCACAGGACTATCTGTGAGGACAGTGGTTTCTCTTCTTTTCCTGCCCTTTGTTGTCTGTTTTCTTGGGCCAGCTTTTGGGTATGGACGGATGGACACAGGTGAAAATGTTGCGTCAGCAGAGGATGATGGCTCCTCACATGGTGTTACAGGGGAGGATGCCACCGTTGCCACATCAGTTGATGGAGTAGGCCTAGTGGAGGTAGATGGAACCTCTGGTGTCACTGCTGGCATTGGGCGGTCTGTGACTAGGGATGGTGCAAAGTCACTGTCACTGAAAATGTCCCTATTAAAAGGCCAAATTCCAGTGCATCCAAACCCTGCCTGAATATTTGCCGGTGAAGCAGCACGGGGAAGGGCACTCTTCACAATGCCTGGGAGGTCATAAATGGTCATTGTGACTCCTGGATGTGCTTTCATCCAGCTGTCACAGCAGCTGTAAACCAGCATCTTCAGTGGCCCATATACGCTGCGATCCAAGGGCTGCAGCTTATGGGAACAGTGTGGGGGGAATGAGAGGAGGACGATGCCATGGCTCCTGCAAAAATCAATCCCCTCTACAGAAAGGTGGGAGGCATGGTTGTCCAGAATTAGAAGCACTTTTGACTCCAGTGAGGACTTTGAATGAGTCTGGAAGTGCTTGAGGAAGACCAAAAAGTCCTCCTGTTGCATCCACCCAGACCCATTTGCTGTCCCGATACAACCAGGAGGGCCATTGCTGATAAAGTGAGGGTGGAATTTTTTCCGGGGGAAGATCAACATCGGTGGGATGGAATTTCCCAAGGCATTCACTGCACATGCCAGTGTAACTAGTGTCCCTCGTTCTGCAGAGGTGACTGCACCAACCTGCTTGATACCCTTTCTGGCCACAATTTTTTCAGGGTTTTGCACAGTGGTGATTCCTGTATAGAAAAATATTATTTTATTTAGTGCTTTTATTCAGTAATGCTTTTATTTTGTTTGGCTGTGAGCCTATAGATAATTTCCACCACACCTGTTTCATCCGTGTTCCATATATCCTGTGCAGCAAATCTGTGCTTCTCCAGGACAGAAGAAACGTTGTCAAAAAACTTTTCGACATTGTTTTTATTAAAACTTGTAGCCCGTGAGAGGCTTGTGGCCTGAGGGCTTCTAATGGAGAGAGTGGGGTGCCTTTTCAAAAATACAGAGAACCAGTCGGCTCCAGCCATCCCATTCTCAGCCTTCAAATAATCTGATATGAGGAGCTCCTGCTCTAGAGAGAAAACCCTTTTTGGAGTCCAGTATCCAACTCTGGGATGTGTTTGGCCCTGGCTCTTCTTCTTGTAAAATCGATACAGGGTCACATGGCAAATGCCATATGATTTGGCCACTGACCTTACTGACTTTCCCTGTGTAATATCATTGGAAGCCCTCTCCAGCAAAGGAAATGGGACTCCCCTGTTTGTCTTCCTCTTTCTGATGTTTGGCATGCTTTAATGTTAACTCAGGACTCAGATTCAAAAGCTGTGATGCACATGAAACATTTAAGACATAGGCTACCACGCAACAATGATCGACAAGGAACACATGGCAGGAACAAGGAAGTACAAAACACTAAACAGGAAGTAAATAATGGGAAACAGGATATGTATTATTGTATGTATGAATTAATATTATTATTATTTGCAATGCAAAACAGACTTTGCTTTATAGCGCCCCCTGTAGGTTTCAAATGCGACTCCCGTTTTCGCAAGTAAGGAGGGAAACTAAATGTGCACAAGCACAGTGAGTTTCGTCATAGCTGGTTTCTGATTGGAGGAATTCACAGTGTTACAACCGTCCCCTGTTACGACTGTCCCTGGTCTCCCTATATGTGCTTTTGTATCGGATGTCTTGAAGTTGAATAATGCCGCAAATGCAGAGTGTATTAGAACTGCTCGAATGATGTCTTGTAAAATGGTGCAGAAAAATAAAACTGCCTGTAAGCTATATCTGAGCATTGTTTTGAGTGGGCAGACATTTTAAATAAAAGGATGGATAACTCTGATCAGTGTTTCAGTATTCGTTTTTTGTCGCAGTCATACGACATGGATAAACTGCTGCATAAGACTTATTATGACCCCGCTGGACCAGGGGGTTACGGCGGTATCTATAAACTACGAACGGCCCTCGAGCATAGTGAGGGTACCGTACCTCCTCTAAAATATATCAAGAAATGGCTGCTGAAGCAGGATCCCTACACTCTACATGTACCTGCACCGATACATTTCCGCAGAAATAGAGTATTGGTTAGTGGGATAGATAGACAGTTCCAGGCTGATTTAGTGGATATGTCAGAGTATGCACCCGAAAATGATGGTGTGCATTTTCTGTTGACGTGCATCGATGTATTCTCAAAACATGCATGGGTTCGTCCATTACCGTCCAAGAGGGCTATCGACGTCGCTAAAGCTTTTGGTGATATTCTCAGCGAAGGGCGTATCCCCGATAAATTGCAGACTGACGCTGGTAAAGAATTTTATAACAAGATCTTTCAGCGTTTGATGGAGCGGTACAACGTCAAACATTTCTCTACATCTAACAAGACCAAGGCCAGTATAGTGGAGCGCTTCAACAGGACTCTGAAAACCAACATGTTGAGATATTTAACAGCGGCCAATTCCAGACGATATGTGGATAAACTACAGGATATGATCCGTGCTTATAACCATTCATACCATAGATCGATAAAAATGACACCGGTCAGTGTTGATAAAAATAATGAGAAAACGCTGTATGGTCTCAGGAAACTCAGAGTATGAGGGAGGGTTGCCGTAGGAGTCGAAAAAGTATCCCTGTCCCTCAGCCGTAATATATATAGCTAGCCAATGGGCACCGGCCATATGTGAAGGTTCGGTGTTGATCACCAGCATTGCAGGCCTCTGATGAATTTCCCGGGGTAGATGATTACATGGTAACGCACCAAGAAAATAAGCCTTGTGTGCCATTTTCTGACACACTGCTGTTAGCTCCATAGTATTCATATCGCAAAGTCTTTTCAGTAATAGTCCAACAACACCTGCCGTCTATTTGATATCTCTATAACAGAATCATAAACTGCATAACATATCAAATTGACCGTTGTAGCCAACGCTGCTCTGAATCGTGCTTCTAGCCTCACATTCCCTGTTCTGACTAGCGATACATGTTGTCCACAGCCCTCGTCCGCCTCAAGGTTGAAACAAAATAATGCATACCCATCCCCAAATTCCTTATGATTAATGGCTATTTCTCTATCTTTGAGCTGACGACCTGTAGCCTGAATGAGCTGAAAATATTCTCGGGTATACAGACCGTTTCTAAAGTCAGGTTGAAAGGGTTTAGCAGGATAGGCTTGACCGTCGCAGTATAGGGATAAAAACTCAATGCCGAAATGCTGGAATCTGAAAGGATTCCTATCATAACTCCCTGTGAATGCTTCATTATTCACAAAACCTATAATAACCATCTTGGGTATTTGTCCTAGAAATAGATTATCCTTTGTGCATATTTGCATATTCTGCTGCCAGCAGCGATGGATACATTCTTTAGACACACCCTATCAACGGGGTATTTGACGTTAGCTTGGTTTAACGCACGGGCATGGGCCAGCTTGATGCCTGGCGCTATCGATACCTTTTTAATTAAAACATTTGCAGACACTATAGATACACGGTATTCCACAGCACCATCGGACATCAGACAGAAATCATTTTTTGCTCTAATGAATCTCATGCGGAGATCAACTCCGTTAATCAACAGTTTCTCCTGAAAAAACATATCGACGTGTATAGGGGATATCAGCTCAACTATACGACTTCGACCCATATATTCACTCCTAGTCGTTAAGCCTAGATTGAGGCCTCCAGGAAGAATCTCGTCCATATGACCGTGTGTGTCTTTCTGGAATAGACCACAGCCAAATTGGGTGTCTAATGTCCCGTTTCCATAGTTTAGCAAGCATTCTATTATGCCTCTGTACGGATAGGTGTTTGACGACTGGGTGATAAGCCTATCACCCAGAGTAATATCTACTTGGGAGAATAACGTGCATCCTGGATAGTTAATAAGTCCCACGGCTGCCGCCGGAGCCAAGTCTGTTCCATCAGGATTAGTAATCTTGGCCCGCAGGTGTAAATACGTATTGTTTAGATCTATATAGTCTTCGCTACTGGCCGATACAAAGAACTCTATGGGTCCACCATCTGTTAGCACCGATAGCGGGGGTATTTCAATATATGTACTTTTTTCTATCGAAGTCTGCGTCATCGGCAGTGAGAAGAGGTCCAGTTCGCTCTTAATGCATTCGTCGGACATGTTATGTAGCAACGCCATTGTTATTCAGCCCCTACTATACTAGTCTAAATGAATATATTGTTAGCAGCCCCTCTAAAACGACGGTTTGCCACCTTCCTGATCCTTTTAGGTTTGGCTCTTTTTTTGATGGATGCCAATCTTTTATTCTGTTTACGACGTCGTGCCGGTGCACGGGTACGCCCACAACCTATAGGAGGATACTTTGTTGCTCTTCTGGCATATACCCTCATGCCTGACCCCTGGTGTTTGGGCGTAGATGCAGCATGGGCTATGTTGGTCATGACGTTGCCTATAATATGTCTAGCAGCAGTCTTCAGATGAGGCTTTGCTATGCTAACCCCTCGCCTAAATAACGGAATAGCCATTCTAAAGAGGCTGCGGAACATCCCTCCGATGCCAGCTCCATATTGTGTGCTGCTACCCTCATAGCCAGGTAGCCCACTCCCTGCTTGGTTTAAATAATACTGAACATATTTGTTCTCGTCGTAAGGCGGTCTATACCCCCTCATCCCCGAGCTATGAATTCTACTGTTTTACAGGTCTAAAATGCAGTTTGAGTATCACTTTACCATATGTGAATTTTATATTTGTATTCTGGTCAGACTTTAGATCAATTTCAATATCTCCAAGAGGGTCTCGGGCTACGTGTACGTAATGCGGCTTGTCGAACATGTGAATGCAGTGTCTCCTGCTAGTGTCGGTTATATTAATACTCCTTAGCAGGGGGACATAACTATCTCCTACCAACTGATGGTCGACAATGTCGCTATATATGAACATGTTGTAACACCCCCCGTGAATATCGGTGGGGTGGGGGGCGTATGCTGCATACGACTTATGGGCTGGTTGCTTGACCCCTGCATCGAAACCCAGCATAGCAGCCAGTTTTCCTCTAAAGACGATCGCTAGGTGATCTTCTCCTTCTACATATATGCGGTTTCTAATACCTTCATGATGTAGTATAACGCTACCGCCAGTATCATATTTGGCCAAAGTCTTGTTGATTTGTAGTAATAACGAACCGATACTATCATAAAGCCTGCCAACTAATAGACATGATGTCATATGACCCGTTTTACCATTGGTAACGGTCATCGTAGCGTCCTCGATAGGAAAACTATGCCAACTGCATGGGTACTGAGCTTCAATTAGGCCTACTTCATAGGGCTGCTTGGTGTGTATAGTTTTTGCTAATTTAGTTCTAAAATTCCATATCTTATTTTGTGGGTAGATCACTACCGAAGCATTACTCGCCAGAGTCACATAGAAACCCCCAGACACCTCCTTATCCATCGTACACTCTGGCTATACTGGGTTGTATGTCTCTTTACGCGTCGACTAGTGTCTTTTCAGAAACCCATGAATTGAATGCATCCGGCCATCCGAAACCATTTGACATATATTAGATTCTTAGACCCCGCCCTTTTTCTATCTATAATCTTTTCTATTTTATACACTTTGTTTTTAGACACTATAACTTTTTGTAGCTCTTTTTCATAAAATGTTCCCTGGACAGGGGCGTCTGCATAGTCTTGCAGCTTGTAGACTGGAGGACACCTTGCTATGCGCTGTGATATTACAAAATATTCATCTGTAAATGTCTGCTCATATCCGTTTTTGAAATGTAGCTCTGACTTTTGAAATTTTAACCGTGTCACCAACATCATATCTAAACACCACCATCGGCTCTTGAGTGGTTTTGTATAGTGTATTAAACACCGTTTTCTCATTATTTTTATCAACACTGACCGGTGTCATTTTTATCGATCTATGGTATGAATGGTTATCAGCACGGATCATATCCTGTAGTTTATCCACATATCGTCTGGAATTGGCCGCTGTTAAATATCTCCACATGTTGGTTTTCAGAGTCCTGTTGAAGCGCTCCACTATACTGGCCTTGGTCTCGTTAGATGTAGAGAAATGTTTGACGTTGTACCGCTCCATCAAACGCTGAAAGATCTTGTTATAAAATTCTTTACCAGCGTCAGTCTGCAATTTATCGGGGATACGCCCTTCGCTGAGAATATCACCAAAAGCTTTGGTGTAGAGCAGGGGTTTTCAAAGTGTGAGAGAGTGAGCCCCCCCTCAGAGAAAAAAATTCAGCTGAGCCCCCCCCCCCCCCCCCTCCCCAATTTTTTTTTTCTAAAGACCTGTGTTTTGAAAGCTATCTTAATTATTTTACACATTTTAAACATCTCTGATCATAATTTTAAAACATTTGAAACATATTTTTTAAACATTTTAAACATATTTCTGAAACATTACAACATCTTTGTGCGTTTCTTAACACAATTTAACAACTTTATCTAAGCATGTTTTAGCTTAACCTTTTTAAATACATTTGAACATCTTAATCTGTGTAAACTGCCAGTTTACACAGATTCCTTCAGGGTCCCCGACTCTGAATTTTCAGAGTCGAATCAGATCTGCTTTTTCAGTCCAGAGATTCGACTATTCGGCGGGGTTTGTTTACCGGCGTTGCTATGGTGACCTAAATTATTATAAGCAACTGAAAACAATGCCGGTTTGAAACTAAAACTGTGATTCTGAAAAAAGTATAAATGCTATCAAAATTCCGTGGATAGTATTGAAGATACAAGTGTGTAGATTTGTTCAATGGTTTGAACGATGGTAAACGGTTGAAAAATGAATGAGTTACGATGTCTAGAAGTAGGTGTATCAGAATGGGCAGACGTCTTCAATGAAAACAGCTGAAAACGAAGCGGTATGAAACAAACGGTGGTTCTGAAGAAATTTTAAATGATATCGAAATTCTGTTTGGATATTATTGAAGATACAAGTGTGTAGATTTGTTAAATGGTTTGCATGAAGATAAACGGTTGAAAATTGATTTAGTTAGGTTACTTCTGCAGTTGAAGTACGATTGATGATTTGAATCATCGACTTTCAGGTTTTTCTTCGGTTTATTTTTTTCTCACGTCGCGCCCCCCCTGAAGAACTCTGGCGCCCCCCAGGGGGGGCGCGCCCCACAGTTTGAAAACCACTGGTGTAGAGTGTAGGGATCCTGCTTCAGCAGCCATTTCTTGATATATTTTAGAGGAGGTACGGTACCCTCACTATGCTCGAGGGCCGTTAAATATTTCAGCTAACATTTGATCAGTAGGTTTATCATGCAAGAATTTCATGACCAAATCATTCCAATCCTTATACATGCATTTGAAATAAGCATTATGATGGACATACGTATCATTTTCTATGGCAACATACATCAAAACGGCTAGTCTATCTGATACATACTTGCTATCCGCATCATATGCATAAGAAAACAAAACCGCCATTATAAACGACGCTTGACACCAGGCATTGTATTACCTAATGACAATGTCGTACACCACATTTGTGTGGCTTCATATATCATAAGCAGATGTTCATCGGACACACCTTCGTTGGTTAATAAATCCAGTTTTTCGGTATCATAGGTGTCGCATAATAAATCACATAGAAAAGAATCGACCACACCATAGATTTTTCCTGGGGACACAGTTATCCCTATAGTCTTCTTTAAAACAGTTTCTAAAAGTAGCAGGAAGGGGTGTCTATCCAATATAACACATATGGTATCGTAATGGGATTCGTAGTGATGATGTGTCGATCCATGCATGCAGCAAAGGCGTCGTTGACTTGGGCAATCACTTTGGCACCCCCAGCAGTCCGCTTGCTTCTGTTGTTTGATGATGGCTACCACACAGATTCCAGTGGTAAATCGCAGAACACCCAGCGCCGCAGGGTTTAAACGGATCTGTGTTGATACAGGCCATCCGTCATCTCTCAAAGCAGTGTCCACCTCCGTCTCACTGCCCTCTCCGATGTGTAGGAAGGACAGATTCAATCCGGCCAGATAGATGGCATACTCCTGAAGCCAGTGGTGTACGGGTTGTACGGCCTTTAAATCAGCAGTCTCCATAGCCACGCCCCCACTCTGTACATGTTCATCATTGCCCTGTGCTGCATAGCATATCAGAATATACCATTAGAATATGAAAAAAAACAAAAAAAACACACCACACACATTATGCCTAACCTATCAAAAAACACATTTAAAACACACTTGATGCTACTAACATGTAGCCCACTTTCTTATACCTCTAAGACATATTCTAATGCTAACATATCCCTAAACATACTCAAACACACCATATACCCCCTCATCAGCTCCAGTCGGCTCAAACAGGCGCATTCGGTATTCATCATCAGATGTGCGCCCTGGCTCTTCATTCGTCTTAACCAATGAATCAATCTCTGCAAAAATTGCACGTAGTGATGACAAATCAGCCCACTGAATGAAAAAGACATTATCAAAATAATCAGCAGCTTTTAAAACACTGGTACGTAGAGGAGAGCTACCGATGCAATGCATATCATAGCACTGTGGTAGCTCGTCTGTATCAACACCGCGTCTGAAAAAAATGAACTCCTGGGGTCTCTTCGTATGATAGTTTCCATGCGATGAATCCTCGATTCATACTGAAAAGTCCAATGGAATACATGGGTTCCTACATGCCATGTGCCCCTGACACCGTCTAGCATGGGGCATAAGATCTCAAAGAGAAAATTCCACTCATGAACGTTCAGCCGCCACTCTGTAGCACAATCTTTAGCTTCCAAAATGACCCATCCATCGACCCATGATATTACGTACTCCAAGCCGTATTCGCCAACGTGTGTGAATGAATCCCCAGCACTCCGGTCTCTCAAGCCTGAAACAGGCCTCATTCTTTTGAGTGGAGCATTAAGCATTGCCGCATCTCCATGACTATTGACATATTTAGACACAGGTGTACTAAAACTGGACGTACCCTCAGACAACTGGCTTTCAGCGTCCACAATGCTCGATGCAGAGTAGTCCTTGGTGGGAGAAGACAGGGGCGACAGGGTGCGAGGGTCCCTATACATCCAATTAGCGCTGTTTGATCCGTGGGTATCTTCTGATGAGCAGTCCATGTTGAACGAAAAGAACACTGCCGACAACCTGTTGAATGCTATGACCAGTGCTTAATTTGTCAAGTGGGAGCTCCCGGAGCGCACAGGCACAGGCACACAGGCGCGCGCCTGTCTCCGTGGCATGACAACAAACATTCAATGACTTGCACACTGCAACCAGCACAGTAGAGAATAATAAAGTCAGTGATGTTGCTAGGTACGCGTCCTGCGTCGCTGACGCATTAAAATCTGAAAGGACGCACTAAACTCACTATCCATGCGTCCCGGGGACGCATCTCATTTTCCCCATGAAAAACGATACATTGTGAACATTAAACAACTCGTGTTTAATCACAGTAACTGGCCAAACTGGTCTAAGAGTACCATATTAAGCGCTATATAAATTTCATTTACTATTATTATTATTAAAGAAACCTTCTTGTGAGCAGACCGGACAAGCGCTGTTTCAACCCTCTGCGCATCTACTCGGCGCAGACGTGATCCCCTGTACAAAGTATCGCAACATGCTAATTTAGCCGCTACCAAAACAACTAGCTCGTCACCGCTGATTTCATTTCAACAATTAAAAATACGAACTTCATAGTAAATAAACCCACGTTTCCACTGCTCGATGCTGTGCTCATTCGTGTCGATTATGTTAATAAACTTTTCAGATTTTGAATTGTATTTGATTAATTTCAGATACATTTTGAACATACATTAATATATCCGTTTATTATAACCATATCATACCACCATCAAGGAGTTTAACACTATTAATTTAATTTAAGAATAATAATAAGAATAATAGAGGCCGCGGGAGACGAGGCCGCGGGAGACAAGGTCGCGGGAGACGAGCCACGCCGGCAGCAGAAGCAGCCATGCTTCTGCTGGAAGAATAATAATAAAAAAGAAACACATTTTTTAAACTGGGGAGTCGGGACCCATTGAATTTCTCAGGGACCCACCCAACTCGCCACCTGTGGGTCCCGGGGACTCACTACATTGAAAACCTATCAACATCACTGATAAAGTTCATCTTACTTACATCTCAGTTGTTCAAAACAGCCCATACAGCATCCATAGATCCAGTGGTCTCTCTTTCTCTGCATCTCTCTCTACTCCTCGGGTCCCGTGCACTCCTGTGCCCTTGGGTAATCCACGACTTCACGTAGGGAATGGGATTGAAGCGGGTAAGCGGCGGGCCGACAAGGCAAAGAAAGAGCAGTGTGGAGATGGTGGATGGGAGAAGAGATGCTCTATTTGCGCTGCAAATTAGGTTAATCTGCGAAAAACCCCGCTCACACTCAGCACTTGAGATAGGGACCGTGTTGATCGCGGCCAAGAGGCCCTTCAGTTAATCTGGGAAGAATTCTCCATTATTTTCCCTAAACTCCCTGAATGCCCTGATGACTTGCCGTGGGTCATGTATGCAGAACTGCTTGCAGAGCGCTTCCACTTCTTTTTCCCCGAACAGCGCGTCTTCCTCCCGCGGCCAGTACTGTGGATAAACCACTTTTACATCCTCGATTAGCTTGCTATATCCGGGTTGGTGTTTTCCCGTGGGATAACATGCGTTTTTCCAAATTTCTTGCCAGGCTTGCAAAAAATTCCCTGCTGTCCAGCGTTTTGTCGGTCAGTCGCCCTGCGTGCAGGGGTACTCCAAAGAAGGAGTCCTCCTCGACCCCACTCTGGCTCTGCTGGCTGTGTCGACCGGGCCGCGCTGACATGGCCTCGAACACCCGGATCTGTCTCGAAATGGCCTTGTGTGACATCATGATGTTGCACTCTCGTTTTTGGAGCTCGAGGGACAGCTCTGACAGTTCCTGCAATGCATCGTACATAAGGCCCAAGTTGGTAACAAATGAATGAGACGAAAGGCGCTTTGCCAGCCCGTTGTAAGTTTCTCTTGTTGTGCTGCCACGGGTAGAATCCTGTGCTGCTTGCGTAAAATGCCTGTGGAGGGCAGGATAGCTTTTCCACACCGCTTCGACGGCTCTGAGACTCGATGCCACCCATCTTGTGTCCATCACCCGGCCAATTTTACACAGCTGATCGTCCAGTGCATCTGCGCATTCTTTGAGCTCCACTCTATTCTTGTTTGACGTGCTGTACAATGAGTACAGTTTATCCATGAACATTTTGAAATGATTGATGGCTGCTATTTCTTTCACCACGTCACCTACTGCAAGTTCCAGCCGATGCGCGGCACAGTGCCACACCACAAGGTTTGGGAATAGACTTTGAAGTTGAACTGCCACCCCGCTCTTGCGTCCAAGCATCACTGACGCACCGTCACAGGTAAGGGCAACCAGTGTTTTTGAGAGGAACTCCTCGTTGAAGTTTGCACGATGTAAGGATTCAAACAGCTTGCGGACAATGCCTTCAGCGCTGAAATCATCCAGTTCAATTAGTTCAAAGAAAATGTTTTCGGGCGATTCCATCTCTGGCTGTTGTACGCGTAGATACACAATCAATGCACTCTTTCTATTTAGACCTGTGGCCTCATCCAGCATCAGTCCGATTTTTGGAGCACAAGTGACAATCTTCTTCATCAGTTTCTTTTTCATGTCAGTAGCGATGTGTTGTTGTATGCGTGAACACGCCAAGTTGGAGTGGAGGATCCTTCCCATGTTCAGACCGTTCATCTCCTGGCAATCTATTTCGTGTTCAAATCCGTAGGCTGGCCTATGGCGCTTAGCTTCCTTGTAAGCAGTACGGAAAATTCTGGTAGTTGTTTGGATATGGTCGGATTCGTTATTTATTATTATGTTTGTCAGCGTGTCTTCTTTTGCCTTATTAACAATTTCGGATGCCATTTCATGCGCCTTTGTATTCCGATGCTCACAGATTTTTTTTCGTAAGGCTCTTTTCTGTTTTGCAATGCCAGGCGCAGACGATTTAACTATGCCAGAAACCCATTCTTTGACAAGCCGCATACCAGCGGTTTTGTCCAGACCCAGCGTCCCCACTTCTTTGCACGTAGCACACCCCAGTCCTGTTTTGCCCACAGTCAGCCATGGATACGTTTTTTGTTTTTCTTTAAACTGTTCTTTAGTCCAAATTTCCCCACATTCTGCTTCACCTTCATGAGTAGCAACATTTTCCCGCTCACCATTCCCTCTGACTGCTGTACTAGAACTAGCAGGTGCACTAGCTTCGCTAGCTTTAGCCGTCCCACCGTTATCTCCTTGATCCTCGGCAATCTCACTCACTGAGCTGCTGCATTCTCCGTGGTCCTCACCACTGTCCACCGCAAGCTTGGGTCGTTTGGGATCAGGCTGTCCAGATGATTTAAAAAACATTAACAAACTTCCTTGCTTCTTCTTTTGCATTTTCTCTCACGAACACTCTACCACCGATGCTCAACAAACTCTATCAAATGGAACGGAGCGTGTGTGCACGCTCCTTTTCCGCAATAGGCTAGCCCAGATATTTTGAGTATCTCGTTTCATGGGAGAATTGAGAAATCACCATGACAGATATTAAAACCAGATATTAAAACGAAACAAACTTTACTTTATGTTTTTAATTATTTGATTTTTCACACACAAATCCAGATCCAGCTGGCGGAGCGCGCGTCAGAGCTTCCGGAGCGCGCTCCCCCTTGCTCCCCCTCAAATTAAGCACTGGCTATGACTACAGCGGTCGTCTCACCCCTTTTTAAACTATTTGAGGTACACACCCACACACACACCCCTGCACTAATCGCCCACACACACACCCAGGGATTATACCGACCCCAGCACCCCCCTGCGCCCCCTACAGGCGCAACGCAGACATTATACATGACATAACAACACAAAGGGGTCTATGTTTTATGACACATCATAAACCCCCACGCCACCCCCCCCTCCCCCCCAACCGGAAGTGGCTGTAAATAGGAATCGACTCAGAGGGGTTCTAGTATTAACTACTAATGCACTGTTCTAGTATGTTATTCTTATTTCTAAAACTTATAATTACTGATTATTGTTATTATCTGATGGACACCTTTGCAATACTTTCATGAGTGAAAATATGTAATGATACTTGGGGTCCTTTACAGTTTGCCTAGAGGGGAAGTCAGTGCCTCAATCTGTTTTTCTTTCAAACTTTCATGTTCATGGCAAAATGTTAGCAAAACATTCAGAACAGGGCTTGAAATGTACCAGCTATTTTAAATATTCTGTCATATTTTAAAGGTATAATCTCCTTCAGTGTATGTGTGACAATAGATGATAGAGGTAATGCATAAATTGAAGTAAGTACCTGAGATAAGTCTTCTAGCTGGGGTGTTATGTCAATATTAGTACTTATAATTGCCAATTTCTTTGTTGTCTTTCATCCAGAGTTGCGGGTGAAATATTCGGTGTGAGCATTGCCCAAGGAGGACCAGCACCACGGTTTATGCAGGAGTGGTGTTAACACTACCTCGTCACTGGGAACCAGAGGAGTCAAAAGTATTCACATTCATTACTCAAGTAGAAGTATAGATACTAGCATTTAAAAATACTTCTGTAGAAGTTGGAGTATCAACTCAATAATTTTACTTAAGTAAAAGTATAGTACTGGTTTCAAAACGACTTAAAGTATTCAAGTAAAAGTAATGCAAGGGGGAAAAAATGACATTAATGACAAATGACAAAAGCCTAGGCCGTGCCACAGGGGCCTATAGAATTACAATCAGCTTTTTTGCCAAGTATGCTCACACATGCAAGGAATTTGGAATCAAGGAATTCTGCATTTATCCCATCCGTGAATTAGTGACACACACACAGCACACCTCTATAGCACACTGCCCCACTTCCCCAAAAAAAACATTTTTCTAAAGGCCATCTAATGACTATAATGTTAATGTTGAAAAAATTGGGATGCATGTCTCAGACACATTTATGCCCATTGAAAATCATGAACGCATATTAGTACAATGCAAATACATTAAAGAACCAAATATGTGTACTACTGAGCATTAACATGTGTTTCATGGAGCGGAAGATATGATGACTAGTTCCCTGTAAGTATTGGAATGGTGCAAAAGTCAAACTTCAGAGGCATGTTATCAAAAGCCTTTATTGGGAATGTAAATGTATGTATCCAAGCTTAGCTGCAGGAATTTAAGATGTAACGAGTAAGAACTGAGTTGTTTTTGCATCCGATCCAACCATTTCAAAAAATTCTTCCAGGTACGGCCAGGGATGTAGAAAGGTTGGCAGGTCTTCTTGGCTACCAACCTCCTCACTGGTGCTTGGTTGGGACATTTCGCTCATCTACGTCTGCTATTTCGTAGCTGGAATGTGGCGCGATTTATGTCATGACAGAGAATGTAGACGGGCTCTGGTCGTGCGCAGGTGCTGTGGATCGCGTATAAACCAATAGGGTGTCAGAATGGTATATGTTTCTATTCTCATCCAACCAATCAAATTCACTCTATCCGATGGCGCGAATTATCTGGATAGGTTTTTTTGTTTGTGTTTTTTTCGGTGGAATAAAAACAAGCCGAAATTAAATAGGAGTAACGAGGCCATTTTTAAAAAGTAAGGAGTAGAAAGTACAGATAAGTGAGTGAAAATGTAAGAAGTAGAAGTAAAAAGTAGGCTGAAAAATAATTACTCCAGTAAAGTATAGATACCCAATATTTCTACTTAAGTAAGGTAACAAAGTATTTGTACTTAGTTACTTGACACCTCTGCTGGGAACCTTAAAACTGATGGTGTGCATGACACAGAGTTGTCAACATTAATCAAAACGGTACATTGGGTAAATCGCTTCAAGGCATCTTAACAGTTGTGAATACATAACAAATGAAAGCTTAATTCTTTTAGCTTCTAAATCATTATTTTAGATTGAAGATGCATCTGACCTACATCAGGCGTGTCAAACTCAAATACCCAGTGGGCCGAAATAAAAAAATGGGTCAAGGTCGAGGGCCGGACATGTTCAATATTTATTATGAACTTAAGTTTTACCCATATTGAATCTGAAAGTGTCCTAACACTTAGGCTTATTGCAATAAGATCTATTCATTTGTAGGCCTAAACATGAACTCAGCCTTAGTTGTACACATATATACATATAATCTGAAACAAGGAGTCTAACTCAGATCAAATTTCAAAATAAAATAAAGAAGACACTAATTCTCATGCCTCTCAAATTGAAAATCCAAACAATAAGATTTATTTATTTGTAGGCCTAAACATGAACTCAGCCTTAGTTTTACACACATATATGTTATCTGAAACAAGGAGTCTCAGATCGATTTTCAAAATAAATTAAAGAAGACATTAATTCTCATGCCTCTCTCATTGAAATTCCAAACATTAAGATGTATTTATTTGTAGGCCTGAACATGAACTCAGCCTTAGTTTTACACATATAAATAGATGTGTAATCTGAAAACAAGGAATCTAACTCAAATCAAATTAAAAAATACAATAAAAAATACACTAATTTCACATGCCTCAATTAAATCCAAACATATACAAAAGTGCAAAAATGAAACCTATGCAACATTAAAGCTCAGTTTACTGCACTGTGATTTGCCCTGGTGCCTGAACCAGATACTTGACATCTCTTCTTCAACGCAAGTTCCTCAATGTTTGGGGTCAGGCTCTGAGCTGAGGAAATCCTCAGGATTGAGTGAAGGTGTTCATCAGTGAGACAACTCCTGTGTGATGTTTTGTTCAACTTCATTACAGAGAAAAGTTGTTCACATAGGTATGTGCTACCAAACATAGAGAGCATTTGAGCAACTTGAGCACGCAGCTGGGGCATTGTGTCAGGGATGAAAATTGGAAACTGTGCAGCACCAACAGAATCATACTTCGACCTGAGTGTGTCGCTACATTGGAGTTCGATCAGCTCCATTTGGAGGTTGGTTGGTGCGCTTTCCACGTCAACGGCAAACGGATTACGGAGCAGTTCAAACTACCTTCTGTAGCTTCTGTTGAATGTTCATACTCTTGTACTTGTCTTGATGTCTCGTTTCATAGTGCCGTCTTAAATTGTACTCTTCCGTGACAGCCACATCTGCCCCGCACACAAGACAGATGGGTTTGCCCTTCATATCGGTGAACAGGTATTCAGCCTCCCACCTCTCTTGAAAAACCCTGTTCTCAATGTCCACCTTCCGTTTAGCCATTTTTTCCCGGGGAAAGCGACAGGTAGCTAACAAAAAGTTGGCTAAAAAACCTAGGCTACTTCAGGTGATAAACAGTATGATGTTGCTGCATTAAACATTCTGGAGTAAACTATAGGCATACAGGTAGTGGGGGATGGGCTCGCGCTTGCGGGCCTCGAATGACGTATACCAGCGCAGCGGCAGTGCATTGTGGGACTTGCAGTTTTACACTGAAATGCGATAAACCGGCGGGCCAGTTCTGATAGACATTGGATATTATCTGGCGGGCCAAATTAAATTACACCGCGGGCCGGATTAGGCCCGCGGGCCTTGAGATTGACAGCTATGCTCTGCATCGAAGAAATCCTGGATTGTGGCTACACTGGTCAAATCAACATTGACCATAAGGAAAGCATATTAAGGTTTGTTAACTAGTAAGGAGTAATATTACATTATGGATGAATTATGTACAGGTCAATAGTATTTTAAGCCATGCAGTAATGTTCATTCATTAAGCAGGAAATTTGAAGCCGATCAAGGTTTTGTGCTGCAAAACTTGAACGGCTTTGAAAGGGTTTTATCATTATATCATACAAACATCAGTGTTATGGCTAATTTTACAGTTGACATCATCATTTTAAATGGCTGTCATAAAATGTATTATATTCCTTTTGAAAGGGATATCGTACTGCATGTGACCACAAAACGCACACCAATGCTGCAACAAATGCGTGAAGGCCTTAAGGTGTACAACGTGATCAAGGTCATGCAGATAAAGCCGAATGAGTGTCGCAATCTCTTTATCGTAGGGGATGATGACAAGGTATGTCGTGCGCGTGCGCGAAAGCTGCAGGCTGCCGGTTACGTTGCTCCAGCCTTTGAGTTCGCTTTTTTTTAACTTTCTTAACTTTTAATACTTTTGTTCGTTCTAGTTTGTTTCACTTCTAACCCGGTGAAGTCCTACCCTCTCTAACGAGGCTGCTTTTGAGGGTTTTAGTGCTTTTTTAGTGATTGTTTTTTATGCCGCAGCAACAAGCTGCCTTTGTTTACTCCGGGGAACAGCTGTTTGCGCTAATGCCGACCGGCATAGTGGACAGACCAGCTGATATTCCACCTGAACTCTGGAGGAAAGCTCACCGGGGATGCAGAGGAGGGAAACAATGTCGTGGGATGAGAGGAGGGTCGAGACGGGAAGGGCTTATGGATAGGAGAAGATTTAAGCCGTGTCTCCCCTCGGTTGTTATGGGAAATGTGCGGTCTCTTAGCAACAAAATGGACGAGCTGACAGCGCTGACGCGGAGTCACCGGGAGTACCGGGAGTGCAGCCTGATGTGTTTTACTGAGACATGGCTGCACAGGGACATTACGGACCAGTTAGTCTCCGTGGATGGCTTCCACACCATCCGAGCTGACCGGGATTGTATTGAGAGCGGTAAGCGGAAAGGAGGGGGGGTTGCCGTTTTTGTAAACAGCAGTTGGTGCAATCCTGGTCACATCACCATTAAAGAACAGCTCTGTAGCCCGGATGCTGAACTGCTCGCCGTTGGACTTCGTCCATACCATCTGCCTAGAGAGATCCCGCATGTTATCATTGTTGTACTGTACATCCCTCCCTCTGCAAACCCAACATCTGCCAGCAGCATCGTCCACACCACCATCTCCAAACTCCAGACTCAACACCCCAGTGCCCTCATCATCATTTCGGGAGACTTTAACCACGTCACCTTGGATAGAGTTCTGCCAACCTTCAAGCAATATGTGAGCTGTCCTACCAGAGAGGAGAGGACCCTGGACCTGATGTATGCTAACATTAAGGATGCATACATCTCCTCTTCTCTCCCCCCTCTGGGCAGGTCAGATCATAACCTGGTTCACCTCAAACCCTGCTATGTGCCGCTGGTGAAGAGGAAGCCTACGACCACAAGGACTGTGAGGAGGTGGTCGGGGGAGGCTTATGAGGCACTGCAGGGCTGCTTTGAGGTGACTGACTGGCCTGCACTCTGTGAGCCCCACGGGGAGGACATTGATGGGCTTACAGAGTGCATCACGGACTATATCAACTTCTGTGTGGACTGCAATGTCCCTGCTCGGACTGTTACCTGTTATGCCAACAATAAGCCGTGGATCACAAAGGACATTAAGGCCATCCTGAATGAAAAGAAGAGGGCGTTCAGAGATGGCAACCGTGATGAGGTGAGGAGAGTACAGGTGGTACTCAAACTTGCAATCAAGGAGGCAAAAGGCAGATACAGGAGAAAGCTGGAGAATAAACTCCAGCAAAACAACACGAGGGATGTGTGGAGTGGTATGAGAAACATCACTGGGTTCCAGAAGACTGGTGGCATGGGGTTGGAGGGCTGTGTGGACCGGGCCAATGAACTGAACCTATTTTTCAATAGGTTTGATACAGCGGCCCCTCCCCCACAAGACTCTTCTGCTTGCTGCCAAACACCTACTGCCACTCCACCTCCCCCTACTCCTTCTCCTTACAGACCTCTTGTCTGCCCCTTGACACCTCAATTCACTCCTACTGTTGGGCAAAATAACCTGCTGAGCACATCACATGTACATTATAAATATAGCTAACTCCTACCCCAGCCTGATCAGCACATCACATGGCAGTCACCTTACAATAGTCAACTCTTAACGCCTGATGAGCACAACACATGGCAGTCACATTCAACTTTTAAACACATAACACACACATGATAACATAGTCAGGTCGAGGCCAGAGCTAAGGCCCCATTTCTCCGCCAGGCAAATGGTAAACACTCAGACAATGCACTGTTTCATCCTCAGAACGGGAGGGCCACAAACAGGAGACTCTTTGAGGCGCTCCCCCATCAGGAAGAACACGAGAAGATACACTAGGGCCTGAGAGCCAAGGTCACGCAAAGACACACAGAACCACATACGTCTCAAACGCACACACCTCACCAAGAGGAAGATACAGCATAAGAGTGTGTCACACAGAGACTCTTCCTCTTCTTCTGAAGCAGACCTTCCACGGAGGCGAAGCTCCGGACGAACCATCAGCGCTGATTAGGGACTTAGACATATTCGATTTCTCACGCTTTATGACTCTGTATAACCGTTGCCACTTTACTTAATAAATCCAAGGTCCTCGTGCCGACAGACTTTATTACCTCTCCGTCTCATTTTATCTGGTCCAGTAACTAGACAGACCGTTTTTCCCTTCAATTTGGTGACCCCGACGTGATTTTTTCTGAATTGAACCGCAACTGGGAAACGAGAGACGGAGAGCGGCGCGACCTCGGGACCCCGGAGCACCGGACCGGTTCCTGCAGTCTCACCTCGTGCACGCCCAACAAAAGGTAGGCAGAACCTGTTGATAAAATCCAAACTCTGCATAGTTATATAGGAACCACATTAGGAGGTGAGACTGTGAGAGCGGTTCGCTACGGGATATCTCGTGGGGACGAATAGAGTTGCATTCCAGCATTTCCCCATGAACCCGATTAACCCTGAACGCGTGACACATCGAATATCGGCTCGTTGCATGGTGAAAGAATACCGACGAGACCATAGGGCAGGGGTACTCAAGTAGAAATGATGAGGGGCCACAATTTTTTTTTTCAGTGACTCAAGGGGCCGGTCGGTATACGTGTGACTGAGGCCGATATATGCTCTGTTTTAGACGTAACGCGTAAGCACGTAAGATACATAACCCCCCCTTGCGCGGTAAAATGTCCCCCCTTACGTGCGTCGGCCAAAATTCCTGACTATGCGACTAAAACACTACGGCCCTACGCAGCTCGCAAAGACTGTGATTGGCCAGCTAACCACATCCTTTCAGGAGTCTCACATTTCCGGTTTTACAGCATAATAGCGCCATTTTTAAAAGGCTGTGACAGAAGCGAATGAAGAATTTTGAAGAAGGAGAAGAAGAAAACACAAGAACGAATTATGATAATTATAAATATAAACAAGCCAGCGATTTCCACTTCCACGCCCACAGATTCGTTCGTTGCTCCCCCTACTGTTCTGGCGGAGAATCCCCTTGCAACACGCGCAATCCTTAAGGAACCTTAAAGGAACCGTAAATCAAAACTTGTCTAAAACAAGTCCCTTGTGTAAATTACGTGCTTACGTCTCTGCGTCTAAAACGACCCTAAATCGGCCTTGACTGCTGCTGAGATGGACTGTCTGCCTCGAGTTTGGGAGGGCTGGAGCGGTCTGTGGGCTGGAGTGCTATCTGTTTATCGTTGCAACCCCCAGCCTCGTATTGAGATCGCGGCGCGCGGTTTCAAAATAAGAGCGCCCAGCACGATTTTTTTTATTTTTTTTTATTTATTTTTTTATAATTAAAAAAACTTTTCAAAACAGCTCGAGGGCCATTAATAGACACCCCGCGGGCCACAAAAGGCCCGCGGGCCGCTACTTGAGTATGACTGCCATAGGGCCTATAAGAATCGGTCATAGTGATACGAGACTACCGATGGCCAAGTAATGGATGTGTAATAAATACACCTGTGTATCAAGAGGGTTAGAGGCCCCACCAGTGTATCAAGAGGGTTAGAGGCCCCACCTGTGTATCAAGAGGGTTAGAGGCCCCACCAGTGTATCAAGAGGGTTAGAGGCCCCACCTGTGTATCAAGAGGGTTAGAGGCCCCACCAGTGTATCAAGAGGGTTAGAGGCCCCACCTGTGTATCAAGAGGGTTAGAGGCCCCACCAGTGTATCAAGAGGGTTAGAGGCCCCACCTGTGTATCAAGAGGGTTAGAGGCCCCACCAGTGTATCAAGAGGGTTAGAGGCCCCACCTGTGTATCAAGAGGGTTAGAGGCCCCACCAGTGTATCAAGAGGGTTAGAGGCCCCACCTGTGTATCAAGAGGGTTAGAGGCCCCACCAGTGTATCAAGAGGGTTAGAGGCCCCACCTGTGTATCAAGAGGGTTAGAGGCCCCACCAGTGTATCAAGAGGGTTAGAGGCCCCACCTGTGTATCAAGAGGGTTAGAGGCCCCACCAGTGTATCAAGAGGGTTAGAGGCCCCACCTGTGTATCAAGAGGGTTAGAGGCCCCACCAGTGTATCAAGAGGGTTAGAGGCCCCACCTGTGTATCAAGAGGGTTAGAGGCCCCACCAGTGTATCAAGAGGGTTAGAGGCCCCACCTGTGTATCAAGAGGGTTAGAGGCCCCACCAGTGTATCAAGAGGGTTAAAGGCCCCACCTGTGTATCAAGAGGGTTAGAGGCCCCACCAGTGTATCAAGAGGGTTAGAGGCCCCACCTGTGTATCAAGAGGGTTAGAGTCCCCCTCTTTGTTTGTGTATTAAATAATTCTATGTGGTAAGAAGGTTAGAGATAAACTAGGCTTGTTGCGTGGTGAAAGAACACCCTCGAGGCCTAAGGCTCGCCGCCCTTGATAAGTGAATCTGAGGTGCCTGAAGAAGCACAACGCACATTTCTTGACTATATATTCATAGCATATGCGGGGACTGACGGACAGACACCTGAACTGACGCAGACTAGGGATAGCAGAGACCTCTCACCCCCACCTTCACGACCAGAGAGCAAGTGCGTGTGTATGGAGTCGAGAACGAGAGTCAGCGTGGGTGGAAGAATAGGAGAGCATGGGTGAAAGGGAGACAGAGTGAGAAAGACTGTGTGCGTCTCTGTGCGCGTGTACGCAAGAGTTGATATGTTTCTGTGTGTGTGTGTGTGTAAGAGGCCCAGAGAGAGAGTGACGAAGTGGCTGTGTGTGTGTGTGTGTGTGTAAGAGGCCCAGAGAGAGAGTGACGAAGTGGCTGTGTGTGTGTGTGTGTAAGAGGCCCAGAGAGAGAGTGACGAAGTGGCTGTGTGTGTGTGTGTGTGTGTAAGAGGCCCAGAGAGAAAGCGACGAAGTGGCTGTGTGTGTGTGTGTAAGAGGCCCAGAGAGAGAGAAAGAAAGAGAACGAGCGTATTTGTGAGCCGGTTAAATATAGAAATAAATCAATTAATGATAACCCGGCTATGTGTGCAACGCTTGCCTGCTTTGTTATGCCCAACGCTATTTTGCCGTGTCTGATGATTGTGGGTGCGGGACACAGAATGAGAAGTCTGTTGATATGTGTCTGTGTACGTCTGCGCGAAAGAGAGAATCTGTGAGTGAATCAGTGAGTGTATGCGTGGTCCGCTCTATCTTCGCCCGTTAAAACGGGTAAAGGAAAGAATAGATAGATTGATGATAATGAATAATGTCTCTCTGACGTATTGCTTCGGTCTATGGCTTAACCTGCGGAAATAGATAAATTGACAATGATAGATAACCTTTTACTGTGTTGCTTCAAGTTACTGTTTGACCCGTTAAAACTAAAACCTAGATAAGTTGACAAGGATAAATGATATCTCTTTTACTGTGTTTCTTTGAATTACTGCTGGACCTGTCGCATAGATAAACTACGATACTAAACCACATCTCTTTGCCGCGTTGGTTGACTGTTTAGTCTGTTGAAGCAGATTAATCAATAAGGATAGATAACGATTATTGGCTATAAGGAATATCTGGATGTATTGAATAACGCCTCTAGGCCCTGTTGTTGTTTTTTGCTTCCCCCCCCCTGTTTTTTCCTCCTTTTTTCTCGTTCTCCTCCTCCAAGAGTGACAAGGGTTACCCCCTAGTCTCTCATCCGCTCTTGTGTGTTAAGACAGGTCACACAGAGTTATAGCACCACGGCCGCCATTTTTTGAGTTCTCTCACTCAGTCCCAAGCCACACCTCCCCCTCCGCCAAATCTAGACCACTCCAGCCCTACCCTTCCTCAACTACACCGCCCCCTGCTGGACCACTCCAGCCCTACCCTTCCTCAACTACACCGCCCCCTACTGGACCACTCCGACTCTGCCCTTCCTCAACTACACCGCCCCCTGCTGGACCACTCCAGCCCTACCCTTCCTCAACTACACCGCCCCCTACTAGACCACTCCAGCCCTACCCTTCCTCAACTACACCGCCCCCTGCTGGACCACTCCAGCCCTACCCTTCCTCAACTACAGCGCCCCCTGCTGGACCACTCCAGCCCTACCCTTCCTCAACTACACCGCCCCCTACTGGACCACTCCGACTCTGCCCTTCCTCAACTACAGCGCCCCCTACTGGACCACTCCAGCCCTACCCTTCCTCAACTACAGCGCCCCCTGCTGGACCACTCCAGCCCTACCCTTCCTCAACTACACCGCCCCCTACTGGACCACTCCAGCCCTACCCTTCCTCAACTACACCGCCCCCTACTGGACCACTCCAGCCCTACCCTTCCTCAACTACAGCGCCCCCTGCTGGACCACTCCGACTCTGCCCTTCCCCAACTACAGCGCCCACTGCTGGACAACAACAACCCTGCCCTTCCCCAACTACATCGCCTCCAAATAGACAGCATCAATACCAATCCAACCCCGACTCTCGATCACCCCCTGTTAGAAGAATTATCCCAGTTACTAATAAAGCTAAAAAAGACAAACCTCCCCGCATCCGGCCTTCAGTGCAAAGGCGTCCACAACCCCGACCACCCCCATACCAGGCTGTCGTAAGAAGAAGCGGCGAACGCGCCCACGATGTCGGACGAGCAGCGAACCAGAGCCCTGAGCTGGTTGTGCCTCAACGCTGAACCGGGGAAGATATTGAAAGGCCAAGACCGGAAGAAATGGGAGGACCGATGTGAGGTCTACATCAAAACCTGGCAGAAAGAGGGCGTGATCCGAATGGGACCCCTCGACCAGGCCGGCCGGGCCGCCATACGCGCGCACATTGGCAGCCAGTATGAGCAGGCAAAGGTCCGCCGCGACAACGCTGGAACCAAGGCGGGACGAACGGATGCACTCGAAGCCCAAGACCGGATAAAACAAAAGAGAATCTTAGTATTAAATGCATTAGCCTCTTGCCTCCTGCCCCACACCCTAAAACCAGCCCTCTCCGCCAAGAACCCCTTCCTAGCGGACCAAGAAACCCCTGCCCGACCGAACCTGATAGCCCCAGTCTATCCAACCCCTGGCCAACCAAGCCGGACAGCTCCGCTATATCCCTCCCTACCGGAGGCCGATGTGCAGGCCCGCCCACCTCCGTACTCCCTCCCCTATGCCCCGACCGACTTCCCGCCCCTGCCCACCCAGGTACCCGCAGATGGAGTAAGTGACACCGAGATGGGTCCTACCCAGGTCCCTGCGCCCCCCCATCTCATGTACCCAGTTATCGAAATAACCCACGCCACCCCTCAGTCCCCGGTCACGGTGACCTGGCAAAGCCCCGCCCCCCTGGAACCAGAACGAGCCAAAGAAGGGACCCACTTCACAAAGAGAAACCATCCACAAAGCAAGGAAAGCCTGAAGCTGGCCACAGCTTCCGCCCCATGCCCGATGATACCAGGAAGAGCCGGACCATTGGGGCAAGAACCACCCAGCACCGAGAACTGGACACCCCCCTCCTCCAGCCCCGGCCATGCCCAGGCCCCCGAAACCAGGCCACCACTACCAGAGCAAGCCCAGTCGGAAGCAGAAAGGATGATGACGCGGATCGGCGTCCCTGGCGCCAGAGCATTGGACTTGGCCGCCTTCCTGATCAACCTATCTTCTAAAGAAGAAGAAGCAGAAGTGGCAGGAGCAACAAAAGAAATGAGGAGACACTCCGGAATTCCCCAGGGGAGACACGGAAGACACAAGGAAAGCGATGAAGAGGCCGCAGACACCTTAGAGTGGGACCCACAGGAAACAAAGTGGAGAGAAGAAGCGCTGGAAAGAATGACCCACAGCATCGAGACAGAGACCCAACTCCTGTCTCGACAGATACGGGAAAGGGAAGAAGGCAGAGACCAGAGGTGGGGAAGAAGCTCAATCCACAGGACAATTGGCTCGGGCAGATCACGAGCCCGAAGTACCGAAACCCCGATCACGACCCCGGTCGCCACCAGCACTCCACAAACTGGCCCCCCGACACAAAGGAGCCAAGCCCCCAGCCGCCGGATGAACCACGACCAGGATGAGGGCCCAGAATCAATGTACCCACTAATAGAAACCCCTGCAGGACGAGCCATGTACACTCCCTGGACCCACCGCAACCTCAAGGGACTAGTGGAAGACCTCCCCTCGCTCAAACTGGGGGCGGGCAAGTGGATCAGGAACCTCGAACGACTGACCACAGCCGACCGGCTCACCATGGGGGACATCCGAGCGGTCCTCATGAGAGGAGAAGGACCCCGAGCAGTCAACGACGTGGAAAACGCGGCCAGAACCACCAGAGAGCCAGACGACTCCCCCTTCGACCCCTTCCGCCCCCTATGGTGGGATGCCCTGAGGGGCCTCTACCCACCCCAGAACTCAGCAGCATGTATGACCGGCCTGAAAAGAAAACCCAGTGAATCAGCGGGCGAATACCTTACAAGAGCCACTGAACGATGGAAAGACGGATTCGGAACCCTACCAGGAGCCTCCGCCGCCACCGAAGCCATGTTCCGGATCGCGGTTGAGACGGGTCTCTGCACCAAAGTCCGCGAAGGCCTCAAAACAGTGATTGGACTCGGAAGAATGAACGCCATGGACTGGGAGGAAGCCATTACACACCACGTGACCCAGGAGCAAGACCGAGAAGACGAAGACTTCAAAGAAGAACGCGACCTGAAGAAACGACTCTTGCGCATGGACGTGAAGAAAGCAACCCAGGAACACAACCGGGACAAGAAAGAGTCCAACAAAGACCACGCCTCCGAGATCATGCCCCTCGAAGTGGCCCAGCCTCCGGCCCCGCCGCCTACCCCCAACCCCTTGGTACAGCCAAGTGGACCTCCTCCGACCCAGGTGCAAGCCCCTCCCGCTCAAACATGGGGACCCCAACCCGCGCCGTACCCGTACCCATATCCACACCCCCCCCTTCCCTCGAACCCAGCAACACAGATGGGACCCGGGATGTACCAGAACCAACAGTCCCAATATAGAGGCGGATCCAAATGGAGAGGAAGGGGCCGGACCCCACGCGCAAACCCTACCACGTCCTACCCCTGCTACATTTGTGGGCTCATAGGACACTGGGCGAGGGACTGCCCCCAGGGGGGACCACCAGGGATGCAACACGGCCAACATGATCGTCAACAGCAACACGGTCCGCCTTACGGCAACCCTGGAAATGGATCAACGCATGCCTCAAACCCCGGAACCCCGATGTACCCTCTCTGGAGGGACCCGGGATACGACACCCAATACTGACGGGACCCGAGGACCTCGAGAGGGACCCAGGTGGTGAACCTGGGAACGGGAGCCCCAATGGTGGATGGACTTGTAAACCAGACCCCGATTCGATTCATGGTCGACACCGGAGCCACAGTCTCCACCATCGGGGACCTGAACCATGAAATCCCACCCCTCTCCACTCGAACCCTGACTACCATGGGGTTCTCGGGAATAGAAAAAACCAACCCCCTCACCACCCCCTTGCCGCTCACCATCCTGGGGCAAACCTTCTACCACTCCCTCCTATATGCCCCCGAGTGCCCCACCAACCTCATGGGTAGAGACATCCTGAGCAAAATCAACTGCCACATCAGCTGTTCCCCCGAAGGAACTTCAATGACGACAGAAGCCGACCAACCCCTCCAGATGATGCTGGTGCATGAACCCCCGCCCCTGAGCCCCCCGTCAGACGTGTATTGGATCCGGAACATGACTACCCCGGACGGACTCAAGCCCCTAGAAGAAACGTATCAAGAGTGGGCCCCCTGGATCCATCAACAGGGGGACTCCTCCCCACCGCACGACCCCCTCCACACGACCCTTAATGTCCTTCGTGACCCAGACGAAAGCTACGACGAACAATGGAGACGCACAATGGAGGGAACCGGCCAGAAGTGCTTCTATGAAGAAATGTACATCGGACCTGAGGGGGTGGCGGCCCCCACCCTTCTCACCCCAGATCAACAATACTGGTACCGTCTCAAACCCGAGTCCCGACCACACGTGACCCTGGCAGTGGCCAGGCACCACACGGCCATGAAGCTGGGGCCCATGGTCTGCCGAGCGGCTCAAGTACGAGAGTGGGCCCTCACCGATAACCCACACATACACATAGCCCCTGGCACAGGCTTGATCCGAATCTCCTTTCCCCGGACGGCCTCCTGGGGGGTGGCAGAACGAGTGGAGCGCGACCGACCGCTCGCCCCCGAGGATGTCAACACCCCCAGCCCCCTGGACGCCGAAGACCCCGACGTAAAGAACATGCTAGACGACCTCCCTCAGAAGCTCTGGGCCACCGGCGCCTACGACATGGGGTTTACCCCCCAGCACAACATCCGAATACCTCTCAAACCCGATCAAACCCCGATACACCAGCCCCAGTACAAGGTCAGACCCGAGGCAGAAGTAGGGATCGCAGCCACCATACAGGGACTCAAAAAGGCAGGAGTCCTCCGACCCTCTCAGTCCCTTTGGAACACCCCGATTCTCCCAGTAAAGAAGGCGGACGGACTCACGTGGAGGATGGCCCATGATCTCCGTCTAGTAAACGACGCCACGGAAGGACCCCCCGAGAGGGTGCCAAACCCGCAGGTGGCGCTCCACGTGGTTAACCCCGACCACCTCTGGTTCTCTGCAATAGACCTGGCCAACGCCTTTTTCTGCATCCCCCTGGACAAAGACTCACAAGACATCTTCTCTTTTACCTGGAGGGGAGAAAAACTCACCTACACCCGAATGCCACAGGGGTACCGATCGACCCCCACCATATTCAACGACTGTGTGCGGAAGGACCTCAAAGACACTGTACTTCCCGACGGAGTGGTTATGGTTCAATATGTAGACGACATCCTGCTCGCTGCGCCTACCAGACAAGCCTGTGTGAACGCCACCAAGATCCTGCTCGAGACCCTAGGGAAAGCAGGGTACAAGGTCAAGCGGCCCAAACTACAGGCTGTGCGGCCCACGGTGAAATTCCTGGGGAGGTTAATCGGAGGAGACACCAGAAACATAACCCAGGACACCCGAGAAACCATCCTGAATTACCCAAAACCCGCCACGGTTCAGCAAATGTTGGCCTTCCTGGGCCTGTGCAATTACAGCCGCCAGTACCTCCCGGAATTCACAGAACGAACGTCCGAACTCCGCCAGATGGTCACCACAGCCGGGGCCCGACACCTACGAGCTCCGCTGGAATGGGACCCAGGAAAAGACACCGCCTTCCATCAGCTGAAGCAGGCCCTCCACTCAGCCGCCGCCCTCCAAGCCCCCGACTATACGACCCCCTTCCATCTGGACGTCACACAGAGGAACGGAAATGTAGCGGCCACCCTCTGGCAGGCAAAGGCAGGCACCCGAAGGATCCTCCACTACCACAGCTCGGCCCTACCCACTCCGGGCCTAGGACTCCCTCACTGCGCCAGACATCTCATGGCCATCGCCATCGCCCTACGAAAGACACAGTTCCTCACCATGAACAACCCCACGGTGGTGCACACCACCCACGGAGTTAAGGCTGCGGTGGATAGCTCACTCTTCACCCTGTCGGCCGCCATCACCCAGATCCGGTTGACCGAGGCCCTGACAGATCCCTCGGTGAGCTACTCGACGAAAGGAGTGAATATGACCGGAGAGTATCCCGCAGACACGGACGGCACCCCCCACAACTGCACGCCTCGCATCCTGTCGGAACTCCGAGCACGACCAGACCTCCAAGGGTCACCCCTAGAAACACCCAAAGCAGTGTGGTACACCGACGGCTGCTGCTACAAGGATGCCCTGGGGGCCAACATCGCCTCTTGGGCGGTGGTGGAACAGGGGCCGACAGGGGTCTGCCACACCAGACACTCGGGGATACTCCCGGAGTATCCCTCGGCCCAAAGGGCTGAACTCACGGCCATGGTCGTAGCCCTCGAAGCCGCGAAGGGCCTACGCCTCGACATTTACACAGACAGCAACTACGTGTACGAGCTCTGCCATCTCAACGCCACCCAAGCAGAAAGGCGGGGTATGCTGACCTCTACAGGGGCGCCCCTGAAGCACAGGGACCTCGTCGTCCGCCTACTCCTCGCCATCCAGCTACCGGAGTCTGTGGCCATCATCAAGTGCCAGGGCCACACAAAAGGAGAGTCCCTGATCACCCGCGGTAACAACGCCGCCGATGCCGCCGCCAAGAAGGCGGGGGGCTACACACCGCCGCTAGTCCTTTCCCTGCTGGACCCCCTAGACGGGGAGCCCTACCCGAGGAGCATGAGCGACCTCCTGATATACCTTGGCGAGATGCAAGAACACGCCGGTCCTTATGAGAAGAGCTGCTGGATCGCACGAGGATGCACTCGGGACGAATCCGAAATCTACCGCTACTCAGATGGCAAACCGGCACTCAGCTCCCGAGCTCTCTCTCTCATGGCTCGGTCACACCACTCCCGCACCCACCAGGGCACCAACGCAACAATGGAGACAATCCGGCGAGACTGGTGGCACCCCGAAATGAAAGCCAGCATCCAGGAAGTGATCAAGGACTGTCACGCCTGCCAAATACACAACCCACGCCCAACCCACAAACCCCCCAGAGGAATTTTCCCAGTTCCCCAACTACCCTTCCAAGAACTCTACATAGACTACACCGACATGGGGCCGGACAACCGCGCTCAAGGGAGACGCTACCTCCTGGTGATCGTCGATAGATTTACCAAATGGGTAGAGGCCTTCCCCACCAAACGTGAAGACAGCGCGTCCGTGGTCAAAATTTTGCTAAATGACATCATTCCCCGTTGGGGCTACCCCAAGCTACTCTGCTCGGACAACGGGTCACATTTCTCTAACGCCAAATTGCAGGAGGTAGAGGCCGCGTTAGGAATAGCACACCGGTTTGGCTCCGTCTACCATCCCCAGAGCCAGGGACTGGTGGAAAGGGCGAACCGGACTCTCAAAAGCGTGATCGCAAAGGCAGTTCACCCTGGGGACACAGGTCCCCAGCAGCAACAATTGCTGCAGGAAGAGCTAGCGGGCTACGCCTCTAAGAAAAAGATGAGCTGGATAGAGGCTCTCCCATTGGCGTTGTTCAGCGTGCGCTCCCATCCTAGCTCCCGGTGCGGGCTTAGCCCCTTCGAGTTAGTGACAGGTAGGCCCATGCCCGGGCCACATTCTCCCCCCAGGGGCCCGGTACTAGACCACTATGATGAAGCCCTCTTAGAATATGTACAGGCCCTGACTCTCGCCTCCCGAGCCTTGTACACACAGGTCACCTCCCTCCCGACCCCCGCAGATCCCAACCCCGTCCTCGTTAATCCCGGGGATTGGGTCTGGGTCAAGGTCCACAAGAGACACTGCCTTCAGCCACGGTGGGAAGGCCCCTATAAGGTACTTCTGGCCACCCCCTTCTCTGTCTCCCTTTCAGGAAGGAGCGGCGCCTGCTGGCACCATCTGTCTACCACCCGCAAGGCCGACAACCCGCATGACCGCACCTTGGCTACCGTTCAACGCGACCTCGCACGGCTGCACCATGAGACTACCACTGACGCCACAGGAAGCCCGGACCAGTAGACGTTGCATCATCGGCATGGTAGGAATAACCGGGGCCTTGATGGGTTTCTTCATCCTGTGGGGAATGGACTTCCATACGGCCATCCCGGAAAAGTCCTCCACCATCACGCCCCCGTCTACGACGACACAACCCTCATCGGGACCCCCAACCCAGAGTCCACACCGCCGCAGGAGACAGACACCCCTGCAAGCCGCCAAATCCCCCAGCGACCCCTGCCTCAACAAATACGGTGGGCTATCCCTAACCTATACTTATGGTTCCAGCGCCGCCTATACCTTCCTCCTATGCGACGTCGTTCCGTGCGTAGGCGGACCCGCAGCCTGGGAGAAGTACGATGCATACATCTGCGATGCTCCCAAGGGTTCCTTCGCGGGAGTCCAGGGCAACGGGGTAATGACGTCCCCGGACAACAGCCAGAGCTGGTGTCGAGGATGGGGTAATGTACTATGGATGACGGGGAGGCACCAGGGGTACTATGTGACTAACCGCTCTCGGACTCTCCCCAGACCGGACGTGACGGCCGCACTACAGGCGAATGGCTTCCTCTCGGGAGGCAACGGCAGAATCACCCTTACCCTCAGGAACATTACCAGCAACCCGTACCAAGGATGGGGCAACCCCGCATTTGGGTCGACCCGGGCGTGCGGGGTAAATACGGACTCTGCCTACCTCGTGTTCGGGATATCCCAGTCCGGCCCGGACACGACGGCGTTGTTGAAAATACATTTCAGAAAGGCCCCCACCACACCCACCGCACCAGCCTCCAGGGCCAACACGACAACTCCTAAACCCCCGGTCCGACCCATAATGACTCGCGACGGCCCGGTCACGATTTTTGATTTAGATTCCGTGGGGCGGCTCCCCACCCACGATTCCATCGCGCTCGCGACCGGCTACGCAGACGATAATGCATGGCTTAGCTGGATTGCTGCTACGGTCCGATTCCAGGGGCTGTCCGACTTCGTAGCCTGTGCGTCAGCTCGCCCCCATCTAATCTCGACCCCAGTACTGTTCGATTTTACCAGCGACCCCATCGGCTCTCACTGCATGTTAGCTCTGTTTGTTACCCCCGAACCGGCCGGCTGCGGCCTCCTTAGCTCTCTGTTTCCACCCGGCCTTAACGACTCGATTCCCCCGGTGTACTCCCCTGGGGAGTACACCCACTCTTGCATCACCAGGGTCGGAGCGGTAAATGTTGGGGTGGTACCACCATCGTGGTGCCACTCCATCACGAACGTTACGCTTTGGCCCAACATGACCGAACCGGGCCTAGGACGCCAAGACCTATTCTGGTCCTGTGACAAATTCACCCTTAGACTTACACTCCCGGCACAATGGTCCGGAACCTGCATTATAGTGCGCCTACTTATGCCCGTCACGCTCTTTACCCGGGGTTTGCCCGGGCCCAATAACCAAACTACCCCTCGACACCGCCGCGACACCGCTCTGACCGACCACTTTGATCTAACCAAGAACACCCCCACGTACATGGATAGCATAGGCGTTCCCCGGGGCGTTCCAAACCAGTTTAAGTTAGCAGATCAGATCGCCGCGGGTTTCGAGAACATACCCCTTATCTCTGCCATATTTCCAATCACCCCCAACAAAAACGTAGATCGCATTAATTACATTCACTACAACGTCCAGCGCCTATCCAACCTGACTCGCGACGCGGTAGAAGGCTTGGCCTCACAACTGGCCGCCACCTCTCTAATGGCGTATCAAAACCGTCTAGCCCTAGACATGTTGTTAGCCGAGAAAGGGGGGGTCTGTTCGATGTTTGGGGCTCAGTGCTGCACCTTCATTCCCAACAACACGGCCCCTGACGGGTCAGTGACAAGGGCCCTGGCCGGCCTTCGAGCTCTTTCCGTCCAGATGGCAGAGGACTCTGGGATCGACAACCCCATGGAGAAATGGATGACCGACATGTTCGGCAAGTGGAAGGGCCTTCTCATGGCCGTCCTGACATCCCTGGCCTGCTTCGTCGGGATTGTGGTCTGCTGCGGGTGTTGCTGCATCCCCTGTGCCCGCACCCTCTGCTCACGCCTCATCACCACGGCCCTCGAAAAGGAGAAACAACAGCCCCCTCCCTACTCCGAAGCAGCCCCCCTCATGCCCCTTCTGGATTGCCTGGACGAGCTTCCCCTGGACGACCAGATGGTGCCTGAAAAATTTGACTGTGAGTATGGCCTCCCTCGCCCTGCAACCCCTGACTTTGAGTACGAGCTCGACTGTGTCTTCGCCGAGCCGGACATCTACCCGTGAGTGCTAGTGGCCTCTCCAGGTGCACGGCCCCGGCGTCCTGTTTCCACCACCGTATGCTGAAACCCCACCACGACACCCCCTTTTTCCCCCCCCCCCGCCTGTGACGTGCTAGTAACCTCTCCAGGTGGGCTGCCCCATTCCCGCATTCCCGTCCCCGCCAACGGCACCACCCCCCTCCCACCTGATGCACCCACGTCGCCCGGACCAGGGATCTGCGTTCCGGCACCAGGGGCTGCGGCCCGTTCCCTTAAGGCTTGAGGGCGCCCCTGGCTGTATTCGCTTCTGTACGCTTCACTGTTTTTAGCCGCTCCCATATCTATGCCCGCGTCTACGCAACCGACGCCGGGAACGTAAATGTTGTTGTTTATATCGCTGTCCCACTAGATGGAGCTCGGGGATACACACGGGCGAGATTCCAGGGGCCTTGATTGCCCGTTTATCAGATGAGGTCCTGAGCGCAGTTGAATAAAAGGGTCTAATGCTCAGGTGGCGCCTTGCGTCCACCTGCCCGTGATGACGCTCAGGGCTATTCCGTGGTTTCAGTTGTTCCCGTGCCCCGTGCCTACCCTGGATACCCCATGCGTGTGATTGCTTATTGTTACACGACCAGCTAACTCCTCCTCACATCCTTAGCGTGTGGTCACCTAGGGATGGGTTGAGGGGGATTGCCATTCGTTATCTACCTCATATCTTTCTGATGTTATTATTATTGCTATTACTTAGGGACACGTTTCATGGTTGCATTTCTTTCCTGTGATCATCAGTGTAGTGTTTGTGTGATTGTTGCATTTTGATATTGTTATTTTTTAATGTTAGTCTTATTGCTGCTTTTTGCTGATATTGTTTTTGTTTGGAGTTTGTTTTATTGTTGCATTTTGTTGTTGTTATTATGGTTTGGTGTTAGTTTTGTTGTGTGGCCAGCTTTGTTGTTGATTATTGTTTTTTGGTATCGTTTGATATTTGTTTTTTGTATTATGGTTTGCTTGTGGTATGTTTTTGTGTATTATCTGCTGCCAGTATTGTTGGTATTGCTGCTCGCGATGTACGGCCGGGGTGGATGCCACCCCCTAGGTGGGGTGTGTATGGCATACCCATGTCTGAAGCATGGGTGGCGTTTCTCCCACGTGGTTCCCCATACACCCGGTCCAGCGAGTTGTTTTAGTCCCATGCTCATGGTTGTTTGTTTTTATGATAATTTTGCCTTCTTTCTGTTACTTCTAAAAGTGTTATAATGATAGTCCCGCGCTGAAGTCCTATCCCTCGCATCCCTAATGAGTAAAAGTCGTCTTGCGACGACTTGAGGGGGATATGTTGGGCAAAATAACCTGCTGAGCACATCACATGTACATTATAAATATAGCTAACTCCTACCCCAGCCTGATCAGCACATCACATGGCAGTCACCTTACAATAGTCAACTCTTAACGCCTGATGAGCACAACACATGGCAGTCACATTCAACTTTTAAACACATAACACACACATGATAACATAGTCAGGTCGAGGCCAGAGCTAAGGCCCCATTTCTCCGCCAGGCAAATGGTAAACACTCAGACAATGCACTGTTTCATCCTCAGAACGGGAGGGCCACAAACAGGAGACTCTTTGAGGCGCTCCCCCATCAGGAAGAACACGAGAAGATACACTAGGGCCTGAGAGCCAAGGTCACGCAAAGACACACAGAACCACATACGTCTCAAACGCACACACCTCACCAAGAGGAAGATACAGCATAAGAGTGTGTCACACAGAGACTCTTCCTCTTCTTCTGAAGCAGACCTTCCACGGAGGCGAAGCTCCGGACGAACCATCAGCGCTGATTAGGGACTTAGACATATTCGATTTCTCACGCTTTATGACTCTGTATAACCGTTGCCACTTTACTTAATAAATCCAAGGTCCTCGTGCCGACAGACTTTATTACCTCTCCGTCTCATTTTATCTGGTCCAGTAACTAGACAGACCGTTTTTCCCTTCACTACCTACTCCACCCCTCCTCCCTGCTCTGCATCATGTCCTCTACAACCTGAGGACCTCACCCCTCCCCCAACTGTCACCTCTACAGTGTCCTTCACGCCTGACCTGGTGAGAAGACAGCTAACAAGACTCCACTCCGGCAAAGCTGCAGGCCCCGATGGTGTGTTGCCCAGGGTGCTTAAAGCCTGTGCCCATCAGCTGTGTGGAGTACTGAGTCTGGTCTTCAGCCTGAGCCTGCACCTCCAGAGGGTCCCCGTGCTGTGGAAGACGTCCTGCCTCGTTCCTGTACCTAAGAAGCCGCGTCCCAACGGCCCTCAGGACTACAGACCGGTGGCCCTGACGTCCTATGTCATGAAGACCCTGGAGAGGCTCATCCTGGAGCAGCTAAGGCCTATGGTCAGGCCCTTCACTGATCCACTACAGTTCGCCTACCAGCCCCGCCTGGGAGTTGAGGACGGCATCATCTACCTGCTGAACAGAGTCTACACTTATCTGGACAAGCCGGCAAGCACTGTGAGAGTCATGTTCTTTGATTTCTCCAGTGCCTTCAACACCATCCGTCCGGCTCTACTGGGTGAGAAGATGACTGCGATGGAGGTGGAGGCCCCCATCGTGTCCTGGATTGTTGATTACCTGACGGGCAGACCACAGTACTTACGCCTACAGAACTGTGTGTCTGACAAGGTGGTCAGCAACACTGGGGCCCCACAGGGGACTGTCCTCTCTCCCTTCCTCTTCACCCTCTTCACCTCAGACTTTAACTATTGCACTGAGTCCTGCCACCTTCAGAAGTTTTCTGATGACTCAGCAATAGTTGGCTGCATTGAAAAGGGGGATGACCGTGAATACCGGACTGTTGTGGACAACTTTGTCACTTGGAGTGAGCTGAATCACCTGCAACTCAACGTGACAAAGACGAAGGAGCTCATTGTGGATCTGAGGAGGGAGAAAACAGCAGCTGTGACCCCTGTTTCCATACAGGGGGTCCCAGTGGACACTGTTGAGGAGTACAAGTACCTGGGGGTGTACTTTAATAACAAGTTGGACTGGTCTAGAAATGCAGAGGCTGTCTACAAAAAAGGCCAAAGCCGACTCTTTTGCCTCAGGAGGCTGAAGTCCTTTAACATCTGCCGGACGATGCTGAGGATGTTTTACGAGTCTGTTGTAGCCAGTGCAATCTTCTTCGCTGTCACATGCTGGGGCAGTGGGATGAGGGTTGCAGACACCAACAGACTTGAAAGACTGATTAGGAGGGCCGGTGATGTTGTGGGGGAGGAACTGGACACCCTGACGACCGTGGCAGAGAGGAGGATGCTGTCCAGGTTTCAGTCCATCTTGGACAATGTCTCACACCCTCTCTATGACACACTGGCCCTGCAGAGGAGCACCTTCAGCAGGAGATTCCTCTCACCCAGATGCACCACAGAGCGCCACAGGAAATCTTTCCTGCCTGTGGCCATTAAAATTTACAACGCCTCCCTTAGAATGTCAGACACCGTCCCTCTCTGTAATCTCTGACCTCAAACAAGGACTATAATTCTTGCACCTTTTGCACAATACTGTACAATTCTTTTTGTACAGTGCTGTCTTTTGTGTATGTATGTATGTATGTATGTATGTATGTATGTATGTATGTATGTATGTATGTATATATATATATATATATATATATATGTATGTATGTATGTATATATGTATGTATGTATGTATGTATGTATGTATGTATGTATGTATGTATGTATGTATGTATGTATGTATGTATGTATGTATATATGTGTATGTGTATATGTATATATATATATATATGTATGTGTATATATGGTGTTGTATATATATTTATATTGTCCTTAAATTTTTTATTTGTATTTTTTGTTTTTCTTAGGTTGTATCTTTTATCTTTTGTGTATGTATGTGTATTTATGTTATATGTATATGTATATATATATATATGTGTGTGTGTATGTATATGTATATATATGGATATGGATATATATGTTATATTTTATATTTTATTCTTAATATTTATTTATTTATTTATTTATTTGTGTATGTATATCTGGAGTTCGTGACAAAAATAATTTCCCTCTGGGATTATTAAAGTATTTATCTATCTATCTATATCTATCTATCTATGTTGTAATTCAGCTCTGGGTATTTTCTTGATTTTTTGCCATTTAATAGCATAACCTTTCCTCAAGTGCTAAATGGTATTTCCATATCATCAATACCGAGTGGCAATTTTAGGGGTTTAAAACAGGTAAAAAAAATAGTTTTATTTAAATTGTTGACATTTATTTGAAAATAGTACTATTTACATCCCAACAGAAGGGGGTACAAATGCACCCCCTGCACCCTCAGTAAAATCGCTACTGTCACTACCTGTGTATGAGTGACGTTGGATCAGTCTTTTTTTTTTTTTTTTTTGTAGTTTATTTAGCAGGGACAAAGCAGTGCACATTATTACAAACATGACATGGCAAGGCCATGACACAACTTGCAGATGTGAATACATAAAAGGTTTGTAGCTAGATAGCTAATTTGCAACCTCAGTTCCTGATCAGGCTACCTATTCTAATAAAATATATAAGTCACCTAAAATATACAATTATACAATTAAACAATATATAGGCCTACAGTATACAATTATAAAAATATATGCTATCTTAAAACATACTTCCTATAACATTAAAACCTTGTGCAGAGAGAAGAAACAATATGATGAGTGTGACCTATATATGCTGTGTGTGCATGTATGTGTGTTATCTATTGTGTTTTGTCATGATTACATTTTTGGTTTTCCTTCAGCCAGTGTTTCAGTTGTCGGTTAAATGTTTTAAACTCAGTTTGTGTTTTTATTATAGTTGGTAAATTGTTCCACATTTGAGTTCCAATAACTGAGGAGCTCGACTGGCCAAAAGAAGTTTTGCGCACCTCTGCTATGCAGTTGCCGTTCACTGCTCCTCTGGTGGCCACCCTTCTTGTACTTCTTTTTGTTACAAAAGGACATAATACTGCAGGAGCAAGATTATTTGCACATTTAAAAATTAGTTTAAGAGAAGAGAACTTTATAAAATTCTCAAAGCTCAAGAGATTATATTTCTTTACTATGATGCAGTGGTGCCACCTTATTGGTTTCTGATCCAATATCTTTAAAGCCTGTTTGTATAATGATAAAATAGGTTTAATTGATGTCTGGGAGGCTTGGCTCCATACGGTGATGCAGTAAGACAAGTGAGACAGTATCATGGCATGAAAAAACAGTAAGGCTACCTTAACAGGTATATGATGCCTTGTCAATCTAAAACAGTTCAAATTTGTTCGGAGTGTTGTAGTGAGTTTCTTAATGTGTTTATTAAACTTAAGCTGTGAGTCTATGATGATTCCTAAAAATTTAAATTCATTGACTTGGTCAATTGTGTCCTGGTCAATTTTGATAGAACAGGAGGCTTTCCCTCTTATAGAAAAACTCATAGATACTGTCTTTTTAATGTTAAGAGTGAGATGGTTGTCTTTGAGCCAACGGGATACATCTTTCATCTCCTTAGTTAATATGTCCGCTGCTGCGCTTGATGTTCTGGCTGACGCATAAATCACTGTATCATCAGCGTACATTTGGCAGTTGGATGACCGACAGCAGCTGGGCAGGTCATTTATGTAGAGACTGAAGAGCAGAGGCCCCAAAATCGATCCCTGCGGAATACCTAAGTTTGCAGCTAATGGCAGTGATAGCTCAGAGTTTATCCTGACCCTCTGCTCCCTATGCTCCAAGTATGAAGCAAACCAGCTTATGGCGGGTTTTGACATATTAAAAGTACAGAGCTTGTTTAGAAGTATGTTATGGTTGACGGTGTCAAAGGCCTTTTTAAGGTCTATGAATACAGCCCCCACAACATTACCTCTGTCCAGACTACTCTTGATATTCTCTGTGAGGTAGCAGTTCGCCAGTTCTGTTGAGTATCCTAGTCTAAAACCAAACTGTTTATTGTTAATGAGACCATTACTATAAAATAAAAAAGTTATTAAATTAATTTGCTATAGCTGAGTTATCTGTGCTATTAACACCATTCACTTCTAGTTCTGTAATTATTTTTTGTTGACTAGGTTTAAGTTCTTGATCTGTTGGGCTGTAATTCTCTTTGGTTCTCAGGTGGACTCGCATTATGTTCTTTCACACCTGGCCCCAGAAATGAGCCCACATGGTTTGACTAAACACGTGAAGGAGTCCAAAATCTTGGAATACTTCCAAGATTTCCTAATTGAAATTGAGGGCATGTAAAACCTTCCATAAAAGTTCTGATCTCCTAAGAAAGTTTGATATAGCTTAGGAGATCCTACACTGATATGTACGTCATAGATATATGAAATCTGGATTTTATGCCTGAAAGTTATATGATATCCAGATTTGAAAAAGTTTTCTTGGCTACTAAGTACACTAGTACAGGGAGTTTTGCGACTTTTTCAAGTGACCATTGAAAGAAAGTGTATCTCGGCAGTAGCGCAACACATTTTCATGATCTCGATATCGAACTGTTAGCAACAAAGAACTGGTTCCATAGATATGACGTGCTCATCAGTGTAGGATTTTGTTGGTGATTTTTGTCGTGAGAGTTTTATATATTACAAAATATTGCTCTGCACTTACCTTGTTGGTATATTTAAAAGCTTTGAAATTTTTGTCACTTCAGAAGAAGACATTGATTCCAACATCCCCTTTTCTTTCCGACACACAACCAGAAAATGAGAGGAGAGACACCCTCTGTTCCCATGGTGATGCAATAGATGACTGGGTAAGCACACAGGCATATGCTTGTCTCAGAGAGACAGAAATTCAAGATAGCGATAGTATTTGACCACAACTGTCTAGAGCACATGCCAGGCCACACTGTATGTTATCCTATTGTTAGTGCTTGCACCAACACAGTTAGGCCCAATCTCATTCCTTTGCTACATAGAAAATCTCAACCCTAACCCTCACTGTTGCGCGTTCACGCGCCGTGGAGTCATGTCCCATTACCACATTTGAGGTAGCTTGAGGGGTAAGGGGGAGGGCTAACATCCCCTCAAAATTGAGATTTGCCATGGGCACCCTCAAAGCGCTTCAGTTCTGACTTGCTCCCACAATACCTTGCGAGAAAACTGAAAATCAAGAAATATCCTAGACAAGATGGAGGGCGAAAAGATGCGACAGGATTGGAAAAACCCAAATGTAAGTGTTTTCTCTGTAATTAACTAGTAATTATTTTATTAATTATACTCTGCAGCCCGGCCGCGGGCTTCGAAGCCCGGCCGTGGACTCTCGGAAGATTGCGAAAGTCCGCGGCCGACTTTCGCGGAAGATCGCGAGGCCGACTTTCGCGGGCCGCTCGACCCCGGTTCTCGGCCGGGCTGCAGACCGGGCTGCATATCATGTCGTATGATATCCAGATCTTCCATGTTCTAGTGACTCCAGGTTAAAAATAAGATTTATACTAATATATTATATTATATAAGTAATATTATATATACTAATATATTATATTATATTAGTAATATTCTATAAGTATTATTATATATACTAATATATTATATTAGTAATATTACATGGTTAATCAATGTATTTTTTGGCAGTACTATATTGTGTACATAGCTATTATATATTGTACATAACATATGGCCATATCAACCAGTTCTGGCATATAATTCCTAATTCCTTCTTATTCGTTTTCTTTCAGGACTTCGTTGAGTCCACTGCCACCAGCCCCCCCCCCACCTCTCCCTCATGCTCCTCCACCCCAGGCACCTCTTCCACCACCCCAGACACCCCTTCCAAGAGGAGAGTACCAGGGAGCAGGCGAGGCATGAGGAGAGCGAGGCAAAGTTGGCGGAATGGTTGAGAAGATGTGATTCTCCACCATTCTCTCAAAAGCTGAGAGAGAGAGTGTGTGCGTGTGTGTGTGTGTGTGTGTGTATTTTTAGGTGTGCGTGTGTGTGTATTTTTAGATGCGTGTGTGTGTATTTTTAGATGTGTGGTTCAGTGTTTCTTATTTAGATAGTGTTTCTTCTAAAGTGTTCTTGTTCATAACCGATTATTATCTAAGGGTGCACTCACACTAGGCCATCTGGCCGTGGCCGTGGCCTAACCATGCTCAAATCTGCCAGTGTGAGTGTGGCCAGTCTGGCCAGGCCGGGCCAATTTGGCCACTTGGGAGAGGTGTGCTGCTACGGCACGGGCCGCTACGGTACAGATGCTAATGAGCCGACACGCGCACACGCACGGCTACGCAACCTGAGCTGGATGACGTATAGTCAATGCGACGACCACGGACATAATAAAGGCGACGAGCCTTCTTTCCCATTAAACGGTAAACATCGCGTCAAGCAGTTCAACTGTTGGTGTGTTCTCTGTGTTGTTGTCCATTTTTGTTAAAACTCTGACTGGCGGCAGACTTTATTATGGTCCATGCAGCGGACGCTTGGTGATGACGTGTTACGACGTGATGACGTATGTACAAGAGCCTTCCGTGGCCAGGCCACAGCTGCGACGGCCAACGGCCACGGCCAGATGGCCTAGTGTGAGTGCAGGCCAGAGAACAATGGGGCCATTTGAGCACGGTTAGGTGTGAAAACGGCCAACGGCCACGGCCAGGTGGCCTAGTGTGAGTGCACCCTAATACCACCTTTAACATGTAGCTAAGTGACATTCAAAATAAAGGTATATTACGAGGGACAAATAGTATTATTTTTTTTATTTTTTTTTAATACTTTATTTAAACATGCCAATTCCAAAATATAAATACCATTTCAGGTTAAACATCTTTACTATGGGTCTTGCTCGTTGCCCGAGACAATGGCAGCCAGTCTGTCTCTTGTAACATTACCAGGGGTCTGGTTATCTGCTAGGGGGCACGGGGAGGCCATGATGACGTCACAGGGTAGGGTTGTCCCATTTGGTAGGGGATCGGTTAGGGGTAGCAATGAGGGGTAGCAATGAGGGTTAGGGTTGAGACAGTGAGCAAAGAAACGGGATTGGGCCTTACACTTCCAACAGCTCATCTGGGGGATTACGATTCCTTTAAAACCAACTTGCAAACTGCCATTAAATATGGTGCAAGCTTTGACAGACTGTAGCTTGTAAACTCTACTCTGCTCGCTACTCTGTTCTACTTAGTTTGTTCATTTAGTCTTTTCCTAGCCATGTCTAATTCTCTTGTCAGTTCAGTTCCTGCCACTCCCCATTGCCATGACATCACCTCGTGTTTGGGTTCAATCCTGTTCTAAGTAAGCGTTTGTAACAGACATTAAGAATCCAAACATAATGTCTTAGCGTTTGAAATATTGTCAATGTTATGTCCAATTGTCATTGCGAAGTGTATATTAATGTGGTTCAAAACAATATGGCACACATTTTGACAAATGTTCTGTTCTGATTGAATAAAAAAAAAACATTGCACTAAACTATTTGAGTTGTATGAATACATAAGTGAATTTCTAAATCTCTTAATTTTGCCTTATAATGCTGTTTTCAAATTTAGAAAAACCAAAACAATTGTGCTCGAATTGGGCTATATTTGTGTATAATTCAAATAAATGCTGGTTGAGAAAATGAAAAACTTTGTTAGAATCTGAGGAAACTATAGCGGGTTGAAAATATGCATTCATGTATATCAGAATGTTAGAGTCCGAAAGCTGTTCTAAGAGCATGCAAGTAGATGTCCCGACCAAAGGATGAGGACTCGGTGGTGGGGTTCACTTGGTGCTGTAGTGCAGCAACTCTTTCAGCTGACAGGGGGCATTGGATGTCTGGTACAATAACTCCATGCTCAGTGTTGTCACTTTGCTGTTCCTGAGAGGGTTGCTCCTCAGCTTGCTGGATCTGGAATGAACAATAAAAGCCATCAATACATCAGACATCAGATTACTGGAAAGTAGAATCATCTTCTACACCCATATATCAGATCAGAGATCACAAATAGTCTTCATGCCGTTTATATTAAGATGCCGTGTTTTCATTGAAGTTTTGCTTCCCCCATCTGACCCTTTTTGCAGGTTAGTCTCATATGACCTTAAACATACCTCTACCAGGTCTGGCTCTGACACAGGTGCTTGCAGCATCCCGATCATCCATAGCTGATTCGGTGTCAGATTTCCCTCTATGCGCAAGGGGTGACAATTCCAGCTCTCCGTAAAATGCTGCAAATCTGATCGTAGTCGTGGTATGAAGACATACCCCACACAGAAGAGGTGGACAACAATGGACAGGTCAATAAAGCCCTCTTCCTCCAAACTGTGGAGCACGTCGTAGTACTGACACGTTACACTCCAAACATCTCTCCATAGGCGTTCCACTCCAAAAACAAGCGAGGGGATACAGATGAGACAAGACCGTTGTAAGGCTTTCACTACACTGAATTAAAACCTGAAAATGTCCACTATTAAAAAGCAGCAACACCCGAAAACAGTTATTACAATCAACTTAGAAGCATTTCCCATCTCTTATTTTTAGATCAAATTAGAACTGCAAAATGACTTCATGGCATAGAAGATTTTGAAACTGATGGGATTCAATATTAACATTCGTACTTTTTACCCGAGGGGTTGGTTATAGGGCTGCAACTAACGACTATTTTAATAATCGATTAATCTGTCGATTATTTTTTCGATTAATCGATGAATCGGATAAAAAAAAGAAACATTTAGAATTGCCGCATCTTTATTCAAAAACTGAACATTACTTCAAATTCACAGTGCAGACTGAAGTGTAAAAACACCAGGTTATTGCTCCAACGTCCCGGAACTATTAAAAGTAATATTAAATAATAAAAAATAATAAAAAACATAACTGGGATAACACAAAAAAAAACGTACAATATATGATATACTTTAATATGTATACAAGGGATGTCCATGGTTAACCGGTCAAACCTATTGATACCATTTTCGAGACTCCTTGAAATAGAACTTGTAATATTGCTTTAATTGCTGATAAGATGATGATAGTTCAAGATAGGACATTAAACAGGTCATAATTCGGTAACACTTTATAATAACCCTCCATAATAAACCATTTATGAAGCATTTGTTCATAGTTTGTTCATCATTGACAAATTGTTATCCCAACATTTACAAACCTTAGTAATGTATTTGTAAATGAGTAGTAATGTATTGATGAACCTGTTTTCTAATGATCTATAAGAGTTTTTTATAAGGACATTAGTTAGGGATTTATAAATGAGTATTAATGTATTTACAAACATGTATTAATGTATTTACAAACATGTTTCAAATGATTTTCTAATGATCTATAATATCATATATAAGGACATTAGTAAGCTAAGGACATTAGTAAGCTATTTTTAAATGAGTATAGATGTATTTATGAACATGTTTCAAATGATTTTCTAACTATCTAAAAGATCATTTATAAGGACATTAGCAAGCTATTTGTAAACGAGTAGTCATGTTTGTATGAACATTTTTCAAACCATTTTCTAATTATTTATAAGATCATTAATAAGGTATATAATAATGGTCTGCTCACATTTTACAAATGATTAAGCAAGCAGGTTTCAATGAGTTAGTAATGATTCATAATATCCTTTATAAGGCATGTGATGATGGTCTGCTCACCATTTATGGGTCATCATGAATAACCTTTATTTAAAAAAATCCAGTCTGACACCGCTAAAAGTTTGCGGTTTCACAATAACTCTCAAAATGTTGTTTTCGGCTAACGCTTAGCTCAAAACCCTGTAGAAACCCATAGTAGCTAGCTAGTCTCGCTGCTAATACGTAACGTTAGCGTGCCCACAAAGGCAAAATTATGTTTGCCTCTCTGTTGTTATGTGCATTACGTTAACTGCATTACCCCGAATGCAGTAGGCATACTGGCAGTAGACTGTGATATACATGTAAGTCGCCGAGTAAAAGTTATAGTAAATCCCACGATGACCGTGTCAGCCTTTTATTGTAGAGTGCACTACGGTATAACAGCCTTCAGTCTCTTTCACTGTCGTTTTATTTAAGGTCAGCCATTCTAAATAGGTTTAAAAATACATGAAATACATTCCCTATTTAACGGATAGAGAGCAACCAGCATTACTCCGTAGCAAATTACTTTAGATGTCAAGAATGGAATTTAGAATCTAAAGCGTTACACAACAAAACAACAAGGAAATACAGTGAAATATTTAATTGTACATTTTAGAAATGTCATACAGGAGCCAAGTACCCCATGTCTGTGCTTTTTCCCCAGCCATTCACTCCACTCAATTACATTGAGGTGCTCAGAGAGCAAACTCTCCGTTCTATTTCCACGTAGCCTCCATATCTGCTCCTTGTAGGTGCGCCATGCCCTCTCTATGTTCTGTGTATGGGCACCAGTACGTGGATCCACGTACCACCTGCTGTGGTTTACCGTGAAGTGGCGGTATCCTAATGCAGGGAGGACACGATAAGCCCGCCACTCATCACTTACGATGGAGGAGCCCTGCCTCACATGACGCGTAATCAATGGTAGAAGGTGTCTTCTGGATCTTGTTTCGACCAGCCGCAGTATTGGCTTACCCTTCTTTCTCCCGTCATTCCTCACACTCAACATACCAAAGACCCACTTCTTCCTCTTCCATCCTCCAGCCATTCTTCCTTTTCCATACTGTTGGATTAATGTAATTAAAAAAAGCAAACAAAATGGATGAGAGCAAAGAACGAAACATAACGCAAATACCCGAATAACTGTGAATAGGCTTCATAATTGTAGACCCAACATAATTTTTTTTGTGCTCAAGCAGCCAATTGTACTCCACCTATGTATTAAAATTGGCCGATATTGCCACGGAAAGAGATGCGGCGGAAAGACAAAACACACCTTTCTTTTATGTCGGAAATGGCTCTCATCAATCTGGACGAATTCTCTCCGTCCACCGATGACCTGTCCTCTCCGTCTTCTAAATTTTTCAATCGCTGTCACACAGACCCTCCGCAACTTTTTAGACATTTTAGTGAGGGTAGCAGAGCTCCCTGCTATGTCGTCAGCCATCATATCGATTTGTCTCATGCGTAGTCCCTGTGAAAATCTAAATAAACATAAAGTAAACATTGATTTAAATGTATTTACTGTATATTGTTACGTATTTTAAGAATCTAAGCTACCCAAACATAGACCAAAATGAAGCAGGACCAAACATATAAGCCGTAAATACTATACATAGCCACAAGGGGAGCAAGACCTTATTGGAGGCTGCTCCAGCCACAGATAACAGCGCTTTTATATATACGAAGAAGCCGAGGCCAGTACGGCACCCCGGCCATGCCCACTAGGCCACGCCCACTTGACGGTCTCTACCTGAGGACCGGGGGGGAAGAGCCCCAGAGATTTTCAGCGACACCCGCGAAGGGTCACGGGCCTCTGCCCGTGGCCCATAGTAGCAAGAGTTATTATCTCTCACACGTGTTCCACTCTTTAGCTACAATTCCCTCCGTATAGCTTCACTTACCATGCCGAAACATGCCGACGACTTTATAATAAATGAAGTGAGTTCAAAGCAACCCGGGATTGGACAACTTTCTTCGAGAATATGCAATAATATTGTCTGCAATGTGCACCGAATGCAACAATTGTATACAGTCATACCTGTGAATGAACCGCATCCAGTCACAGAGAGAGGTTTTCGAACGGCTGAATATGGACCTGTGCCTGACAGATTTCTGTCTCTTATGCCCTCTGTGCACTGCTCGTTGACATATCCTATTAAAATAGTATAAAACATTGTAAATAGACATATTGGGATAACAGTAAACCAGGATAGATTTGGGATAGTGCATGAGACAGTCAGAAGCATGTTCACTGGTAATGCGCGATGGCTTTATGATAGGACTATGAAGCATGGGGACATGCTTCCCAGAAACAGGGGGGGGGGGGGAGCCTAATTAATGTACTTCTACTGTAGTCTATACATATTTTATCAATTAGCTTAGGCTGTCAATATGCATCAATAATCCACAATGATATTAACACCTTTTCTTACCAAGTGTAATTGTCTCCTCCCTTGTCTTCTTTCAATTTCATCCTGCGATTGCAGAGATTGCATTTAATTTGTGGCCTTAACAGATGTTTTTTCTGTAGCCATTTGATTAGCTTCAGGCTTCGTTTCTTCGATCTGCGCCTATGAATAAGCTCCAGCAATTTCCTATTCAATCTATTCATCATAAACTAGTATTCCAGCACACGCACTTATTTGGCACACAGACCAATGTTTCCTCTTACTAATGCGTAATAGAAGGATGGAGAAGGTAGAGTCGTCAACGGTGGTTGACGGGACTGTACCAACACAAATGTCTCACCAGGAAAAAAAAAAAACTAAAGTTGGCTAACCAGCAATAAATTGAAAAGTTGTTCAGGAGAACTTTCCAGTTTATTTAGCGCATATTTCCATCACATGAAACAATTAAACATGTAACATGAAATACTTTTATTTAAAACCCATTCATAGTTCCTGCAGTGTTGAGCAGAGGGGGACAGCCAATCAGGTGGGCACTTAGATTCATCACACGAGGGAGTCGGAACACAACTGCCAACTTGTTGCAGACATGAGACGTGCTGATACCCGCTCTCGGTCTAAACGTCCAGCGAACACACTGAGCTCGGCAAGGAATACCCCTGCCGCCGGAGACGAATCGGTTGAGGAGGAAGCAGCGGGAACGTCTTCCACCGGTAAGTTGCAAGGCCAAGCTAATGCACATGAGAGCCGCGGTGGTAAGCTAGCTAACCAGCTGTAAGAGCTAGCTAGCTTGCCATTGACAGCTATTGATAGTTAGCATCCACGTGTTCAGCTGTCTCACGCCTGAGTGTCGTTCCGACAGGCATTAATGTACAGATGTACCACTGTTGGGAAAAATAACCTGCTGAGTACATCACATGTACATTACAAATATAGCTAACTCCTACCCTAGCCTGATGAGCACATCACATGGCAGTCACATTACAATATAGTCAACTCTTGCTCTAAACTTTTAACACATAACACAAACATGATAATATAGTCAGGTCAAGGCCGGAGCTGAAGGCCCCATCTCCCAGGCTGGCAGATGGTGGACACTCAGACAATGCACCAGTCATCCTCAAGAACGGGAGAGCCACATTCATTTATCACACAGGAGACATTTTGAGAGCTCTTCCCCGTTAGGAGGAACCAAGAGATACCCCTGCCCATACCAGGGGCCTGAGAGCCACATTAATTTATCACACAGGAGACATTTTGAGAGCTCTTCCCCGTTAGGAGGAACCAAGAGATACACCTGCCCATACCAGGGGCCTGAGAGCCACATTAAATTATCACACACGAGACATTTCGGGGGGGCACTCCCCCGTTTTAATTTATCACACAGGAGACACGAGGAGCTCTCCCCCGTTAGGAGGCATACACCAGGGCCTGGGAGCCAAGGCCAAGCAAAAACACACAGAACCGCACACACCTCATCGAGAGGAGGATACAGCATAAAACTGTATCACACAGGGACTCTGGACCTTCTTCTGAAGCAGACCTTCCACGGAGGCGAAGCTCCGGACGAACCATCAGCGCTGATTAGGGACTTAGACATATTCGATTTCTCACTCTTTATGACTCTGTATAACCGTTGCCACTTTACTTAATAAATCCAAGGTCCTCGTGCCGACAGACTTTATTACCTCTCCGTCTCATTTTATCTGGTCCAGTAACTAGACAGACCGTTTTTCCCCTCACCACCTAGCTAGTAACCTTAGACTATCAAAACGATTTCCCTTCTTGCTTAATGTGCATATGATTAACCTTCATTATCGGAAATGAGCGGTGTGAACATTTTTATTGAAAAGTTGTATTCTTTCCCCCAAACATTAAGCTAGGACCACAGTTGCTCCTAATGCCCAACTGGCTTCAACGAGACTGTACCATGAGCTGCAGATGGCCAGGCAGAAGTTGGACTGGCAGCAGGAGCTGGTTAAAGACTTGACCAAAGAAAGGGACTTTCTGCTGGAACAACTGGCTATGAGTAAGTCAATTTGCCATATTTGACAATACACTTGCTAACTTGAAACCTTCTCGTGCCAGCCCAAACGTGCCCTCATGGTCTAATACCACGTGCTTATAATCTCTTATGCTAACATAAAGTTATCATTGTGTTGCCGTTTATGATGTAACTGCATTGTAATTCTAGTGTTTATAATACACTGAGTGCAGGTGATTGGTATAACAATTATTATTATTTCAGTTGTTTGCATAGCAAATCTGCATATTGCATAATAGTGAATTATGTATTATGAATTATTAATATGTAATTGCACAATAGTGAATTATATATTATAAATAATGAAAAATTACTATGTATATTGTTAAAATTAAGGATATTGGTACAGGTTGCTATTATGTATATTTATTTTCTGTATTCTGTATTTCTTTATTCTACAGAAAGCCAAACTTTAATTAATAATAACTAATGAATTATGATATTTTTAATACGGTAAATAATAAAACAAAAACAGTAACGGGATGATTTTGAACTCAGAAAACTATCTTCCAAAGACCATCACACTTACTAGTGTGCCACGCACATGCCTATATTTTCCACTAATCATCCTCGGTCATTGTCTGTTTTTAGCAGCAAGAAAAGAGAACAAGGGCAGTCCACCCCAGGCGAAGAAGTGCCAGTCGCAGGGAGCCGACTCAACCGACTCGTCCAAGTCGGGGCCTGATTCTTCCCACTCTTCTTACGACTCTTCTTCCGACTCTTCCTCCGACTCTTCCTCCTCGGATGAGGGACGGAAGAAGAAGAAGAAGAAGAAGAACAGCAGGGGAAAAGGACGGAAGCAGGGGAAAAGGGCAAAGAACCGGAAGGGGCAAGGTGTTTACCAGCGAGGTAATAAGAATATACAGTGGCGGGGGAAAGTGTACACCCACTTTCAAGTGTATCAAGTTTGATAATTGAATTAGTAGTATATGTATGATGTGCGCTGTACTCATTTTACCTTCTCTCATTTGAAGCTAAAGATCCTGAAGAGGTGGTGGCCCGGTACCGCAAGGTGCTGAAAATCTGCAGGAATGGAAGAACCATGGGGGCAGCCTTCAAAGCTGTGGGGGTCGACCGCAACCCCATTGTTGTAAATGCCCCCATGGCAGAGCTGTGCATTGCTGCCCCAGAGGCGTATGCAGAGCTAAAAGAGAGCGCCCCCAAAAAGGAGAAGCTCTCCAGTTTTGCACAGAGGTGCAAGGATGCCATAGACGTGGACGAAAACATTGTTACCCGAATCAAAGAATATAAAGATTCTGGCAAACTTTTGCCAATTACTAAAAAAAACTAGCTGATCCTCTTATTTAAAGTTATGTTGTTGTTGTTGCTGTTGTGTTAGATATTAGATTATTAGAATGCATGTTTAAAGTGAATTTATTGTCAGTGTTGTTTTTTAAATAAATGTTTTACAATTTCACTTCATTCCCTCGATGCTGTGTTGTGTGTTTTTGCCATTGATATGTTTAACAACCTAACGTTTGAGGTAATTTTTGGAGTTGTTGCTGCAGAAGTGTCTTCTAATGGTATGTCCCTCAGTAACAGGCCATTTGTAAATGCTTATAAAGTATAGACAGTACCAACTTTATATCAACCCATGCAAAACACTTTACTAATGGTAAGTAAATGGTTTCTATAGTATGGTCCTCAGTTACTGGCCATTTGTAAATGCTTAAAAAGTATAGACAGTGCCAACTTCATATCAACCCATGCAAAACACTTTACTTATGGTAAGTAAATGGTTTCTATAGTATGTTCCTCAGTTATTGGCCATTTGTAAATGCTTATAAAGTATAGACAGTGTCTACTTTATATCAACCCATGCAAAACACTTTACTAATGATAAGTAAATGCTTTCTAAAAACCTATATTAAGCATAAACTAAGGTGTTACATGTGCTCACATATATTATTTCACTTATGAATTGGACGATAGCTTATGCTTGACAAAGGTTATTCATGATGACCCATAAATGGTGAGCAGACCATCATCACATGCCTTATAAAGGATATTATGAATCATTGCTAACTCATTGAAACCTGCTTGCTTAATCATTTGTTAAATGTGAGCAGACCATTATTATATACCTTATTAATGATCTTATAAATAATTAGAAAATGGTTTGAAAAATGTTCAGACAAACATGACTACTCGTTTACAAATAGCTTGATAATGTCCTTATAAATGATCTTTTAGATCGTTAGAAAATCATTTGAAACATGTACATAAATACATCTATACTCATTTAAAAATAGCTTACTAATGTCCTTATATATGATATTATAGATCATTAGAAAATCATTTGAAACATGTTTGTAAATACATTAATACATGTTTGTAAATACATTAATACTCATTTATAAATCCCTAACTAATGTCCTTATAAAAAACTCTTATAGATCATTAGAAAACAGGTTCATAAATACATTACTACTCATTTACAAATACATTACTAAGGTTTGTAAATGTTGGGATAACAATTTGTAAATGATGAACAAATGCTTCATAAATGGTTTATTATGGAGGGTTATTATAAAGTGTTACCCATAATGGGTATCTTTACTATCTATTTTATATTACTGGGAAAACAAGTTTTCACCAAAATCTCAATTATTATTATTTTTCTGTTGCATTTGAACGCATCAATCATATTACTGAGCCGACCTGAACACATCACATTTGACACTGTTTGTGACCATTGGTTAGTTTTGTTTTTTTTAAGCTAACTAGCTCTATATCCTGCCGATTTTAACATGGATTTATTTTTATTTTTGCATTACTATTTTTAACTGACGGGACTTTCTACACCGTCCGGTTGTGTGATTACTACCGCTGCTTTTTGTTGATGCACACGGTGCCGACTCCGAGCCCGTCTGCACGTCTGCAGTAGCAGCAGCTGACAAAGTTTTCGGTTGGACTAGACGTATACGGAGTTGAAGCAGTTTTTTTAACCCAAAGACAGTGAAGGTACAACACTTTTATGTAGGCCTGACAGCCAATCAACGTTCAACAGCGTGGCCACTGAGTGACATATGTAACGTAACAGCCAATCAGCGTTCAACCGTCAAACTCAGTGCAGTGCAGTCCGGGGTGAACTGCGACTCCCGGAGCTCTATATATAATAGTATATAATATAATATAATATAATATAATTGTATATATAATATCACGGCCAAAAGCTCTGTGCGCCATGACCCACGCTACTCTGCCTCTTATTGGCTAATACTCGCTGCCTTTACTGATTCGATTGTTGAATAATTTGAATGATGATGTTCAATCATCATATGATATTTATATATATATTGATATTATATATATCTAACGAGATGATTAATGTGGAAGAGAATGATGTGCGTTTTTTTAATCTAAGGTGAAATATGAACAAGGATGAATTGTCAAAGTATTTTATTTAAATAAATGTTCAAAAAATTACTGAAACACCATGTTTGCCTCATCTATATTTTACATTCATGCAGGCTGCCTGTGTGACCAGTGATACCTACAAACTGCTCCTGATCAAGTCATGTAAATTGTATAATAGTGGCCCACTCTGGCGCATGCTGTGTTGCAAATCAGCTAATCAAAGACACAGTTTACAAAATAAATTACTGACTTGCCAAGTGAGAGAATTGTCATTCCAGGAATAAGGAATAGTTCATTCAAAATGCATAGTTGTCTGTCACTAGTCTGTGGGCCAGTATTGGTTTAGTTTCATAATCCTTCCTCCCTGAGATCAAGCTGCAGAAATTATGTGACAATGAACAAATACTACTGAAGGATTTTTGGGTAAAGTAAATAGAGTAGTCTCACATGTCACTGTTTTTAAAACAGGGCGTTTTTCTGGGCTGTGTTAAAAAAGGGCAAACATTTAGAGTATACCCACTTCTCCAGGGACCACTACACCACTGCCTACGGTCCAGTTTTAAGATATGACCAAAATACAAGCTGTGGTCGCTCACACTAAAGCTCGCTGTGGGCGTGCATGAACCATGAACCAACCTGTCGGCGGCTGGCTGTAAACAGTGCTGCGCCTATGAGTAACTTATTAATCGCGCGACACAACGAATCGACAACCAAATTCGTTGACAACGCATTTAGAAATCGATTTTTATCGAATTTATCGATTTTTTTGTTGCAGCCCTAGTTGGTTATTTGTATTCTAATATTTTCTGAAACAGTTGAGCTCTGGTATTCAATTACCTCTGGTTATGGACGCTTTTTCCAGCAATAAAGCTGCCACGGGCTGTTCCTCGCACAGTAAACATGCATCTAGCGAAGTCTACATTTTCAACCACTTGATCGGCTCGTACTCTGAAAGAGAAAGACAAGGTATAAAATAATATATTTTACTGTGTTAGAAACAAGCATAATTTCCCCTTATTTCTTTAATATTACAACAGGTCTCTTCTATGCCACTGACTTAACTGTAAATGAGTGCAGGTAAGCCCCAAAATGTCATTGAATTGAAGCAGAGAAGTGATCAAACATTCACTACCAGTGACCCCAGCTCTTGGGAACATGGATTGGTATTTTGTTTGTTTTTAAATAACTCATTGCATATTATTTCTAAAATTCGTGTGTTGACATTTTATCGTCATCTTTCTTCTGAACACAAATTTAATGCGCTTGCCTTGATGGCCATCCATTTTTCCGAACTCCATCCATGAAGAATCCAAAAGCGGTCTCTGCTTTGTTATTCCCAGCTGTGTCCAGGTAAAAGATCAGTAACGAAGTGGGACACTTGTGTAGTAGTTCTCAAGATAAATAGTGAATGAGGGATTGAAAAAAGAAAGAAAAAAAACATTACCTTCCTTGAAAAGCCATCAATTGCTCCAAAAATCACAATGTTGTACCTAACAAAAAGGTAATTGTTATACAGCACTGATATTATGATTGGGTGACATAAAATCAACAATGATTAGAAATCGTTAAGTAGGAGAAATAACACCTTATCAACTTGTGGTTTGTGTCGATATGGACAAGAGACAAGGGAGCGGGAACAGAGTACGTCCGTCTTGCAATGCAAGACAGCTGGACCATCCTGGCAATTATTCCTGCACCATCCACACGCTGCAATGACATCTTTACTCTTCTCCACGAAATCCGATGCCCCATTGCTTGTAGCGATCCTTTCACTAGCCCAGGGGTCGGCAACCTTTTGTATCAAAAGAGCCATTTTGGCCCATCTCCCGCAAAACAAATTTTTTTGGAGCCGCAAACTTTTTAATTCACCCCCTCCCCCCTCCGGAGACGCTAACGCTGCGCACCGCACAGACATTTTTTGTGACACTCTGTAAAAAAATAACATAGTTCGTTGCATTCATGAAATTATAAAACAACAAAGAGAAAGCTGTTGAAGAACATTTTATTGCTGTTCTAACAGGAAAACCTCAAACTCTTATGAAGAGGAGAAATAACTTTGAAAAAAAATCAAACATATAGAACGAGTATAATAAGTCTAAACATAAAGAACACCTAAACAGGTAAACATAGGTTTGTTGTCATCCTCTTGATTTTTCCTCGGCCACAGCAATAAACCATCGAATCTGAACAAAAAACAAAATAACACAACAGCTCAGTTTCTAAAATATATATTTTTTGGTGCAAAATAATAGCCTATTAAATGGTAGTGTCCTCACCTGTTTAATGTGATTTCTGTTTCTGAACATCACTGCTGAGCTTTTCTATGTCGGGGCTGTAGGACGTGACCTTCATCTTAACGCAGGATTGCAGGGTGACATCTGTGAGGCGTGAGCGATATTTTGATTTGACATAGTTCATGTTAGAAAATATTTGCTCGCATAAGTATGTGGATCCAAAGATGGACAGGACTCCAAAGGCATACTTCTTGATGTTGTGATAAGTTTCGGGAATTGCATTCCATGTCTCAAACACAAGTTTGTCAATTGATGTTGTTGTGTGACGTTTTGAACTCTCTCAGGGAGGGGAAGTGAGAGAACGTACCTTTCTCCACATCTCTGGCAAACACTGTCATCTTGCGCTCGAACGCCAAAACATACTCCAGCAGCTGAAGGGCAGTGCTTCCTTTTCCCTGGAGACTTCTGTTCAGCATGTTAAGGTGACCTGTCATATCCACCATGAAGTGCAGCTTTTCCAGCCAATCTGGGTGTTCCAGTTCTGGATAGGAGAGGCCCTTACTTTCCAGGAAAGTTTTCACCAGACAAGCCGCAAACCGTTTAAGCACTTCTCCCCTGGACAGCCACCGGACTTTGTTATGCAGCAGGAGATCCGAATATGCGCTGTCGACTTCATCTAACAATGAACAGAACTGTCGGTGGTTTTACCCTTTTGCCATTATTTTGTTGACTATCTGAATGACAAGGTCGATCACCTCTTTGCATTCGGGGGGAAATGTTTGAGCGCACAGTGCTTCTTGGTGCAGGATGCAGTGAAACGTCAGCAGCTCTCGACCCAGCGACTTCTGAAGTAAAGTAATAAACCCCTTCTGTGTTCCTCTCATACTAGGTGCCCCATCAGTAGCCACTGACACCATGTTGGTGGAATTGATTTCTTTGGCTTTTAAACAATTCACCACAGCCTCACAAATGTCCTCCCCCCGTGTTTGGCCTTTTAGCGGTATCAACTCAATAATTTCTTCCTGCGGCCCGTCAGAGTTCACGTATTTGCATAACAGCGCTAGTTGTTCAATGTCGTTCACATCACTGGACTCATCACAGGCGATGGAGAATGCTGGAGTTGAATTTATGTCGTTCATTTGTTGACTGGTGATGTTTTCTGACATCTTAATGGTCCTGTCCTTTACGGTTTTTGCAGAGAGAGGCATATCTTTAATTTTCTGAACAATTTCAGTTTTGTTTTTAAAGTCCGAGAATAGATGTTCTGATATTTTAATGAATGTCTCTTTCAAGTATTCTCCATCTGTGAATAGCTTTCCGCACCTGACGATCTCCTGAGCTGCCGCAAAACTAGCAGCAGCTGTTGAATTTGGAGACTTGATCCATTTCTTGAAAGTAATTTTACTCTGCTCACCTTTCCGCAGCAGTTCCGAAATCGCTCTTTTCCTTTCATCTCCTGCTTGGTACTTTTCAGCAAATGCTGTGTGTGTTTGTTCTGGAAATGTCTTTCAACATTACATTTTTTGTTATTGGCTAATTTCTCGCCACATATCAAGCATATAGGTAAGCCTGCATCAGTAGTACTGAAAGCAAATGAATCTGTCCACGCTGAATTAAAATCTCGATTTTCCTCTGCCACTTTTCTTTTCTTGGATTTATCCATGGTTAGTTTACTCAATATTAGTCAGAGAGGGAGTTAAATGGTTAAATCTTTAGCTGTCATGTGGCATCAGGGAGTAGCCTACAGTACAGTAGACTACAGTAGCCAGTCAGCAGCGTCAACCGTTGACGTTCTACGTGATCGGTCATGGCCAGCAATGTAAACAAGGAATAGATAGCATAGCATAGCATAGCGATACAATAGTCAATTAATGAAAAAACTGTAAGGACCTTTATTATCAAAATATAACGTACTGAAACTTTAATATTCAACACAAGAACTTTAATGCTGTAAACCCTTCTCGCTCAGTATTCGTTCGTGCAATTGGCTGTCAACGGTGGATGCTGCTGATTGGCCGCTCACTGGCATGTCCCGCCTCCTGCCAATGGCAGCATCTAGTCTACTTCCTGATGCCAGATGCCAGTTAAAGATTTAACTCCTACTGGGATTAGCCACCTGCAAATCAACGAAGCTTTGTCATTCACTCCCCCCCTCACGGTAGCGCAATTGCGCATCTATTGCGACCTCTCTTTTAGTTGACGATATATATAAAAATATATATATAATTTTTTTTTTTTTTTTTTTTTTTTTTAAGAAAACTGCAGGGAGCCACGGCTGAGGGGCTAAAGAGCCGAATGCGGCTCCGGAGACGCAGGTTGCCGACCCCTGCACTAGCCTGTAGCCAGCATGGGGCATTCTTGCCTTTATAGACCTAACTTTCTGATCTAGCACATCATCTGATATGTCAGAATTGCATTGCAACCCCTTCCTGGCGTCGGAAGTGTAATTATTATTTAAGGTTACTATATAAATGTGTTAACGAACAGGATCCTGAATGCTTAGCAGTTGATGTTGAATTAACTAAATCTCCTGTACTAGAAAAACCCTTGAACAAAATAACAAAATGCACGTAAAATATAATTGTATTTTAAACCACAATAGCATATGAACACAAAAAACATGAACTGATTTGCCTGCGATGAACCGGTTCAAATGTATCTATTCACCGGTTTAAATGTATCCATTACCAAGCGCTTGGGTTTCTAACCGTTGGGGCCCATCAGTTGGTACATTGGAGAAAACAAATCCTGAGTTGCTTTAAGCTAAGGAGCAACGACACTCTCCGTCCGCCGTTACTCACGTATCCGAAGGAATGGACGAGCAGCACGGCAGAGTCAACGATTTTGGTTAACAACCAAACTATCAAGGCGAGATGGAAAAAGAAAATTATAATCCAGTGTACAACGCAGGTCCGGTAGCAGAGTCCCTCTTTGGTCAGCCGCAGCAGCTAACCAACCGCCAAAGTCTTTTCCTCTCCGGTGGAGTAGAAAGTCACAAACTTCCTGGTTCCTCTCCGGTGGAGTAGAAAGTCACAAACTTCCAGTGGGACACAACGTTTCTCTGCCAGAGGATACCTGTGCCAACACTCTATAAAATACTAGTATCCAACACCACGTATTCCGTCCAATTATCACACTTTTTACTTGTTAAGCCCCCGCACCCCTTTTTCCGTTAAGCCCACGCGCACCTTTTTCCGTTAAGCCCACGCACTCTTTCTAGAGTTTTTCTGCTTCTTAACCAGCCCGTCTCTGATCGGCTAAGAGTGCAGCAGTACATATATCGTATTGGCTTATGTTACTTTGCTTAACCACATTGAAAATGCCTAACAAGCCACCACAAAACAAAGGAGTAACGGTCATGCAGTTTATTTGTCTTTATCCACAAATTAAATAAAACACACTATTTATTCATGAAACGGTATTTAGCCGCATATGAAATAAATAAATTAGTATTCATCTAACTGTCTTTTTGTAGGTCCCTACAGCATTTTCTGACAGAGAGGTCATGCTCTTGCATCCGTCTATACAGAGTTGACCTTGAAATCCCATGGAGGTCACTCAAAGAAGTCAGTGGTAACCCAGTGCTGAGTAGATTCAGAAGGGTCTGACTTTCTATGTTTAGCCGGGGTCGCCCCACACTCCCACTCCATTCAACCACAGCTACATCATCCAATAGTGGAGGGACAATACTCTGTGAGAGATAAGCGCTGATAACTTCAGACAGCTGTTGTAGACTGTCTACCACACACTCAGGAACGTCAATATAGGCTGCCCCAGCTCGAACAAACTGCAACTCCTGAGAGCAAACAAAGTGCAGGTATTCAAAGTCAATGGGTTGCCTGTTGATGACAGAAGTAAGTCTATCCCTGACTCTCTGCAGGAGCTGCCATCGCATGGGTTCCTGCAACAAGGTAAAAGAAACCTAAGATAACATGAAAGTAAGATAACAAAAAGAGAGTGGTTTCACACATACAATTTTAAGCATGCACTTTTGAGTATAAAACTTGATTTGACTGCAAGAAATTTCATCTATAATTTTTAAATTCCTAATGTGCTTATATTAAGGTACATAACATTGTAATGTGATCATACAGAGCATAGCATAAATGTTTTTAACAATTGATTCCGGTAAAGCACAAGCTGTACAATACTACAGGATAATACTGGAAAACAAGTAATATTTGATCTCTTATTTCCCACAATGACAACACCATGAACAAATATAAATTTGAAGAAATTAGCCAATATCCTACTTGGGCCAGTGATCTGCCAAGTTGGTTTTCAATTCTGGGAAACAGGGAAAGTATTATTAGCTAGGTGTTTAAGCCATTTTCACCACCAGGCAGTAACACAAATAATACCATGTCACTACACATTCCCATACTTATGCTAAGTAACCATAAAGCCATATTCCCAAAGGTTAATTTCGGTTGGTGGCCCAAAAGTTGGTTCATCGAGATAAGCAGTAGATGGCGCAGCGCCAATCAACATTAACATTGAAAATGCACGTAAAAACATGTGGATGGAAACCCAGGCAGCTCAGCTAGCGTGTCACCTAAGACGAGAAAGTGACTAACGCTAACTAAGCTGGCTACAGGCTGATAAAATAATACAGCACATCACAAATATAACATAAACTAACGTTAGATCGTTGAACACAAATAGTCCTGTTAACTAGTAGCTACATGCACAACGTCATGCATGCTAATAGGCAGCCTGGGCACGTAACGTACCTATAACTAGGTAATTGAGCTAAGCTAGCAGCTACAGGCTGACAAAATAATGTGTATTTTTTTTAACCCATTACAACATCCACAGATCGTTAAACAAAAGCAATCTACATGCACCAGTTCAAACATAACATTCTTGCTATTACTATGACGGAAGACATACCTGCGCATTGATTTTCTGTCCTCTCAGCTCCCGACTCCCGCTCTGTCTCATCATGGACTTCAAAACTCCCTCTCTCGTTACTAACTGTGGATGTTGCCAAGCTGTCACTCCGATCGAGACTGGCCAATAGAGACGTCGTGTCTTACATCTTTCGGCGTAGGTCCCGCCCACGAGAATCAGCTCAACAGCAAGCAAAGCTTTTGGATTCGCAAGCAAAACTTTTGGATTCGCAAACAAAACTTTTTGATTCGCAAACAAAACTTTTGGATTCGCAAACAAAACTTTAGGATTTGCAAACAAAACTTTTGGATTTGCAAACAAAATATGGAAGTAAATCTGTGCCATCGGGTTTTGAAAATAAAAACACATTGAATTATAAGCACTGAATATTTATGCATTGAAATAACCTATCTGAATTTTTTGCCTCTGAATTTAACTCTTTGCATTTTCACTATATCATATTCACCTTTATTTTTCAATGTTAAAAAATTCAACGTTAAAAAATTCAACGTTAAAAAATTCAACGTTAAAATATTCAACTCAAATATTTTCAACGTCCCAAAATTCAGTCCGCCAAAGTCACCATCAAAATTCAATGTACGAGGCTGTTTCCCAATGTCAAGGAAGCATGCTCAACGGCCGCCCTTTTAAGGACGCTACGTCATAGAACGCCGACAAGCACTGTTCCAATGTTGCGGACACTCGAAAGCCACGCCATTTTTGCGTCCTTTGTTTTTGAGAATTCCGAGATTTTTCAAGGATGCATCGCTGCATCCTAGACGAGCCAAAACTACCCACAATCCTCTGCGTTCACTGGGCTTGTTCTTGAAAATGGCAGCGCAGTACACGTTCAAATGAAGTGAAGTTATATTAGTTTTCAGAAATATTTTGTGCCGTATTGCTTTTTATAGATTCATCATGTTAATGCAAATAATCAAGCCTAAAGACCTGTGCCACTTTTCAAAAGTTTTTGCAACTTAATGATACGTTGCTATATTTTGCATGGACGTAGCTGGTGTTAAACACCACTGTCACCAATGTCAATTTACTCGCTCACAAGATTACATTATTTATGTATACCTATTTATGTTTGTGTTGAATCGTTTTTTTTAGGGTCAGCCCAGCAAACGGAGGCTTTTGTGTGCCGGGTGGCGCGCAAACATTTGTTTACCGGTGGAAGGGATAGTGCCACTATCCAATGTTGTAAAATTAATGCACAACCGATCATTTGCAATGTTTGTAATTTTTAATGAATGTATATAATTGTATTTTATATGATATACTTATGTGTTCAAACCACTGGTAGATGGTAGGCATTTATGAATGAATCAGATCAGTTAAATAATATATCCAAATAAATACATGTTTATCATCTCTTTCTTTGTCTTTCCCCCCCTGCATAATAGTAATCAAACGTACTGTAAATGTGATGCATTTCACTTAGTTTTATAAAAATGTAATGGATATTCCTTTTAATAAAGACGATTCTATCAACCGCAACAAAGCTTTTGTGACTTCCCCAAAGAGGCTCCATGCGAAGGAGACATGACCGCATTCATAACAGACAAAAGTCAAATAAATATCGATCAGCTTGATTGCTGCCATGTTTTATTCATAAGCGCACATGTGTTTACAAGCGGACGCGCAGTATTAAAAAGCGGAAGCGGAAGCGCTTCCACACTACCAAGTCGTTCCAAAGTCTGAACCTTACAAACGCTAGGAAGCACTCGAGCTAGCACTCTAGTCTCATCTCCATAGGACGCGACTAGCAAGGACGCGTCCTAGCAAGGCTGCAGCCTTCACTTTGGGAAACAGCCCGAAATTCAGTGTTAATGTGGCAATATGTAGTTTGTTGTCATGGTGACTATCAGGTGTGCGGCAGTCCCAGCCAATCACGGTGGGAGACTATCTATAAAGGCAGGCGTAGAGCACCTGTCAGCCTCTTGCTTGCCGTAGGCTGGGTCACGTTGCGCCTGGGCGTCCATTTCCGCTTCCGTGCGGTGACAGGTGAGCTGCCGGTCACGGCTGCATCTCTCTCGCATGTTGCCCATCCAGTACTAATTTTAGTTATTGTTTTGTAAAGGCTCTTGCTTGCCGTAGGCTGGGTCACATTGCGCCTGGGCGTCCATTTCCGCTTCCGTGCGGTGACAGGTGAGCTGCCGGTCACGGCTGTATCTCTCTCGTATGTTGCCCATCCAGTACTAATTTTAGTTATTGTTTTGTAAAGGCTCTTGCTTGCCGGAGGCTGGGTCACGTAGCTCCTGTGCGTCTATTTCCGCTTCTGTGCAGTGATAGGTGAGCTGCCGGTCACGGCTGCATCTCTCTTATACGTTGCCTTTCCAGTGCTAATTTTAGTTATTGTGTTGTAAAGGGCTCACTTGGATGTTGCTGCTGGCTGCGCGCTGCTCATCGATACATAGCCGATGCCGCCTACTGAACTGTCGCTTTTGGATAGCGTCCCGTTCCCTGCTCCACGCCACGTTGGCCGGGACTGCCCGATTGGGTGGCCGACAGTAGCGGCGCAGCGGCGGCCAATCCACCTATAAAAACCACTGCTGCTTTGCTTGCACGTTATTACCGCCTTGCCAGGGCCAGCTCGGACCCGATCGCTTTGCCGTTCATTCGGCTAGCGATAGTTTGTTCCTTTTCCTGTTGTGTCGCTATCTCTTTTGTTTAGTTGGTGCCACTACATATTAAAGTGTGTGTGTTATGTTATGTAAGAGTTTTTGCTGATTTCTCCTTGTGTTTACTTATTGTAGTTTTTTTGTTTATTTAATTAATTTCTCTTATTATTATTTTGTTTCCATTATGTTTTCTAACTGGTTGCTCTGCGATCCCCCTCAATTCAGGTGCTGAGCCTACGGTGGTGGACTGGTGTCCTGGTCACGGTGTCCCTTTTGTATTGTGTTTGCATTTGGTTTATTTTTCATTTGTTTTACGTGTGGTGTTCCTGGGACCCCCTTTCCTTTGGATGCAGGTGTTCACAGTAGGTCTCAGCACTGATTGGATCTTAGTACCCAATTTCCCTCCTTAGTGAGTAATTCTCTAGTTTTAAGAACAGACATTTTGTATAAATAAAAGTATTTTTGTATGATTGAACAGATCGTCTCTGCCTCATTGCATAACGGACCTCAGTGCCTTTCCTTCATTTGTGCTAGTCCACTTAAAATAAATCTCTGGGTGAAATTCCCAGGGTGGCGTTGTCTGGCAATAATTAATGCTACCGATACTGCCTTAAAAAAAGGGGCATCACTCCATAGCTCGTGCTGCCACAATCTGGCGTTGTCGGCAGGATTTGCAATTTGAGGGCAGAGATGTGTGTTCTGTTTATTTTTATTTATTTTTTATTTTTCATTAGTTTCTTTAAAGAAAGATCGTGTCTGTGCTAACGTAAGTGTCTGTGTCTGACTTCTCTTTTCGAGGCAAAGCAGCAGCTGGTTTTGTGGACCTGCAACAAGCCCAGTTCCCCATGCCCTGGACTCTTCTCCACGGTAGAGAAGGTTGTAGCTTGTATAGGCTTAGTTATGGAGGCAGAGTTGCAGGAACTGAGGGATTTAGTCGCACAGCTAAGGGCAGACAACGAGGGGCTGAGACAGGAACAGGTTGCAGCCATGCCTGGCCCTAGTACAGCGCCCCCAGTTCTTCTTGCGCCTGCTGCATCCTCCAGTGCCAGTGCTCCTTCAACGGAGAGACTGATTTTTGTACCTAGAGACAGAAAATGTCCCACATTTAGGGCAAGGTCAGGCATAGGGTTAGCTGAATGGTTGGAGGAGGTGCAAGCCTGTATGAGAGCACGCCACTTGTCTGCATCCGATCAGGCATTAATGAAGAGAAAGTTCTCTCACGGACACGTCGGACAGCGAAATATTTGATTTAATCTTAAGGCATGATCATGGGAAAAGTACTGGCAGCAAAGTTTACCAAGAACACATTCGCCGAGAGAATAGATTCACAAGATTCTTATAGGGAACATTAACATTGTGGGAAGGAAGTGGGAGTGACCTTAGGCCAAGTAAATTTGTAATACAATGGGTGGGTATTGGACATGTCTACAGGTTTGGCTGTAAACGAGTTTACACAACAAAGAAGTCAGTCGATTGGCCTGGTCACAAAACCAGACTTACTGGCTCCAGTGGGAACTTGAATACGAATTAACTTAAATTACAGGGAGAATGTATACAGTTCCTTCGAATGTAATAATTATATAAACAAGGTTAATATAATTTGTATGTGATTGTATATTTATAGTTATGATTGATATTTCCACGACAGGCATTCTTCTTATTTGACCACCTAGAGGGGGAGGCGCGTGAGGAAATTAAGTACCGCTCCAGTGAAGAGCGTTCAGACCCATCTAAGATAATTGCGTTATTAGAGGAGCTTTATGGGTGTGCAGAGTCATATGTAGCTTTACAAGAGGCATTTTTCTCCCGACGACAGCATGAGGGAGAGACTCTACTAGAGTTTTCCCTCGCATTGATGGGTCTTATGACCTCTGTGAAGCAGCGTGCACCCAGTGGCATACCCAATGCTGAGGTTTTGTTGCGGGATCAGTTTGTGGAGCATGTGCTGGATGGGCCACTTCGTCGTGAGCTAAAGCAGTTTGTGCGCAGGCAGCCTACTGCTACCTTACTGGAGGCTAGGAGTGAGGCGATCAGGTGGGAACGAGAGGGCTTACCTGGAGGTGTTAGAGGTCGTAGTCATTCTGTTCCTTCTGTCTTCAGTGCTCAGTGTGTGGTCCAGGGCAGCCATCAGGCAGGTGTCGGTTCGCCTCAAGCCTCGGAGCTGTGTGAGATGAGGGAAATGCTGAAGTTGCAACAGGAACAGTTGAACCAGCTGACTCAGAGCATTTCCCGTTTGCAGGCCTCTCAGCAGCAAAGCCGAGCGCCTTTTCGTGGTCCCATCATCTGTAGGAGGTGTCAGCAACCAGGTCACATTGCTAGGGAGTGTGGAGCTTGTGTTCCTGCCTGCGTTCAACCTTCTTTACCGGCCAAGTGGGCCATTCCATTCCGCCCAGGTGTCGGAAAACTAGCACCCGCCAAACTGCAGAGTCACAGTTCGGAGAGGGGAGTTACTGGCTCAGATTTAGGTCCAGGTGACGTGGAAGTGTCCAAGCTCATGTCATCTTGTCCTCATGTAGGTGTGAGGATGGGAGGGGTTGCTGTCTCTTGTTTAGTAGATACAGGGTCTATGGTGTCAACTATTACAGAGTCTCTTTTCGAGCAACATTTTGCGCCTTGGGGCCAAGAGCGGCTTAAACCTTGCCACTGGCTGCAGCTCAGAGCAGCCAATGGCCTGGCCATCCCTTACATCGGCTACTTAGAACTGGACGTAGAGCTTTGTGGGAAGCGGCTGCCAGCCTGTGGGATTCTGTTGGTCAAGGACCCACCTGGTGGTGTATCTTCTCAGGTTCCTGGTATTTTAGGGATGAATGTTATCCGAAGGTGCTATGCAGAGCTCTTTGGGCAGCATGGCTTGGCTTTGTTTGACCTGCCAGTGGTATCTGAGGTTCCTAAGCCTGTCATGCAGGCCTTCCAAAAGTGCCATGAAGCCAGTGTTACAGCTGGTCGGGGAGCAGGGAAAGCCAAACTACGTGGTAAAAAGGCTTGTCGTATCCCGGGTGGTGTGATGAAGATTGTCACGGCCACATGCTCGGAGCAGTACTCTGGCACTACTATGCTCTTTGAGTCCTTAGACTCTGGCCTGCCCGCTGGGCTGCTTGCACCTCCTGCTCTGGTATCGGTGGTACGGGGCACAGCCTACATTCCCATTGTAGGCTGTAGGGTCTTCAGATGTGGTGCTTTACCCCCGTGTTGTGGTGGGGACCTTGGAGGAGGTGCGGGTCGTGAGTTTGCCTGCCGGTGTCACTGAGGTGCCACCTGTGGTGGCGACAATGGCTTCGCAGTCAGTTTCCCCACCAGCACAGGACCCTATAGCAACTTTGGAGTTGGGTCATTTGCCTGCGGGAGCACAGGATAAGGCGAGGGCTCTTCTTGGCCAGTACCGTTCCATTTTTTCAGTTAATGATGGGGACCTAGGGTGTACTGACCTGATTTCTCACGAGATCCCTCTCTTAGATGATGCTCCTGTACGACAACGTTATCGCCGAATTCCTCCATCTGAGTATGAGGTTGTTAAAGACCACATTAACCAGCTGCTGGCGACTCAGGTCATTAGGGAGAGCAGCAGCCCATATGCGTCTCCAATTGTGCTGGCCAAGAAGAAGGACGGTAGCCTTCGCATGTGTGTGGACTATAGGCTCCTGAATGGTAAAACCAGGAAGGATGCCTTTCCACTGCCCCGCATTGATGAGTCTTTGGATTCCCTCACTGGTGCTCGTTGGTTTTCCACCCTTGACCTGGCTAGTGGCTACAATCAGGTCCCCGTGGCAGAGGCTGACCGTTCCAAGACGGCCTTTTGTACGCCCTTTGGCCTTTTTGAGTGGAACCGCATGCCCTTTGGGCTTTGCAACGCTCCCGGTACATTCCAGCGTCTGATGCAGCAGATTTTTGGCGACCAGCAGTGCCAATCCCTGCTGCTGTATCTCGATGACATAGTGGTTTTCTCCTCTACCATCGAGCAACATCTGGAGAGGTTGGGTGTGGTGCAGGAGCGTTTACACCACGAAGGGTTAAAGGTGAAACTCAGCAAGTGTGCTTTCTTCCAGCAGGAAGTGAGTTACCTGGGCCATGTTATTTCAGACAAAGGTGTCTCCACTGACCCCGGCAAGGTCAGAGCTGTCTCTAGCTGGCCTCCTCCTGCCACTCTCTGAGAGCTGCGTTCCATCCTTGGATTCGCCAGCTACTACCGTCGCTTTGTGGAGGGTTTTGCGAAGCTGGCGGCACCCCTGCATAAGCTGGTAGCAGAGCTGGCAGGCCTCAAACCCAAGCGGGTTAACCAAGCAGTGTCTGGTCGTTGGACAGAGGAGTGTCGCCATAGCTTTGAGGCTTTGAAAACTCGATTCACCACTGCACCTGTGCTGGCGTATGCCGACTTCACCCTACCATTCATCTTGGAGGTGGACGCCAGCCATGGTGGTCTTGGGGCCGTGTTATCCCAAGAACAGGATGGTAAGGTTCGGCCCATAGCTTATGCTAGCCGTGGTTTGAAGCCCACTGAGCGCAATATGAGTAATTACAGCTCCATGAAGTTGGAGTTTTTGGCGCTCAAGTGGGCCATGACTGAGAAGTTTAGGGAATACCTGTTGGGTCATAAATGTGTTGTTTACACCAACAACAATCCCTTGAGTCACCTGTCATCCGCCAAGCTTGGGGCCACTGAACAGCGTTGGGTAGCCCAACTCGCGTCTTTTGATTTTGAACTCAAATATCGTTCGGGTCGTAGCAACGGAAACGCAGATGCCCTTTCTCGTCAGCATTCCCCCGAGGCACAAGACCTGCAAGTCATGGTCCGTGGCACGTTGCTCCCCAAACCCTTACAGCAGGCCCTGCAAGTAGACATGATAGATGCGACACAAGTCACTGTTGCCGCCTTGCCCCATCACCCCCCATCTGACATCGCTGCACTCCAGCGCGCTGACCCAGTCATCCAGGAAGTCTTGGCTTTCTGGACACGTAAACAGCGTCCCAATAAAGAGGAGCGGAGACCAGTGTCTCAGTCAGCCCTGGTGCTGCTTCGGCAGTGGGACCGGTTGATTGAAAGGAATGGGGTGATGTATCTCCGGGTTTTCCGGCCGGATGGGGCCGAGGGTGTGTTTCAGTTGTTGTTGCCTGCAGTTTTAAGAACGGATGTGCTGACGGAGGTTCACCAAGGGCATGGTCATCAGGGGATTGAGAGGACTCTAGAGCTCCTGCGGCAGCGTTGTTACTGGCCAGGCATGTCTGCTGAGGTGGTACAGTGGTGCAATGCATGTGAGCGGTGCCAGGTGGCCAAGGTGAGTCAACCTGCTGCTCGCAGCTTCATGGGACACCTGTTGGCTTCTCGACCTAATGAGATCCTGGCTATTGATTTTACTGTTCTGGAGCCCAGTCATGGGATTGAAGACGTCCTCGTCATGACTGATGTCTTCAGTAAGTACACATGGGCTGTACCTACCCGTGATCAGCGAGCTACTACTGTAGCTCGTGTCCTGGTCACTGAGTGGTTCTCAAAATTTGGTGTCCCTGCCCGGATACATTCCGATCAGGGACGGAGTTTTGAGGGTTCTCTTATTTGTCAGTTATGTGTGTTGTACGGGATAGAGAAATCCCGAACCATGCCATATCATCCTTCAGGGAGTGGGCAATGTGAACGTTTTAATAGAACACTTCACAATTTGTTGCGCACACTGCCCGTGTCCCGTAAGCACGACTGGAGTTCCTGTCTTCCCCAGGTCCTGTATGCCTATAACACCACCCCGCATCAGGCAACTGGTGAGTCCCCTTTCCTGTTGATGTTTGGCCAGGAGCCAAGACTCCCGGTTGATTTCCTTTTAGGCAGGGTTCAGAATCCTGTTGGGGGCTACGTCCACGAGTGGGTTCAGGAACATCAAGCCCGCCTACAGATGGCCTTTGAGGGAGCTCGTGACCGGTTGAAGGCTGCTGCCGAGCGCCGTAAGAAAAACCACGACCAGCATGTCCGAGATGTTCCCCTCGAAGAGGGCCAGTTGGTGTGGTTGCGAGATCTTGGTGTACGGGGGCGCCACAAGATCCAGGATCAGTGGGCCTCGGTTAAGTATTGTGTCATGAGGGCACCGAGGGAAGGGGGATCAGTCTACACCATTGCCCCTAGGGATGATCCAACTCGAGCCAGGCAGGTCCATCGTTCTTTGTTGAAGGCTGTGGTAGGGGTAGAGTCTCCTGGTGGCGCTGCTGTTTTGTCTCCGCCTCCTCCTGAGCGATCTCAGTCAGAGAATGAGGTGACAGGTGATGTTGATTGGCTAGTCGAGAGGCCTGAGAACCCGTTGCCCGCTTCCTTCCAGGCCGAAGCTGTGACCCAAACCACCCCTAGATTGCTGGTTCCACCATCTGACCCAGCCCCCTCTGTGCCATCTTCCCTAGTAGTTCCTGCTCCTGTAGTGGCAAGTACTTCTTCCCTCCCTGTTGCTCGAAATGCTGTCCGGCGCCTCCCTCGGTCTGCAGGGGATGCTGGACAAGGAAGTGTTAATCCTTCTGTGTCCATTTCTAATGCAGTTGCGGCGCTATTTAGGCCTTGGAGATGATTTCAATTTGCTGTTGGTTATTCCATCGTCGGGACGACGATTCAATTGATGGGGGCAGATGTGGCAATATGTAGTTTGTTGTCATGGTGACTATCAGGTGTGCGGCAGTCCCAGCCAATCACGGTGGGAGACTATCTATAAAGGCGGGCGTAGAGCACCTGTCGGCCTCTTGCTTGCCGTAGGCTGGGTCACGTTGCGCCTGGGCGTCCATTTCCGCTTCCGTGCGGTGACAGGTGAGCTGCCGGTCACGGCTGCATCTCTCTCGCATGTTGCCCATCCAGTACTAATTTTAGTTATTGTTTTGTAAAGGCTCTTGCTTGCCGGAGGCTGGGTCACGTAGCTCCTGTGCGTCTATTTCCGCTTCTGTGCAGTGATAGGTGAGCTGCCGGTCACGGCTGCATCTCTCTTATACGTTGCCTTTCCAGTGCTAATTTTAGTTATTGTGTTGTAAAGGGCTCACTTGGATGTTGCTGCTGGCTGCGCGCTGCTCATCGATACATAGCCGATGCCGCCTACTGAACTGTCGCTTTTGGATAGCGTCCCGTTCCCTGCTCCACGCCACGTTGGCCGGGACTGCCCGATTGGGTGGCCGACAGTAGCGGCGCAGCGGCGGCCAATCCACCTATAAAAACCACTGCTGCTTTGCTTGCACGTTATTACCGCCTTGCCAGGGCCAGCTCGGACCCTATCGCTTTGCCGTTCATTCGGCTAGCGATAGTTTGTTCCTTTTCCTGTTGTGTCGCTATCTCTTTTGTTTAGTTGGTGCCACTACATATTAAAGTGTGTGTGTTATGTTATGTAAGAGTTTTTGCTGATTTCTCCTTGTGTTTACTTATTATAGTTTTTTTGTTTATAATTAATTTCTCTTACTATTATTTTGTTTCCATTATGTTTTCTAACTGGTTGCTCTGCGATCCCCCTCAATTCAGGTGCTGAGCCTACGGTGGTGGACTGGTGTCCTGGTCACGGTGTCCCTTTTGTATTGTGTTTGCATTTGGTTTATTTTTCATTTGTTTTACGTGTGGTGTTCCTGGGACCCCCTTTCCTTTGGATGCAGGTGTTCACAGTAGGTCTCAGCACTGATTGGATCTTAGTACCCAATTTCCCTCCTTAGTGAGTAATTCTCTAGTTTTAAGAACAGACATTTTGTATAAATAAAAGTATTTTTGTATGATTGAACAGATCGTCTCTGCCTCATTGCATAACGGACCTCAGTGCCTTTCCTTCATTTGTGCTAGTCCACTTAAAATAAATCTCTGGGTGAAATTCCCAGGGTGGCGTTGTCTGGCAATAATTAATGCTACCGATACTGCCTTAAGAAAAGGGGCATCACTCCATAGCTCGTGCTGCCACATTAACATCCGGGGACCCAAGAAAGAGCAATCGATCATAGATGCTAGATCGCAGTCAAACGAGTGGGCGCGTCGTTGGATACCTGACTCTCTCACGCGGGAAGGCAAAACGATAGTTATGTTATTATAACTCTAGTTCTATGATTGTAGGCGTAGCCGTCTAGGCTTCGCCTTATGGGCTTGTCCCGTGCGCGCGCTTGCGTGCGCTGAATATTTCAAACTATGCACCAATCAGCGTTTATATATAACGCGGTGTATACCGTCGCTCATCCTCCACGCTTTTCTTTCAGCATTTGGAGGGTACAGCAGGTGGGAAACTAGACGACTACGCCTCCAATCAAAGAACTAGAGTTATAATAACATAACTATCGTTCTATTTCATGTAGGCTACGCCGTCTAGGCTTCGCCTTATGGGCTAAGGTGAAGCTGCGAGCGGAGCCCGATCAATGTACTCCTGCTGGACCCCAGTCAAAACGACGCAAGTCACCAGAGCACATTAAGACTCAAAAAGCCAAGGAAGTGTAAAACACAACAGCTTAATAAAAAACGAATTCCTCGAAGATCAAGCAAGGCAATGATCAAGAGAGAAAAAAGTGAGTCTGTAAAGACTCCGGCTCTAATCCGTGCTTCATGGAACCCATGAAAAGGAAAAGAAAAACCAGAGCAACACGGTTTCCATTAGGTCCGCTACCACCGGGGGCGGAGCTACGGAATCCGGCTCTCCAATAAGGGGTGTCTCTCGGCCGTTTCTTATTTGAAAGAAACGGCGGGAGTGCCATACTGGCAAACAAAACCACCTGACCGGGCCAATAGAAAAACTCCCTAGCCTGTTTTTCATTTGAAAAACGGTGGGAGAGTAAGACTGGTAGTCAAGTCCAACTCGCCAGCCGGCGAGAGGAAATCCAACCACGCCGCTTTAAAGAAAATGTCTATATTCTTAAGCCGTAAAAGGGGTCCCGGACTCCAGCACAGAGTTGCCGAGTGAACATGTCTAACATGTAAAAACGGACAAAGGGGCCGGGGGAAGACCAAGACGCAGCCGCGCAGATGTCTTCCACCGAAACGCCCTTGAGTAGAGCCGTTGAAGCGGCCACGCTCCGTGTGGAGTGAGCTTTAACGCCCAACGGTGGCGCCAAGCCCTGCCGAGAGTAGGCTAGGCAAACACCCTCACATATCCAGCGAGAAAACCGCTGCTAGAGAGAGCGCAGCCCCTGCTAGCGTCGCTATAACACACAAACAACTGTTGTGTGGAGCGGAACGCGGCCGGGCGATTCACGTACATAGCCAATGCCCGAACCGGGCACAGGAGATGCAACTCCGCCTCCGCCTCACTAGAATGAGGCGGGGGGTGAAAAGCCTTAAGCACAATATCCCTCGACCGAAAATAACAAATAATATTCTTCGGGAGGAACGCAGGATTAGGTCTGAGCAACGCGAAGGAGCTGTCCTCGTTTAGCAACAAGCAACTCGGGCTGACAGACAGAGCGGTTAGGCCCGCTTGGCAGAAGCCAACAAGAGCGCCGTCTTAACACTAGAACAGCCGTCGAAGGGGTCAAATGACCCCTGTGAGTCAAAATAAAATATATCTTTGCACTCGATCACGTTCCAAATCCCTACTTTCTTGACTTTTCCTAAATATGTCTGTTGTACCACCCTGTGTTAAAAAAATATTTTTTTCAGACCGGGAAAGATATAGAGCATTTTTTTATGTGTTCCTATGTAATTGTTTTTTTTCCAAGGATGCAATGCTCTTTCTTTGTCAGCAGAGGTCGCAAGGGGACATTCTGATGTGAATAAGATTGATATCTATAGGTAGATACACAGACAGGCAGGCAGACAGACAGACAGACAGACAGACAGACAGACAGACAGACAGACAGACAGACAGACAGACAGACAGACAGACAGACAGACAGACAGACAGACAGACAGAGGTGGCCAATATGTCGACCGCGATCGACTGGTCGACCGCGAGAGTAGTGCGGGCGATTACGTGACATTAGAAAAATTACAAATCAAAGTTTATATATTTTTTATTTTAATATAATTAAAAAATAAATAAACAAAAGGATATAAAAATATAGAAGGATATAAAAATGAGTGGACACACTGTTCAAACTATTGCAATAGATCATTTGCTACTATCAAATGCAAATTGTTACATTCTTTTTGAATGATTAGAAATGTAAGTACCCTAGCAAAGACAATAGACAATGGTGAGTGTGGCTTCCCCAGCCCTCAGCACCTTGGAGGAGATTCTTTCCATCTGTGCCTTTGTACACGGGGGCATCTCTCGTCTGATTCTATTCATTGTGCCAACAAGTATAAGTATAGGCTCTTCCAGCTAATTCCTAGTGATCGGTCTGAGACTGAGCCAGAGAACGTTCGTCCGGGGTTCAATCCCCACCGAATCAGTGTTTTAGGAAGGAATACTGGAGAATAATAATGATTTGTAATTCTTTAATATATTTGATAATTTGTGTATGGCTTAGTCTTAAAATTATCATGTTTGTGTGGTCAGCTCCTGCCTCATGAGAAGAAGTTGCCTGGAAACTATATGCTAAATGGTCTGTTTTCACCGCTTTCTCTATCGCTCTCTATCGCTCTCTCTCTGCACCTCCCCTATTTTTGTAATTTCCTTTATATCACAGAAATTAGGCCTAACAATTTACTTTTTATGCAATAAATATGCCTTACAATATCCCTATAACCCAAATATACCTTGCAAAAACTCATTCAATTCAATTTTATTTGTATAGCCCTTAATCACCATTACAGTCTCAAAGGGCTTAACAAGCCAAATATTTGTGACACCCCCCTTTACCCATGCCCCCACACGGGCAAGAAAAAACTCCCTTGAATCAGCAAGGAAGAAATCTTGAGAAGAAACGCAGTGTAGGGGATCCCTTCTTCCAGGGATGGTCAGGAGTGCAATGGGTGCCACAATTGGCATACAGGTAAATACATGTACATCATATTAAAATGGTGATGGGGTTCTGGCCGGTTATCCATGAGGAGAGTCCAGGCATCCAGTCCAGCACCCGCAGCACGCTACAACTGACAGAATAGTGAATTAGAACGGAAAAGTACATAGTGGGAATGTATAATGTAATAAGAAAAGCACAAGCAAACAGAGTAGTCTTCACTACGCATCTGTTGTTTTCACACTCCAAATGCAAGATTGTAGAGGTGCGTTTTGAGCTTCCCTTTGAATAGCTCCACAGAGTCAGCTTCCCTGATCGCTGATGGCAGCCTATTCCATAAAAAGGGGGCTCGATAGGCAAACGCTCTCTGTCCCGCCGATTTCTTTTTAACCTTCGGCAATGAAAGAAGGCCGGCTCCCGAAGACCGGAGAGACCGAGAAGGACTATAAGGAATAATCAGGTCCTTCAGGTACAATGGAGATAGTCCATGCAAGGCTTTATAGGTTAGCAATAGCACCTTAAAGTCTGATCTGAAAGTTATTGGTAGCCAATGTAAAGAGGCGAGAATAGGTGTAATATGATCAAACTTTCTCGTTCTGCCGCATTGTGTACCAGCTGTAGACTCTTTGTAGTAGAGTTCGGTAGTCCCGAGAACAGTGCATTGCAATAGTCCAGTCTTGACGAGACAAACGCATGAATCAGTGTCTCTGCATCCACTACAGATAACATTGATCTGATTCTTGCAATGTTTCTCAAATGGAAAAAGGCAATTCTAGTTATACTTCTTATATGCTGATCAAAGCATAGTTGAGGGTCAAACAAGACACCAAGATTTCTGACGGATGCACTCTGTGGGATGGCGAAGCCATCCAACCACAGAGAAACATCCTCAAACTTTTCCCGTTCCCGCTTCGAGCCGATAATCATCAGCTCTGTCTTCCCAGTATTAAGCTGTAGGAAGTTTTGTGACATCCAGCCCTTCACAGCAGCCAAACAGGACTCAACCTTTTGAATCTGGGCAGAATCCCCGGAATCAACAGGAATGTAGAGCTGGGTGTCATCCGCATAGCAATGGAAACTAATTCCGAAGCCGCGGATAACGTCACCGAGGGGAAGCATATAAATTGCAAAAAGCAATGGACCAAGAACCGACCCTTGTGGTACGCCAAAGCGCAATTTACAATGCTTCGATTCTGCACCCTCATGAAGCACAAATTGGGTTCTATCTGTGAGGTACGATTCAAGCCAACCAAGAGCCATACCCCCGAAACCAACATAGTGTTCAAGACGGTGAAGAAGAGTGCTATGGTCAATCGTATCAAACGCAGCGCTCAGATCCAACATCACAAGCATTGTGCTTGTATTTTTATCCAAAGCAAGAAGGATGTCATTTACTCATGGTAAAGTTAATTTTAATATTAATGTTACTGATAAGCCTTTGTCACAATGACGAAGACACTGCATGGGAAATTGCAGCCACATAAATTCCATTCAGGGGAGTTTCGCGGCAGGCAGCCAAGAAACTCACCACTGACCACTGACCACTTCTGTTGAGAAAAAATACTATGGTCAGTCAATTTAGAATATTCAAAGAAATGGACATCTTTCAACGTCTTTGTTTAATACGACTGCATCACCTTCTCTCTCACATTTCACTTTATCAAGTTAGAAGTCAACTGCTCATGATCATATCGCTGCGTTATCTCTGTGGAGATCCCCCCCCCCCCCCCCCCCCCACGGCCAGATGGCCTGAAATCGGCTTCGTGGCCTTACGTGGCTTTACTTATCTATTCGAATGCAAATGTACTGGCTGGGGGAGGGGAGGTGTGACAGAGAGAGAGGTGAAAACAGACCATTTAGCATATAGTTCCCAGGCAACTTCTCAACTTCTCATGAGGCAGGAGCTGACCACACAAACATGATACTTTTAAGACTAAGCCATACACAAATTATCAAATATATTAAAGAATACCAAATCATTACGCTTGGATTAATGAAATAGTTTTTTTTTATTAAACAATGAGTGAGCCGTTTCAAACGATTGGCGACTAGCGTTCTGGTGCATATTTACCGCTACCACTGGACTGGAGTGGGGGTTCATCTAGTAGGCTGTTTAGAACGGGGCTTCAACAAAAATAAGTGCAGGGGGGAGGGGGGGGAGGCGACGTGTCCCAGCTCTATGCATTACAGCAATGCATTACTTTTGTAATGCGTTACTGCCCAACACTGCAAATAACCAAATGACTTGGGTTTTAAATGAGTGTATTAGAGTTTATTAGAGTATAGAGTAGGCCTACATTGACTTTCAGTAAGTCAGTAAAAAAAAGAAAACAAAAAAATACGTCTGACTTTGAATGAACTAGGAACTAGGATGAAAAATAAATGTCTTTCGGGACAGCAGTCTCAACATTCACTGCAGATCATCTTAGCAGGCTGAGTGCATTTCCCACAGACAAGTCGCCTACATGACTCACAGACGTCACTAGTCTTGTTCCCAGTACATCTGGCGACTTGACACTTTTTCCTTTTGGTAGGTGGGGAAGGAGTTTCAATCAGAAGTCGCCTACATGCCACTGATGCTGCCCCTGATGACACAGTCCTGGCCATTCTCTGAGGCGCGCACAGCTGTTTCACAAGCTCCAGAATAAATCTCTTCCTGGTCATGTTTACGTCAATGCACTGTTTGTACAGAATGTGTGCATTGATTGCAGCCAGGTCTAGGATGTTGTAGAACACAGCTACAGGCCAACGCCTGGTCCCTCCCTTTACTGAATACAAGCGTGCCATCTGGTCCATAACATCAACGCCATATTTAGTGCTGTTGTAGTTGGAAACAGTTTCGGGCATTTTCTTGGGGCCATTGTCAATTGAAACTGTCTGGTGCATTGTGCTGAGGAGGCTGACGTTTTTGCGTGTTTTTTTCCCTGGTAAATGGTGAGTGTGGCTTCCCCAGCCCTCAGCACCTTGGAGGAGAATCTTTCCATCTGTGCCTTTGTACACGGGGGCATCTCTCGTCTGATTCTATTCATTGTGCCAACAAGTATAAGTATAGGCTCTTCCAGCTAATTCCTAGTGATCGGTCTGAGACTGAGCCAGAGAACGTTCGTCCGGGGTTCAATCCCCACCGAATCAGTGTTTTAGGAAGGAATACTGGAGAATAATAATGATTTGTAATTCTTTAATATATTTGATAATTTGTGTATGGCTGTTACGAAACCGCTTTGGGTCACACCGGACCGAGTAACACAAACTGAAAGTCATGTTGAAACAGACATTTTATTTAGCAGACGCTGCCTTACACATGGCGGGACGGTTATTAAATCAACGAAAGGAAAGATAACAAAACAGAAAGGAAACCCTAACTAACCCTAACTCTGGGGGACCCAACTTGTCCTACACCGAAAGTAAAAGGGAATGTGAATTAGCCGGGACCTATGTCTACTCTGCTCCCACCTAACTTAAAACGTGAAAACAACCCTCTCCTCACCAACAACGTATAAAGTGAAATGAAAGCAATAATGTTCTCACATGGGAAAAGACGGCACTGGACCGTAAATTACTTAGCACAAGAGATAACAATTCACACATGAACAATCGGTGGCGTGCGGGACCAGGAACAAATCCCCCGCCCTTGCATTCTGGGCTGGGCGGTCTTTATAGGCGACGTCAGGCGACGGCGGGAACAACCAGCCTATAGGAGGAAAGGAAACGCAGAACAGCGCAGCTGCGCAAAATCTCATACTTGCCGTATAGGAACGTAACACCCCCACCCTTAAGAAAATAAATTGGGGGTTAAGTTTGTAAAATCAAGCTGAATATTTACAAAAATACAAATATACACAAATGTACATAACATTTCCTTTTTTTTTCTAACAGAAAACATCTTAACAAACAATTTATTTACACTAATCCAGACGCTAAACAGAAAAAATGTAATCGTCACCACATTATCGGGCCCTCTAATGCGTCTAATGTGTCTAATCGAATGTGTCAAACACATGGGTCATGAAGTTAGTACCACGGTCCGTCCGGACGGTCTTCGGGAGACCGAAGAGGGAAAAAAACCACAGCAGGGCCTTGATGATGACAGGAGCCGTGATTCTACGCAGTGGAATTGCCTTGGGAAAACGGGTTAGACTACACATGATAGTCAACAACCACTGGTTACCAGATTTCGTTTTAGGCAACTGGCCGACACAGTCCAGAATTACGTGCTCGAAAGACTCCGACGCAACAGGAATTGGTTGCAACGACGCAGGGACAACGATTTGGTACGGAACCCTCCACTCATCTTGCGCTGAGGCCGTAAGAGGCCTCCACTTGCGCATTAAGACCCCCATCTCTAAGGAAAAATAGCCATGAGGCGACTGCTCAATGTCCTCAACGGACATAACTTCAAAAACGAGCGTATCAAGAGAGGGGTCATTTTTCTGTTCCTTGCTAAGCAGATCTCGGTCCACAGACAGTTTAGGAACAGCATGGGACGACAGTGACTCAGCAGTCTGAGTGACAACACTATCGTGAATGAGTGAGGGTCTCGCCAAGGCACGCGTAACGACGCTAGATGCGAAAACCTCAGGGAAATTAACGGAAAGGTCATCACACGTTAATGTTTTCGGAGATACATGAGACACGATAGGGTCAGGTAAAACTTTGCCACCACAGACATCGTTACCGAGTAGCATGGCTACACCTGCGATAGGCAGAGAGGGACGTATACCCACGGTAACGGTGCCAGTAACCAAGTCCGATTGGAGGGAAATCTCATGCAGAGGGACATTAACTAAACCCATTTCAAAACCACGCACAAGAACGCTGCAGCCGGTAGACGTCATGTCGCAGAAAGGCAACGCATTTTCTAGTATGAAGCTTTGTGAAGCTCCAGTATCACGCAAGATTTTAATCGGTACGCGCACACTAGGGTCACCGGGTAGGGACACAAAACCGTCCATTATGAAAGGCGCAAAACAGGGATTTCCACCATCGGGGTCTTCCTGAGAAAGAGGCGGTTTAGCTACACACAATCCGACCTCTGTGTTAAGCAAAGCTGCCCTGTTCTTGTTCCTCAATTTAAAGCACTCCGAAACAACGTGACCCTGCTTTTTACAGTAACCGCAGGTCGGGCTGGTAGATTTAAATTCCGACGCACGAGGTGAAAAGTGGGAAGAATCAGGCACGGCTTGTTTCGTAGTCCTAAACACAGTTGGAGGGCTGGAAATGTTTGGTGGGGGTTTAGAAGCCGAGGGGAGACGCTTGTGCGTAAGCACATACTCGTCAGCGAGCACCGCTGCACCAGCCGGCGTAACCTCCTTATGCTCACTAACATGAATTGCGACTGATGTTGGCAGACAATTCTTAAAGTCCTCCAGAATAATAAGATCCCGAAGGGCTTGGAAGGTTGGCACTTCCTGCGAGTTTAACCAGCGATCGCAGAGCATTTCCTTCTCTCGAACGAACTCTACGTACGAGAGCGTCCCTGGGCTTTGATAGCCACGGAACTTCTGCCGATACGCCTCTGGCACCAGGGAATACATACGCAGAACAGCCTGCTTGACCTTCTCATAGTCCGCTGCATCTTCAAGAGGCAGCGCGGAGTAAGCCTCCTGCGCCTTCCCTTTAAAAACGCACTGGAGCGTCATGGTCCAAACCTCCTTTGGCCATTTCAGGGTCGTAGCTACCCGCTCGAAATGCTCAAAGAATTTGTCAACCTCATCCTCACGAAAAGGTGGAACGACACGGATATTACGGGCAACGTCGAATTGTCCCGACTTAGAGTGGAGATCAGCCTCCCGAGCCTGGAGATCCATTTCTTTAAGCCGTAAAGCTTGATTAAATTCGAGTTCTTTCAGACGTAACTCGTGCTCTCTATCCCTAATATTTTTCTCTCGCTCCCACTCAAGTTCCATTTCTCTCAACTGCAGACGTTTTAACTCCACCGAAACTTCACCAGGGGAAAGGGGCTGAACTTTACCTCGTGTAGGTGACGTAGGTTCGTCAACAGGCACTTTCCCAAACACTCCACGGTCCCGCAGGTGATTGATGAGCCCCTCATGGAGCTCAGCCTTGGAAGGGCTACCACTGACTTGAAGCTTGTAGTGGCCAGCAACCGTAACAAGGTCATCACGCGTAATTGAAAACAGAGCCTCCTCCGTAGGAGCGAGGGTGAACGCGTGTAAATCAAACATAACTGCGAGGAAGAAAAGAAAACAAACCGATCACTAACAGGGAAAAACGCGTAATTGGGAACAGAGCCTCCTCCGTAGGAGCGAGGGTAAACGCGTGTAGCGAGGAAATAACCCGATCGCTAACAGGGAAAAACGCGTAATTGAAACAGAGCCTCCTCCGTAGGAGCGAGGGTAAACGCGTGTTGCGAGGAAATAACCCGATCGCAAGTTCAAACAAAGGGTGACCACAGCACACTAAATGTGCACAATGCACAGTGCGACCACCACAAAAAAAAGATTTTCACCACTGGAAAATCGGATCGTTCAAAACTCACAAATGGTTCAAAGACCGGCTACGAGCCCCCATTATGTTACGAAACCGCTTTGGGTCACACCGGACCGAGTAACACAAACTGAAAGTCATGTTGAAACAGACATTTTATTTAGTAGACGCTGCCTTACACATGGCGGGACGGTTATTAAATCAACGAAAGGAAAGATAACAAAACAGAAAGGAAACCCTAACTAACCCTAACTCTGGGGGACCCAACTTGTCCTACACCGAAAGTAAAAGGGAATGTGAATTAGCCGGGACCTATGTCTACTCTGCTCCCACCTAACTTAAAACGTGAAAACAACCCTCTCCTCACCAACAACGTATAAAGTGAAATGAAAGCAATAATGTTCCCACATGGGAAAAGACGGCACTGGACCGTAAATTACTTAGCACAAGAGATAACAATTCACACATGAACAATCGGTGGCGTGCGGGACCAGGAACAAATCCCCCGCCCTTGCATTCTGGGCTGGGCGGTCTTTATAGGCGACGTCAGGCGACGGCGGGAACAACCAGCCTATAGGAGGAAAGGAAACGCAGAATCTCATACTTGCCGTATAGGAACGTAACAATGGCTTAGTCTTAAAAGTATCATGTTTGTGTCGTCAGCTCCTGCCTCATGAGAAGAAGTTGCCTGGAAACTATATGCTAAATGGTCTGTTTTCACCGCTTTCTCTATCGCTCTCTCTCTGCACCTCCCCTCCCCCAGCCAGTACATTTGCATTTGAACAGTAAGGCCACAAAGCCGTTTTCACACCTAACCGTGCTCAACTGGCCCCTATTGTTCTCTGGCCTGTATTCATAGGCAATCGCAACTGTGGCCTGGCCACGGTAGGCTCGTGTACATACGTCATCACGTCGTAATACGGCACCATCAAGCGTCCGCTTAGTAGAACAACACAGACAACACAGTTGACACGTGTTGGGCAAAATAACCTGCTGAGCACATCACATGTACATTATAAATATAGCTAACTCCCACCCTAGCTTGAGGAGCACAACACATGGCAGTCACGTTACAATATAGTCAAACTTTTAACACATAACACATACTTGATAACATAGTCAGGTGAAGGCCAGAACCAAGGCCCCATTTCTCCTCCAAGCAAATGGTAAACACTCAGACAATGCACCGTTTCATCCTCAGAACGGGAGGGCCACAAACAGGAGACTCTGTGAGGCTCTCCCCCGTCAGGAAGAACACAAGAAGATACACATGCATACACTAGGGCCTGGGAGGCAAGGTCAAGCAAAGACACACAGAACCATACACATCTCAAACGCACACACCTCATCGAGAGGAGGATACAGCATAAGAGTGCATCACACGGAGACTCTTCACCTTCTTCTGAAGCAGACCTTCCACGGAGGCGAAGCTCTGGACGAACCATCAGCGCTGATTAGGGACTTAGACATATTCGATCTCTCACGCTTTATGACTCTGTATAACCGTTGCCACTTTACTTAATAAATCCAAGGTCCTCGTGCCGACAGACTTTATTACCTCTCCGTCTCATTTCATCTGGTCCAGTAACTAGACAGACCGTTTTTCCCAACAATTTGGTGACCCCCGACGTGATTTCTTCTGAATTGAACACGCAACTGGGAAACGAGAGACGGAGAGCGGCACGACCTCGGGACCCCGGAGCACCGGACCTATTCCTGCAGTCTCACCTCGCGATCGCACAACAAAAGGTAGGCAGAACCTGTTGATAAAATCCAAACTCTGCATAGTTATATAGGAACCACATTAGGAGGTGAGACTGTGAGAGCGGTTCGCTACGGGATATCTCGTGGGGACGAATAGAACTGCATCCCAGTATTTCCCCATAAACCCGATTGACCCTGAACGCGTGACACATCGAATATCGGCTCGTTGCATGGTGAAAGAATACCCTCGAGACCATAGGGCCTATAAGAATCGGTCATAGTGATACAAGACTACCGATGGCCTAGTAATAAATGCCTGGGCCAAGAATGGAACCCGGAGGGATGCCTGGGCCGCGGGTGGAACCCAGAGGGAATGAGAAGAAAAAACTAGGGCCTATAAGAATCGGTCATAGTGATACAAGACTACCGATGGCCTAGTAATAAATGCCTGGGCCAAGAATGGAACCCGGAGGGATGCCTGGGCCGCGGGTGGAACCCAGAGGGAATGAGAAGAAAAACTAGGGCCTATAAGAATCGGTCATAGTGATACAAGACTACCGATGGCCTAGTAATAAATGCCTGGGCCAAGAATGGAACCCGGAGGGATGCCTGGGCCGCGGGTGGAACCCAGAGGGAATGAGAAGAAAAACTAGGGCCTATAAGAATCGGTCATAGTGATACAAGACTACCGATGGCCGAGTAATGAATGTGTATTAAATAATTCTATGTGGTAAGAAGGTTAGAGTCCCTTTGCAGAGGAAACAGTATGCCTGAGGCACGAGTGACACACAGAGAGACAGTGTGTGTATGCGCGAGAGAGAGAGCGACGGAGTGGCTGTGTGTGTGTGTGTGTGTGTGTGTGTGTGTAAGAGGCCCAGAGAGAGAGAGAGAAGAGAACGAGCGTATTTGTGGGCCGGCGAAATATAGAAATAAATCAATCAATGATAACCCGGCTATGTGTGCAACGCTTGCCTGCTTTGTTATGCCCAACGCTATTTTGCCGTGTCTGATGAGTGTGGGTGTGGGACACAGAACGAGAGGTCCGTTGATATGTTTCTGTGTGTGCGTCTGCGGGAGACAGAACGAGAGGTCCGTTGATATGTTTCTGTGTGTGCGTTTGGAGGAGACAGAATGAGAAAGGTCTGTTTAGGTGTGTGTGTGAGAGGGAGCGAGAGAGATAGCAAGGAGAGATAGCAAGGAGAGCTAAAGTCGAAGGACGATCGAGAGGGACCATTTTCCCTCTAGACAGTTGGAGGTAGCGATAGAGTGCGTGTTTTTCTAACAATGAACGGTTGTTTCAGGACCACGAGAAGGGGCTCTGTATGGTTTTCAGGCCCAGAGTGTAATCCCCTTTCCCATATGTGTAGTCCTCCCATTTGAGGTCCCCGTCCACCATATTTGAAGTCCTCTACTCCACCTCATGTTGTAGTTCCCCTCCCTAAAATTGTATGGAAGTTAGAACCTGTGAGGGTGTTTTGGTTCGGCCTGACGAGGCCTGTACCAATTTCGGTGGTCAGCTTCTAGTTTTGTGTATATAGAAATTTGGAAAGGGGGAGCAGTATTAAGTTATATATAATAAAGTGAAAAGTTATTTGTGAATGAAGGGACAGAAGGATCTTTTTGCGTGTGAGAGATAGTTATTAGGCCTTGTTCCATGATGGAGAGTTGAGGATGTTGCATTCCAGGCTTATCTGTTAACGGTCCTAGCTGCTGCTTGACCCTAAGGGGAGTGAGGAAGGGTGAGAGAGAGAGAACACATTTCCCCCCCCATTTGTCGAGCTACACCATTCAGGCAGTACAGAGAGACACACTAACACACAGTACAGAGAAAGGAAATAGAGTGTGTTCAACTGAAAGCGTGTGGTGGCCATACGCCATAAAATACCACATATCCAAGGAATGCAGGTAGAGCTCTGTTGAGTTTTCAGGCTTTGATAAATTTGTAGTTCCCTGTCTGCCATGTTTGAAGTTCCTTGTAGTCTCTGTCCATAGGTTTCACCTGAACAACCCCTCTGCTGGCCGAGAAAAGGAACTACCCATGGTTTCTCTCACACCCAGCCCCCAGAGCACACTCGCTTTCAAGGCGTTATGGCCGCACCCAACGTGGGAGGGAGACACAGAGAGAGAGAGAGAAGCCACATTCCACCCTTATCTGTTGTCTTGCACCAAACAGCACCCCGTACTGAGGAGGGAGAGAGAGCGTGTTCTCCCGAAGTAGGGAGAGAGAAACAGGGAGACACACAGTGGATATTCACATTATGGCTAATTTGTTTTAGTTTTAGTTTTGTTTTTTGTCTTCCTAGGACAACAGTTATCATTCATGATGATGAACATCGAAGTTCATGAGGAGGTTATAAGGACAATAACGTTGATACTTTAATAGGACAACAGTGATGCTAATCTAATGCAATTGGACTAAAGAAGGTGTTGCTATTAACTAAGTGATTCATATTATTTTCACACAGGAAAGAATAATTGAATAAATATGGATATGATAAAGATGAGGATAATAATTAAAAATATATATATATATACATAAAGTAAAAACGTAATCTTCATAAACTGTACAAGTAGGACTACACCTATTAAAATATGGGGTGTATCTCTTTGGTCAAGGATGACAGGTGGATTGATGCCACATCTGCTGGGAAGGGATCCTACATGCTATGTTGTCAATTTGGATTCGGAAGTAGTGGGTTTACCTTTCAAATGCCACTACTGCTGCTGCTGCAACACTTTAATAATTTTAACTCTGATAAATGACTTTTTGTTTTATAGTTTCCCTGAGGAGTATTCATTACGCACACACATTTGGCTGCATAGGGCAGTTGGGGCTGAAGACTCTGTCTCCATCCCTCCACTTTGCGATCTATACCACCATATGGGTGGGGATTGATTGTATCCCAGGTATGGCATCCTGCAGCGAACCAGTATGGAAGGCTGGTTAGCCAACGACGGGTAAGATCCCACCTTGACACCCGGGACGACCTAAGGCAGGCACAGTCACGATTACTTGGCAGAGTCGCTGTGGGCATTGGCTTACTTGATCATGAAGTCACGAGCTGCAACAATCATAGGAAGTGCCGGGTGGGGTGTAAGGTGGAGGAGGAACAGGGGTCAGATATGTCAGCTCTGGCAGCAGAGGTGGTCTTGGAACGGGGCATGTCGCGTTTTATTTTATTTAATTTTACCTTTGTGGTATAGAAGCCCACTAACGCATGTACGTTTTTCGGTTTAGTGCATGACTTTGGAACAGCGTGGTTTCAGGCGGCTGATGGTAAACCCACCCATATTGGGCTTTGGTTTTGGACACACTGGTTTCGATTTCCCTTCCCAAAAGATTGGCTTTAATTTGCTGATGGTTAAGGTTAGACGTTTCGACGTTGGTTGCACCAACGGCGTTCTTAGATTTGCTTATCATTTAATGCGCATGGTTTTGACCATTGCGCAAGGGGGGAGGTATTGAGGAGAATTAAAAAAAATATATATAATAATAATAATAATAATAATAATAATAATAATAATAATAATAATAATTATTAGAAAACAAGGTTTTTCTTCACCATACTTGCAAACAATGATTGACATCCAGCTAAATGAGTGTGAAATACAGTGTTCAACAGATGGGTAGAAGCAGTCCCATCAAAAGACCAAAGTGCGACTACAGTAATCAAGTTTCTGACTGGAGAAGTCAAGGCAAGGTTTGGACTTCCGTCAGAAATAAGCTCAGACAAAACGTTTATTCAGAGAACACTCAAACAAGTGATTCAACATTTGCATGTCAAATAAAGACTAGATTACGCCCCAATCATCAACCACAAGGTATGGTGGAAAGAGTGAATGGGACGCTCAAGACAAAAATTAACAACATTTGTGCAGGCACTAAATTGAATTGATGCACTACCACTGACACTAATGAGTTATCGCATGAAAACTAACAGAACGACGCATCTAACCCCGCATGAAATGCTTAAGGGTCGACCCATGCCTTCACTTAACATTCAAGGGTCCCAAAAGGGACTTCCATTAGAATAATTAGAAATAGGATTAAGGAAAATATGTTTGAACATCTAACTGTTGTACATAAGTTTGTAATTCCAGCAAGAGGAACACAAAGTTCCAGGGCCAGAGGAGGAGCCAGATGCAGACACGCCCGGAGCCGACCAACTACCCAAGGATGATGCAATCAGATTTCGGCAGGGTTTGAATCAGTCCTGTTTTGGTGGTCCACTATTAACAAAAATGTTGTTTGGATAAATAGTATATACTATAATCAGCAAAGTTTTGTCAATTTTTCCACGGATAAGGTCAAGGGACTATATAGATATAGATATGCTATTGGCAGAGCAAGGAGGGGTGTGTGGGATGATAAAGACGACATGTTGTACTTTTATCCCCAATAACACAGCACCGGATGGGTCGGTGGCCAGGGTGCTGGCAGGGTTACAGTCCCTCAGATTAGATTTGGCAGAGAGAATTCCGGCATTAATGACCCCTTCACAGGATGGATGGAGAGCCCAATGAGCGATGGGCGCTACAGGTGCAGCAGGTGCCATCCAAGCTTACCTGGGGATCGAGAGTTTGGACGAGGGACCACCAGAGGGGCCCGACCTGATCCGGCTGGAGAACATGGAACAGACCCCTGCCCCACTGTCCAAGAGCCCCCCACGCAATGCAGCGCGCCAATACATGAAGATCACCTGACCCCCCCCCCCCCCCCCCTTCCCCATCCCAGCCACTACAAGCAAACCCCACCACCACACCCCCCTCCCCCCCCGCCTGTGACGTACTAGTAACCTCTCCAGGTGGGCTGCCCCATTCCCGTCCCCGCCAACGGCACCACCCCCCCTCCCACCTGATGCACCCACGTCGCCCGGACCAGGGATCTGCGTTCCGGTACCAGGGGCTGCGGCCCGTTCCCTTAAGGCTTGAGGGCGCCCCTGGCTGTATTCGCTTCTGTACGCTTCACTGTTTTTAGCCGCTCCCATATCTATGCCCGCGTCTACGCAACCGACGCCGGGAACATAAATGTTGTTGTGTATATCGCTGTCCCACTAGATGGAGCTCGGGGATACACACGGGCGAGATTCCAGGGGCCTTGATTGCCCGTTTATCAGATGAGGTCCTGAGCGCAGTTGAATAAAAGGGTCTAATGCTCAGGTGGCGCCTTGCGACCACCTGCCCGTGATGACGCTCAGGACTATTCCGTGGTTTCTTAGTTGTTCCCGTGCCCCGGGCCTACCCCGAATACCCCATGCGTGTGATTGCTTATTGTTACACGTCCAGCTAACTCCTCCTCACATCCTTAGTGTGTGGTCATCTGGGGATGGGTTGAGGGGGATTGCCATTCGTTATCTACCTCATATCTTTCTATTATTATTACTATTATTTAGGGACACGTTTCATGGTTGCATTTCTTTCCTGTGATTGTTATTGTGTAGTATCTGTGTGATTGTTGCATTTTTGTTATATTGTTATTGTTTACTGTTAGTCTTATTGCTGCTTTTTGCTGATACTGTTTTTGTTTGGAGTTTGTTTTATTGTTGCATTTCGTTGTTATTATTATGGTTTGGTGTTGGTTTTGTTGTGTGGCCAGCTTTGTTGTTGGTTGTTGTTTTTTGGTATCGTTTGATATTTGTTTTAGTATTGTTGTATGCTTGTTGTATTTTTTATTTTTATTTATTTTTTATTTTTTTCTCTTTTTTGTGTATTATCTGCGGCCAGTATTGTTGGTATTGTCTGTTCGCGATGTAAGGCCGGGGTGGATGCCACCCCCTAGGTGGGGTGTGTATGGCACACCCATGTCTGAAGCATGGGTGGCGTTTCTCCCACGTGGTTCCCCATACACCCGGTCCAGCGACTTGTTTTAGTCCCATGCTCATGGTTGTTTGTTTTTATGATCATTTTGCCTTCTTTCTGTTATTTCTAAAAAGTGTTATGATGGTAGTCCCGCGCTGAAGTCCTATCCCTCGTACCCCTAATGAGTAAAAGTCGTCTTGCGACGACTTGAGGGGGATATGTTGGGCAAAATAACCTGCTGAGCACATCACATGTACATTATAAATATAGCTAACTCCCACCCTAGCTTGAGGAGCACAACACATGGCAGTCACGTTACAATATAGTCAAACACATAACACATACTTGATAACATAGTCAGGTGAAGGCCAGAACCAAGGCCCCATTTCTCCTCCAAGCAAATGGTAAACACTCAGACAATGCACCGTTTCATCCTCAGAACGGGAGGGCCACAAACAGGAGACTCTGTGAGGCTCTCCCCCGTCAGGAAGAACACAAGAAGATACACATGCATACACTAGGGCCTGGGAGGCAAGGTCAAGCAAAGACACACAGAACCATACACATCTCAAACGCACACACCTCATCGAGAGGAGGATACAGCATAAGAGTGTATCACACGGAGACTCTTCACCTTCTTCTGAAGCAGACCTTCCACGGAGGCGAAGCTCTGGACGAACCATCAGCGCTGATTAGGGACTTAGACATATTCGATCTCTCACGCTTTATGACTCTGTATAACCGTTGCCACTTTACTTAATAAATCCAAGGTCCTCGTGCCGACAGACTTTATTACCTCTCCGTCTCATTTCATCTGGTCCAGTAACTAGACAGACCGTTTTTCCCAACACACGTTACTGACTTTGTTGCTTATTTGGAGCAGCACATTTTTATATTTCCGCGTGTGAGCTAGAACCCCAATTTACCCTCCCGGACCCTGCCCACACTGGTGGTTTATTGGGTTTCATTCTGTTGTAAATAATAATAATAATAATAAATGAAAGTTATATAGCGCTTAATATGGTACTCTAAGACGCTTTACATATTGGCCTATCAAAACTATGTAAGACAGACTAGGAATAAAAGAAAAACAGAGGTTAAACATGAAGAATAAGGTGGGAGTTAGGTGGGGAAGGCTAGGGTGAAAAGGTATGTTTTGAGGGCAGATTTGAAAGAAGAGAGGGTTGGGGAGACTTTGATGTGGGAGGGGAGTGAATTCCAAAGGGTGGGGGCAGCAACTGAGAAGGCCCGATCACCCCAAGTCCGTCGCTCAGTCCGTGGAACTTGTAGCAGGTTGGCAGAATTGGACCTGAGGAATCGGGAGGGGGCGTGGTGATGGAGGAGGTCGGCAAGGTAGGGGGGGGCTAGGCTGTTGAGGGCCTTGTAGGTGATGAGTAAGATTTTGTAGTTGATTCTGTGTTTAATTGGAAGCCAATGGAGTTCACGGAGGACAGGTGTGATGTGTTCTCTGGAGCGGGTACCAGTGAGGAGGCGTGCAGCTGAGTTCTGGACATATTGAAGTTTTTTGAGGACTTTGTTGGTGGTGCCGTAGAGAAGACCATTGCAGTAGTCAAGCCTGGATGAAATGAAAGCGTGGATGAGTGTCGCAGCAGCGGTAGTTGACAGGTTGGGGCGGAGGCGGGCGATGTTTCGGAGGTGGAAAAAGGCAGTTTTGGTAGTATGGTTAACATGGGGGAGGAAGGAGAGAGTGGGGTCCAGGATAACTCCAAGGTTACGGATTTTGGTGGAGGGGGTGATGGTGGAGCCGTCAATGTTAAGGGTGAAGTTCAGAGTGGAGTGAGTGAGGGTGTCAGGACCAATGATGAGGATTTCGGATTTGTTTGAGTTGAGTTTGAGAAAGCTGTTTTGCATCCAGGTCTTGATGTCAGTCAAACAGTTGGAGAGGGTTGAGAGGGTGGAAGGACTGATGGTTTTGGAGGGGAGGTAAAGCTGTGTGTCATCGGCGTAACAATGGAACCGGAGTCCATGGTGACGAAGGATCTGACCAAGAGGAACCACTTAAAGGAAGTACACTATCTGCACTATCCGTACTCACTTAAGTACGCACATTTTTCAGATGTGAGTGCTGTTCCAAATCGAGTACTCTGTGGTGCACTTACCGGAAATGACGATCACGACTGCCGCCGCGGCTCCTCCCCCGCAATAAACATCCCGCTTTGAACGGTGAACTCTTTACGCCTAGCAGCTATAAAAAGCTATAAAAACTACAAAATGACTCTATTAATGCAGGCTGTGTGGAAAATGCGCCGACTTTGGCTCAGCCTGGCTCCGCCTCTTCCGCTACGTAGCTAAGATTGCTGCCGTTGAGTACGGAGAGTGTCCTTCGATCCACACTTCACGATTAGCCCATTTTGAGTACGGCATCCGGGTCCTTGAAGTATACTTCTTTTCGCCGGATCTGAATTGGAACGTACTGCGTACTCAAATTTTGAGTACGCAGTACGGACAGTACGGGTATTGGAACACGGCCCGTTCGTCCGGGGTTCAATCCCCACCGATTCAGTGTTTTAGGAAGGAATACTGGAGAAATAAAAAAAAACTTTTCATGTCATTTATTTTCCATTTCTTTGAATATTCTAAATTGACTGACCATAGTATTTTTTCTCAACAGAAGTGGTCAGTGGTGAGTTTCTTGGCTGCCTGCCGCGAAACTCACCTGAATGGAATTTATGTGGCTGCAATTTCCCATGCAGTGTCTTTGTCATTGTGACAAAGGCTTATCAGTAACATTAATATTAACATTAACTTTACCATTAGTTTTTGCAAGGTATATTTGGGTTACAGGGATACTGTAAGACATATTTATTGCATAAAAGTAAATTGTTGAGCCTAATTTCTCTGATATAAGGGAAATTACAAAAATAAGCCAACGGCAAGAATTAAATGACGTACCCTGGCCGCGAACTCGGGTCGCCTGTATTGCAGGGCAGATGCTAAACCACTCAGCCAGCTGCTGGTCCTTAAAGTTTATACAATGGAGTGATATTCACAAAATATCCACAATAACAAATAAAAATATAGGCTGTTTGTACTTCGTATATGTACATTTATGACAAAATCGTGAGGACTAGGCTTGTGACACACACACACATGTGGCGCTCGCGCGGTAATAGCTCATTGGCGCCACCTAGTGATCATTATGTGCAAATGCACAGCCTCTCATTCAAATGACTTAGCCTCTTGCGGCGCTAGGAGTAAGTAAAAATGGCCCGGCGTTTCTAGTGTTTAAGGACAGGGCCTCCAAAGGGGCCTGAGAAAGAGGCTCGAAAGGATCCCTTGACAATCCACGCAACACGGTGGGGAGATCCCAGCGTGGTGTAAGCACGCGTGAAAACAGGCCTAACCCGTCTAGCCCCACGCAAGAATCTCTTGACCAGTGGATGGTTGAAGATCGGTCCACCATCACAGCCTGCATGGCCAGCCGAAACGGCTGCCACATAGACCTTGATAGTGGAGAAGGCCAAACCTTTCTCCAATAAGTTTTGCAGAAACGAAAACACGCCTCCCACTTCGCATTGAGATGGGACAGCGTGGTTCCTCTCACACCAATTAGAGAAGGCGCGCCACTTCGCCACATAGAGGGAAGAAGTAGAAGGCGCACAAAAACTCTGAATAGTGTTGATAACCGTCTCAGGCAAACCTTTGCCCTGCAGGATCAACCTCTCAGGAGCCAAACCAACAGCCGTCCCGAAACATCGGGCGGGTGGTGCACCGTCCCGTGGGCCTGTGAAATGGCATCCGGCCTGAACGGTACCGGCAACGGCGCCGACCACGAGAGCGCAGCCAGCTCTGGGAAACCACAGAGCTGAACGGTTCTCCGGGGCCACTATTATCAGGGACAGTCTCTCCTGTCTTACCCGTTCCAGAAGAGGAAGGATCAGCTGAAGCGGGGGAAACGCATACAAGAGAGCCCGCGGACAAGGTGTGTGTGCCAACGCATCTACCCCCAACGGGGGAAGATCCCGAGGGCTGAGGGAGAACCACCACCTGCAGTGCGTGTTCTCCCTGGACGCGAAGAGGTCGACCTGCGCCGTCCCGCCAGATCAGACCTCTGCCAGATCAGTCTGACAATGTCGGGTTGTAACCGCCACTCGTCTCGGCGGGGACCGCCGCGAGACATGAGGTCCGCCCCAAAGTTCTGGGCGCCCGCGATATGCAGGGCTCTCAGACTGAGGAGATACTGATGAGCCCAAAGCCAGAGCTCGAACGCCTTTCGGTGGAGAGCAGGGGAGCGGACTCCCCCCTGTCTGTTGATGTACGCCGCCGCCGACACGCTGTCTGTCCTGATCAGAACGTGGCGGCCGCGCACCAGGTGAAAGAAATGCAACAGCATTTGTGTGTGCTGCAGGGGGCGTGCGCCACTCGTCTCCGACCGAGTGAGAGAGGCACGTCCCTCCCCAACCCGTCAACGAGGCGTCCGTGAAGACCACTACGTAGGACGCCGCCCTGCCCAGGGGAAGAACCCTGAGTTTCTTTTTTTTTTTTTTTTTATATTCCAGGTCTGGCGACACCGAACGGGGAACGAGGAGCACCCTGAGCTTGTGTCGCCTGGGGTCCAACCGTTGGCGAGCAAACCACCGCTGGAGTCTGCGCATAAAAAGCAGACACAGGGGGATCACGGGATGGGCAGCTGCAATCAGCCCTAACAGGCGCATGGTGGACAGTGCGGTCACGTTTCTGCAAACGCGAAAATGGGAGAGCGCCGACAGGATGGTGTCTCGCCGAGGAGGCGAAAGCATCGCAGTCATGGTGGTTGAGTCTAGGCAAAGCCCCAAGTAGACTGTCTGCCGGCTGGGGAGCGGGGAGCTCTTCTCCCAGTTGATGGCAAAACCCAGGAAGGAGAGATGGTTTATCACCAACATGGTGTCCCTTCTCGCGGTCTCCTCTGAGTTGCTCAGAATAAGCAGGTCGTCTAGGTAGAAGAGAATCCTCTTTCCCTGACGCCTGAGCGGTTCCAACGCCGTCTCCACACACTTTGAGAAGGTGCGCGGAGCCAGGGAGTAGCCGAACGGCAGACACAGGTACTCGTACGCCATCCCCATAAAGGCAAAGCGGAGAAACCTCCTGTGCGCCTGCTGAACAGGGACGTGGAAGTAAGCATCCTTGAGATCCAGGGATGTGAACCAATCGCCCTCTCTCACACACCGGAACAACGCTCCGACAGTGAGCATTCTGAATTTCCTCGTGGCAACGAATCTGTTGAACACGCGAAGATCCAGAATAGGTCTCTTTTCCCCTGACTTCTTGGAAACCAGGAAGTAGCGGGAATAAAACCCTGGGTGAGACTCGTGGGGGGGAACAACAGTGATGGCCCCCTTCACCAAGAGACGGGCCAACTCTGCTGCCAGAGCCGTGCTCGCAGCCGGGTCCCGTAGCGTGGTCTCCACCAACCCCAAAAAGGGTGGGGGACGACGCTTGAACTGTATGGGATTGCCCCATCTCAACGTGTTGTCCAACCACGATGGTAGAACGCACCGCTCTTGCCAACACGCATAGCGGTCGGAGAGAGTGAGAGCCAAAAGCTGAGGAAGACCGTCCAGGAATAACCCGTATTCCTCGGCCCCTACCGCCTCCACACTGTGTGTGAACCATGGGGGGCTTCCCATGAAAGGGAGGAGGCTAAGCGAGCGTAGGGGACGTACCAGAACCAGCCAGTTCGTTGCTGTAAAAACAACGAACTGTCTAGACGTCACGCTCGTGCCCGTTGAACAGGGTGCGAGCCGTCCGGTCGCCGCACCTGTGTCCGTACTCTGACCGCAGGCTGTAGCCCCAGCGCGCGGATCCTCACCTTCCACAAACTGTTGAAGGGAGGTAGAGGGGATAATGTGGGGAACCAGGAGACCGGTACAAGCGGCCGTATCCACGGGCTCGTGCAACGAGTCTCTGGTCCGTCCACGAGGCTCCAAGGGACGCCGCTTCTTAAAAGCAGGTGAACCAGAGGCCATGTGAACACGCCGTCTGACCGCCACCCTACAGCCACCGGGCTGAGGGGGGGAAAGAGGCAACATGGAGGAACGCACCACAAGCGTAGGACGCAGGTGGCCTAAGGTATAACAGTCTGTCCGTGAGAATCGTTCCCGGTTCAGGGCGATTCTCACGGGCTCCTCCCACCAGTGAGCATTCCGAATTTCCTCGCGGCAACGAATCTGTTGAACACGCGAAGATCCAGAATAGGTCTCTTTTCCCTTGACTTCTTGGAAACCAGGAAGTAGCGGGAATAAAACCCTAGGTGAGACTCGTGGGGGGGAACGACAGTGATGGCAACCTTCACCAGGTCAGGGGCCCCGGCCCTGAACAGGTCGAGGGCCTCAGCGAGGTCCACCGAAGGGGAAAAGAAGAGATGCCTGGAGAGGATCCCCTCTTCAGGCAGCTCCCGGCAGGCGACACAGGAGACGGGGGCCGCCATAGCAGCTGCGGCGTGGTCGGCGCAGAGGCACCGAAGGCACGCCAAGTGCCCGTCACCCGGGACAGGAGGCGCATAGGGGTCCTGAAAAGGACCTAGCTCCAGGAGCGCTCTCAGGTGGCCCTGAAGAGGGCCGTTTGTCCAAGGCCTCGCCCGAGCCGCTGCCACCGGCTTGGGGGATCCGTTTTGTCGAAGTCATCTTAATGTATTCTCGGTTTTCCGCTGATAAGCACTAGTGCTGAAAGAAAAGGGAGGATGAGCGACGGTATACACCGCGTTATATAGACACGATACCGTGGGAAATGTGGGCGGTGCCCACGCTGATTTGTGCATAGTTTGAAATTTTCAAACCGCCACCGGGACAAGCCCATAAGGTGAAGCCTAGACGGCGTAGCCTACATGAAATAGAACAGATTTAGCCATGTCCAACGGCAACAGCAGCAGTAATAGTGCTTCGGTGAGTACATTTTTCTATATATATATGCCATTAGTATGGGTTGTTTCTGTAAGATTCAGCAATGGACAATACTAACGGACACTTGTACATAAGAAGGACGTCGAATTGAAAAATTAGGGTAGTTCGGAATTTTGGACATAGGGCCTGATTCCCAAGTTAGCATTGGTGTTCTTTATCATTGGAGACTAGGCTAGCTAGGCTAACGCAAGTCAACGGGCATATTTTGATGCTGGTTTATAACGTCTTTATTGAAGATTTCAGGGGTACAGTTGTAACAGTCAGGTTTATAATATGTAGCGCCACTAGGTGGCACTGTCACACTAAATTTGTACCGGCTGCCAAATTTGTACCGGGCACGTCATCCATACGTAATCCATTCCAAACCTGCCTGTCAGCAGATGATCGCGTCGTCCGTTGCCGGGCAGGTTTCAAAAAACATTCGCGATCATGTTGCCAGAGACGAAATAACATAATACAGTTAACGGATCGCTTGATAACACTTGTTTTTACTTTATATTTGTATTGTATTTAATTGTTTGATCAAATTTAGCTAGTAAACTGAGTGTTTAAAGTGGGTTTCAAAAAACATTCGCGCTCATGTTGCCAAAGACGAAATAACATAGTACAGAAAACGGATCTAGATAACACTTGTTTTTACTTTATATTTGTATTGTATTTAATTGTTTAATCAAATTTAGCAAGTAAACTGAGTGTTTAAAGCAGGTCAGGGACGAAGTAGGACAATACAGATAACGGATCGCTAGATAGAAGGTTCGTGAATGTTCGTGAACCTTTCACGTCATTCGACGCGATCGTCCGTTGCCAGGCAACGGACAAAGCGATCATCTGTTGCCAGGCAGATTTGGAGTGGATTACGTATGGATGACGCGCCTGGTACAAATTTGGCAGCCGGTACAAATTTAGTGTGACAGCGCCTCCCTCTGTCGTTTGGTTATACGAGATAACGTGGAGTGAAGAAGTGCGTGCTCTTCCGCTCGGCTAGAATAAACAGCAGTATACGATCGAAGTCTCCCTTTTTAATATGAATCACGTTATTTTACACCACTACTCACCCCATGTACATTGTTTATGCTGTTTCATAACGTATATATTGAAGATTTCAGGCGGCAGTAGTAAAAAAAATAGCACTCCAAGAAAAAACAAATAATCAATTAAACTAAATAAATAACTTCAACTACAAAAGTGTAGCAAGTATTGTTAAAACTTGTATATATTTGTGAATGGGATTATGCATGTGTGAGTTTATACATGCAATAGCTCATAATTATTCAAAATATCCAATAATAAAAACATTTTATTTTGAGTTACGTTATTTCAATGCATATATATTCATTGCTTAGAATTCAATGGGTTTTTATTTTCAATATCCGATGGCACAGATTTACTTAAGTGATGCACAACACTGCTTAGAGGGCTCAAAATTAACACTCGCCAAACTGGGTAAAGTAGTCTTAAGTTATTGAGTCCACCCGCCACTTTGGCTGGACACATCTTGTCCTTCAGCTGCAGAGAGCTGAGAGCAGTCAACAGTCGCCTTTAGACACATTTTGAAATAAGCCATGGAAGAACTACTCCAAAAACATTCACAACAACCTATTTAATTTATCCTAAGTTGTAGAAATATGTATACTAATTAATTGAATAGGCTGTGTTCAATGTAAAAAGTTTGGTTTTAATTAAAAGGAAATGTTTATCATTATTATAATAATTATGTGTATAGATAAAACAATATGCAGATATAGATATGAATATTATTGTTCAATGTGGGGAAACAATTCTGAATCAACAAATGTTGCTATTGGCAGGTTAGGCTCTTGTCTAAATAAGTGCAGCCCTATTCCTATTCATTTTTTCTACAATTATTACTGCACACAAGGATATAATATTAATTGTGAATCTCAAATGAGACAAAGATGACATGCTCAAAGGTAATTAGAGTGAAATGCAAGGGTTAAGGTTATGCAAGTTTTCGATCACACTGTGTGCTACAAATTTTATTTTTATGCTACTGAATTTTTGTGCTTGCTGGCACCAATGCTACCACTTAAAAAAAATAAGCGAACAGCCCTGGATATGCATTTATAGTTCTTCCTTAATGTATTTGTTGCTCCTATTGAATATTTCCTTGTCTGAAATGGATCCAGTGAAGAGGGCAGACACATAAATGAGGGCACCTCGTGGATCACATGCCACCAGAGACTTAAGGGTGTTTGTAGACTTGTAGGTGGAGTAAGTCTGACTCTGCAACACTAGTGAACTAGGTTTCTCAATTTTAAGTTCTGTGCCATCTAGAATGGCAAAGGTGTTCGGAAATTGTTCCTTAAATTTAGCTGGCATATTCTCTGAAATAACGTCCCTGTGTGGCCAAACAGACAATTTCCTTAGAATTTCAAACATATAGTCCACCCAGGAGTTTATCAAAGTGCTGACACTTTGTAAACAAATCTTGAAGCGGAATGCCCAATCTTTGTGGTCCCAATTTTGTCTAAATTTCATCAGTGTCAGTAACAATTGACTGCGCAGCGTAAGTTTTGAGATCTCATTATCAATCTTTTTATATGTCAGTGGAATGTGTGTTTGTGGTGCATCTCGGTCAGTTGGAATGGAAAACAAATTACACAAGACATAAACTGGTCATAGGTAAAACCTGTGCAGTATTTGAAATAATCAGGCACATGGCTTATGTTCAATATCTCAGGGTTTAAGTCTGTGCACTTCTGAAGGTGGAGTTCCCTGTCCTTTGCCTCAAGCTTAACCCTCAGACTAATTATCTCCTGCTTTTGTGCAGTTAATGCATCCTGAAGAGTTCTCAATTCCTCTTGGTTGGCTTCACGGCTTGGTTGCAGCCTCAGTTCCTCTTGGTTGTCGAGATCTTCTGTTAATGACAAAAATAAAGAGAAATGATTAATGTTTATTATTTTCTTATGTTTTACAGCTTCCTCTCATTGACCCTCCAGGACCATCATCTACTTCATCTACTTCATATAACTTCCCAGATTTCCCTCTGCCAGCACAGCCCTCAAATTATTGTTTTGTGCTGTCTGAGAAAGACATGTGTAGTCTAGATGTCTTAGCAATCACACTATCCCAGTCTGCAGCCCTAGAAAGAGAGACCAGACAACAAGATGCAAATAAAACCTGGCATCTTGCAAGGGCTCCACGACTCACATCAAGTGTATTTAAGTGTATTTGTTCTAGGAGGGCCGACTTCGGTGCTTTGGCTGTTAGGCTCAAGGCCACCTCAGGTAAGCAGACCAAGGCAATGAGGCGAGGGGTAGAACTTGAGCCCGAGGCAGCGCAGAAGTATACAGTAATAACAGGCAATCTAGTTTCCCCTGTCGGCTTTGTGGTTAATCCCAATGCTCCACACCTCGGCACATCCCCCCCAGATAGGAGGGTCAAAGATGGTACAAGCTTTGGCCTTCTTGAAATAAAATGTCCATCAAAGAGCAGCTGCCAAGACTGTCCCTATCTCCAAAAACAGTCAGATGGTAGTCAAAGGTTAAAGGAGACCCACGCCTACTACTATCAGATAATAGGGCAGCTGGGACTTACAGGCATGCCTTGGTGTGACTTTTTTGTGATGTGTGAGGAGGACTACCATTTACAGAGGATACATTTTGATGTGGAAAAGTGGTGTAACATTAAAAACAATCTAGATTTGTTTTTCTTTAGTTTCTTCCTCCCCATTTAAATTTACCGCTGTTGTTGGTCAAGTCACACTGTAGTGATGTGTCCTCGGTGGAGAATGAGGTGTTCGTTTCCGGCTGGTCACACCTGATTCTGTAAACAATCAGTTGAACACAGGTTTAGTTTAGTTACTTGATTACACAGTTGTTTTCTTGAGGTTATGATCATTTTCTTTCAATAATTAATAAATACATTTCATATGAAGTATGCATGCTGTATTGTGTAATAATTTCACTACCTAATAAAGAACATAGTTTTAAACAGATGTGAGAGCGTCTCATAAGTGACTAGTGAACCTGTAAGTTCGCGTACCTTTTCCGTGGAGACCTCCGGCAACCCCCCTGATGCTCCCGCGTACGAACTGACCCCGGGAGAGCAGCAATGGGATTGGGGAAGTCGTGTGTCGGCTGTCCATTAACAAAATGCTAAAATATATTGAACAGTATGTCAAAGCGAGGATGCATCTTGTCTCTTATCATTTCATTTTACGTTAAAATGTACGCATTCTAAACAAAGAACCGTAATCATTTGCAAGCAATACTGAGATGAGTTAACTATCCGCTAGCTTAATTACATTATGAGGTGACCATATTTCTGAGATAAAATCCGGGGACATTATCAGTTCAGACATGTAAACACCTGCAAAACAGTGTAATGTTTTAATCTTTGTAAGCGAAAAACGGGGACTGTCTGGTCACCTGAATACATTAGCTTGTCCTCATGTTGGACACTTAACAAAGTGCCAAAATACATTCAACAGTATCTTATAGTCTCTTTTTACGTTAAAATATATGCATTGTGAACAAAGGACCGTAATTATATTCAAGCAATACTGAGATGATTTAGCTCACTTGATAACTTGATAACTTTAGCTTGTTCTTACCTTGGAGCAAATGTAAGTGTTCTTGGTTATCGTCGAGACATTCATCTGCGATTGGGGCCTCCCACACTTTTTGATCCACTCACAGCATTTCTCGTATTGAGTTTTGGGTTTCGGGAATGGAAAAAAAACAACACCACCCTCCAAACTCTTTGGGTATCGGCTGTCCGTTTTGCACAACCCATAGGCACAGTGCTTCGGCATCTTCACTTAGCCCAAAAGTTTGTCAGGTCCTCCGCGCTTAGTTACCGTTGCTAAACTACGATTGGCCTAGGGCGGTTTTTGGGCGTGGCTTAGCGAAGGGTCAATTATCTCGTTCCGCTCTACTCTTGATTCACATTACAATAAATACACAACTCTTATCACAATTCATATAAAAAAACACTCACCTAAGCTAAAGTTGAAGTGCCTGTTTTCAGCTTATTGGCTGTTTTTTTTAAAGCTATCTCACATAGTGCAATTTAATACAGTTTTGTTCCTATATAATAAATAAAATGTCAAACCTAAATATACTTTACATCACAATAACACTTGTCATTTAAAAGACTGTTCTCCCATTTAGGACAATAGACAACACTTAGGGAATTTACGTTAAACCACTGCCTGAACTACAATGGTTGATAGGTCACTTTTCTTATACTCTATAAAATATCCTATCATAACGTCATCAATCTCTTAATCACATGAGATATATTCTTAAACATCTATGTCAGGTGTTCAGGGCCAAAGTAAACTTGATCATGCTCTACGATGTGTTTGTTGCCACAATAATATTCTCTGTGAACGACCAACTGCTATTTTCCACAAAAGCCGTTTGGCGCAAAACAAACAAAGGACTTTTCAAAAGTTCATAACTCGACATTACAGACTTAAAACTATACCCAAAGTTTATCAACCTGTTTATAATATGTTCCGATTCATGAAGATAGTAATATGTGTGATTCTCACCGTGTACAAACCTGAAAAACAGGTAGATGTCAGCACAGGAATGAAGCAATGAAGCTTTGTTCTCATTTTCCGAAATCCTTCTGGCCAGGAACCGGAAGTGCCCCTCAAACATAGAATTCTGGACGCTTTGTCTCACAACAAATATTTACTCCCGATCCCCACAACAATATTAGACCGTAATAATTAGCGATAAATAAGTACTCTAAAAATATAAATTAATGATCACTGGTTTTATATATACTTTTTACATTTACTCTTTCAAAATCCAAACTTGAAATAGTGGTCTGTTTTTGAGTGTACCACATTTACACTCTTCTTTATTCAATTGTTTCTTGCTTATTTTACTTGACATTGTTAATTTATGTTTCCATCATGTATGCCAAACAGAAATGTGTATATATTTTGTTATAAGAATGATTATGTAACTGTGAATCATGAGTGGCATGCGTGTATGAACGGGCAAATACCACAGGAAAGGTGTGGCATGCCAGTGGAAAAACGGTAGGAGCCAGTACGAAATGGTAATCACCATTTTACATGAGTGGCATGCCAGTGGGAAAACGGTAGGTGCCAGTATAAACTGGTAATTACCATTTTACATGAGTGGCATGCCAGTGGAAAAACGGTAGGAGCCAGTACGAAATGGTAATTACCGTTTTACATGAGTGGCATGCCAGCGGAAAAACGGTATGTGCCAGTATAAACTGGTAATACCATTTTACATGAGTGGCATGCCAGCGGAAAAACGGTGGTTCCAGTAGGAAATGGAACTACCGATTAACATAATTGGCTTGCCAGCGGAAAAACGGTTGGCTTATATGCCATGATACCACTGGATCATGTCTGTATAGAAAGGTTTATGACACTGGAACAGTGTTAAATGATAGGATGATGGTCCTTGTTTGCAGACATGAACATCTTGTTGTTCTCCTTTACTGGTGCCCATAAGCTGACATCTCCATTAATTCGCTCTGAAATGTAGTCTTCATACAGCTTTTGACCAGTCACATTCAAGATCTTTAGTACATACTCATCGGGGATGTAGGCATGAGTGATCACATTGTGCAGCTTGTCACCTTCAACAGCAAATGGGTTTCCATGTTTCAGTATGGCTGCCTTTATCTTGTCAATAACATCATGCACCTTCTTGACAGCACTTGGCCCAAGTTCTCTGCTCTCTGGTTTGGTCAGGTTCCAAGTCAAACTGACTCTTGAACTGTTTTGCAATACGGGAGAGTTCTGGTGTGACCAACAAGAACCTCTGTCTAGCATTGGCATTGTTCGAGATACCGACGAGTCCAGAATGAATTTTTATCAGCTTGTTCAGATGCTCGCATGCATGGTCCGCCCCGATGGATACAAAGGGAATGTCATTCTTCGTGACTGCAATGTTGCCTGATTGTAGCTCTTCCCAGGTTGCCGGGTTATTGGTCCTCAGATCATGCATGTTTGTGATGTATCTGGGCCACAGTCGCTTGTATTTAATCCGGTCAAAGGCGAAGAAGAGCTTATTCAGCTGCTCTCCGACTTGGAGATGAAGCTCTAGCTCAGCATTCCGGGTTGCAGCAACAAAGAACAAGATTGCTTTTACTCGATGTAGGTAGTTCATCATTGCCTAAAACATTGCATTCTTGGATCTTTGTTACTCCCATTCTTGGAAAACTGTGATGACATCATCAGCAGTGGTCAAGGCCACAAGTAGGGTGGTATTGGCTTGTTTCACAGACTCAACTTTTGTGTGTTTGCTCACATCTGAACAGGCAGCTTCAACTCCCTCTGTTGCCTTCAGACAGACCTCTTTCAGTTGTGGGTTGTCGGTGAAGAACCCCAACAGTGCCATTTCATAGAGAGCTACATATGAATAGGTGTGGGCACGAAGAGCACGCTTCTAATGGGTACATTTCAGGATTTGCCTTGTTGGTGCAGACCCATAGACATCAGCTTCTATCCAGGCATCATCGATGCCGGAGTTCTCCATGGAGGTACCAAGAGCGCGGAGGGCAGCCATGACAACATGTACCACTCCCAGTCGTGGGACAACTGTGCGTTTCAGGTCAGGTCTATCATCTAGCAGTTTGACTACCTTCTCATAAAACGCCATGTCAAAAGAAATGACAGTGGGGTGATCTTCACCAACAGGCAGCTTTCTCAGTTGACTTGCTTGCATGATCACAGTCAGCAGGTTTGGCCACTCGTGTGCCACCTCTGGGAGTAGTGGTAGGGCTCCGACCTGGGTCAGTGGCTTGCTTTCAGACAACAGTGAGTTGTATCCTGCCCAGCCTGCAATATTGCTTGATTCTTCCCCTGCTTCCATTCTGGATAAAGCAGTAGCAACAATCCATCCTAGTTCTGTCAGCTGGTAGGATCCTGAGATTCCCTTGCTGGTGACAAAGGGGTCTGTTCTCTTGGCAAGCTGTGGTTTTGGCTTGTAACAGTGCAGCATATCTACATGGTATGGAGTGATAGATAGACTCTGGGCATATCCTATCTTCAAGGGTGGTGCAACTTGTTCTCCAGGAAACTCTGCCTTCTGGTATACAGCAGTAATCGTTCCATGCATGGTTCCTTTCCCGTCAGCAGTGTCCTCTGAAAAGTCTGTTTTCTAACCATTGCGAAGAACACAAAGGAACCCTTCTTCAAGAATGGTGGTACATACAGACCTTGGAACTCTCTGGTGTTTTATACAACGGCATTGGCCAGAGCAGTTTCCAGTAGCAGGGTACCGCCGTACGGAATACAGTAATCATGTGCACTGAAAAGATCCATCAGCATCTTGTTACGGGTGACGTGATGAATAGTCAGAGCAAGTCCCAGGACCTGTGGGTTTTTGAGCGCGATCCCCCTACTGGAACCCCGAGGCATTACCAAAAGATTGACTAATCATTAAACCACACAGATAAGGAACTGAATTACCTATCTTCATTCCTCTTCTTGGTATTACTCATTTGTTGCATAGTGTTCACATAAATTCACAACTACCATAAATGAAATTACATATTCTAAAAACTGAAATTAGCCTTTCAAATGAATTATGTTTACCTCAAAATAAATTGCATGTATGAATAAATTGTTATATACAACTTGTCACACTTACATGTAGGGTAGAGTAACCTGTTCAACATACACAATATAGACCTACTACAATTGTGGTTGGTGCTTAGTATGCCTAATGACCAATTTGTCCTATGAAATTAGTAAGTATTTGCCAGAACTGCTGTAACAAATGTGTCAACACTTCTGCAACAAGTAACATTGGATTCCACGGCCCTGAAAATGGTAGTTTAGTTGTCAAAATAAAAGCTCTAGGTTATTTAGAAGCCGAGATATTGACGAAAACATTTTTCACGCAGCCATTTTGTAAAATTCAAGATGGCGGCCATATAGGACTCGAGGCAAATGGAAAACATTGTTTTTCTGATTGCTTATACTATAAGGTTTCCAAAAATGTATAGTTTTCATACTACAAAATGACTCCATTAATGCAGGCTATGTGGAAAATGCATGGACCTATTAAAGAAAATGCGCCGACGTTGGCTCAGCCTGGTTCCGCCTCTTCCGCTACGTAGCTAAGATGGCTGCCGTAGAGTACGAAAAGTGTACATCAATCCACACTCCACGGTTTGACCGTGTTCAGTATATCAACCGGGTCCTTTCTGTACACTTTCTTTCGACCTGATCTTAATTGCAACGCCTTACGTACTCAAACAAAATATAATGACTACGGATAGTATGGATATTGGAACACAGCAATAGACTATAGCTCTATAGCCACCTAAATAGACCTGTTTAGGTGGCTAGGCTAACTATCGTCACCGGAGCAAGTCCGGCTGATTTCAAAAGCATTTCGAAAGCAACAACAGACAGATCGCAAATATCAGAACGGACGAGAGAAACGTATAAATCCCTTTATTTAAGGCGTTATGTTGTGATACAGTGTCAATAAAGACCAAATATATATAGCTTTACATTTAAGGCAATACTTGTCTTGAAATTATACGGAGGAGGCGGGCCTTGCTGGTGTCACATACCATTGTTGGGAACGGCAGTTAACCTTCCACAACGGCATATGCCGTTCCACCTGAACAGCAGTTACCGTTTCAGAACGGCAGTTACCGTTCCAGAACGGCATGTGCCGTTTCAGAACGGCATGTGCAATTTCAGAAAGGCATGTGCCTTTTCCGAACGGCAGTTACCACTTTAGAGCGGCATGTGCCGTTCCAGAACGGCAGTTACCGTTCCTGAACAGCATATGCCATGGTATGTCAGTGGTAGCGGTGGCACATGCCACAGGCCAATAAACAATCTCGTCCCTACTGTTCTAATTTGGTACAAATCCGAACTCACCAACTCTGTTAAATAAATCAAAACAGGGCAATTCTACATCTGGTTAGAGGTAGACAAGGGACTTACCGCATCAGAAGAAAACATCCTCCTGTGTGCAACATATATCCCACCACTAGAATCCCCATACTACAACGAGGAAAGCTTCTCTATACTAGAAGAGGAGATCAACCCCTTCCAGGCCCATGGACATTAGTGGTGGTTCGGTCGCGAACTGATTCGTTCGAATGAACGAATCGTTAGAACGAGCGAACCGAACTGGTTCTTCTCTCTCGTTCGCCTCGTTCGTCTCGTTCGTGACTCAGAATTGACTCCTCCCAGACCCACGACTCGCTGACAGTTCGTTCACTCACTCACTGTGTGAGTGGTGAAGACGAGAGACCGAGGCGACTCACGAGAGCCAGACAATCGTATGCAAGCCAAAAATAAACCGATTCCTTGGGGAAAAAAACTAAGGGGCTTAGTGAGCGTACGATAATACGATTAAATATCAGTGAAATGGTAAATGCATGTTGTCTTTGTATTTTCTGTGTCATGCCAGATTAATAAAATATTTGAATGTCTCGTCAATCTGTCTTGTTCTTTCATGGTTCGTTCTGCTGCACGCGACCTGGGACCCCCACCATGGTGGATCTTGATCGATTCTTGTGTGGGGGGGGCCATCTTCACAATAGTGTTGTTACTGTTAACCCAAGAAAAATTAAATATGCCCAGAATAAACACAACTGTACACAAATTACTTTTAAGCTCCATCATTGCTAAATCAAGTCTATTATCTTGCTGATTTGTTAAGCTTCCGATAATCAACTACCCCCCCCCCACCCACCCCTCTGCGTTTGATTTGTCAAACTTCACCTTGAATGTGGGGAAGGGGGCATTTTGATCCTTGGCCTATTAATTTAAGGACATGTCATTATGCATACATTAAATAAAGCTGTTGAATAACTCAAAGGCCATTGAATAAAGATGCTAACATATTTAACCATACACAATGTTGTATTTGCTAGTTTCACACTTTTTTTTAACATCCATCACCCCCCCCACCCCCACCAGTTGGTGGGTCTCAGTTGAACTATAACTTAAACTCTGAACTTTAACTTCCTCTTGTCTCGAGTCTCTTGACCTTCATCTGCGTTATTAGGCTATAACAAAAGATAAGAGGTCAACCATGTCGGGACGAAAGAAGAGCATTGTGTGGACTAATTTTAACACAACCGAGGGTTCAGTGTTGGCTACCTGCAATATTTGTGTAACCCAGGTAGTAAATCTTCCAGGCTATTACCTCCATTATGTTGGAAAATTAAGCTGCATTCCATGTGATTTGTTGTTAAATTTAGTTTTTTAAAGAAATTACCAATTTCCCAATTTGGTCACAAGGTGGCAGCAGAGGCTCAGTCAATACACTCTTTTAGTTGCGAAGAAAAAACGCTACGATAATCGCACATGCGTTCTTTGTTCTTCCTCTTGCCTGCTACGCAGTTCGTGTGGATGTTGGAGAAACAACATAGCTGTGACTTGATAAAACTGAGTCAGAAATTTGATAACTGAAATAGAAAGCAAATATTGATAAACATTGAGACGATTGAGAAGCTGTGGACATTGTGTAGAACTCTGTTGAACTATTGATATTCCGGTGAGTTATGGCCGCTGCTCAGCATGATACGTTAGCATGCTAACTGTATTAGCGATTTGTTGCGCGCTGCTAAAACTACAGAGATTAGCCTTGAACTTTTATCAAAAACCAGTCGGGATATTGTTGAAAAGGTGGTAACATGACTATATGAACATGTGATAAGTGTATATGTGCTGTGTTTATGTGTATGTGGACATTTATTATGGACTTAATGAATATTTTTCCTGCACGTGGTGCAGGCTGGTTTTTTTGTGGAACCCTTCAGAGGACCGTCATCTGTCCATATCTCCATCCTGGTTGCTTTCCATCTTCTGCCAGGGGATCATCATTCACATTGCCATTCCATCCTGCAGTACTCTTCCTGGACTGCCTCATCTGACATCCATTGGGGTGGTAGGACTTCCGGGGTGGACTCAAATTTTTAGGGGTCCAAGCCAACAGGTTGGATCCCTATTGTTTTTGTAAGGATTATTATTAGGGGTCCAAGCCAACAGGTTGGATCCCTATTGTTTTTGTAAGGATTTTTCTTTTTATTATACTTCCCGCCTTGAAAGTGGGTCCACAGCCCAAACCGTAAATGGTGCACACGCGCCAATTACATGACTAGAACCAGGTTCGGCACCGCTACTCAGATAACCAAATCCAGACATGCCGGCCACTAGGTGGCGCTATACCAAGGAGAAACACGTTTGGGGCTATAACTCCCACACCGAACCTCCTAGAGTCCAAAAACTTGTACACACAGATGCACTGGAGTCTGCTGCATCTTTTGGCCTAGGCCCCGCCCATTTGCGTCTATGAATATTTTTCGCTAAATCGCGAAAACCGCAAAACTGTTTTTTCGCTACTCCTCCCACATTTTTCGCCCGATCAACACCAAACTTTGCACACGACATCGTCAGACGCACACAAAAAATAAATTTCGAACACTTTTTTGATCCGACCTTCGACAACGAATCGGTAGCGCTTGGAATATTGGTATATTAGCTAAATTAGACGTGGAAAATTAAAAATCCAAAAAATCCAAAATTAGACATTGGATCGAGTCCAAATTCTACACACATGTCAGTGCTAACCTTAATGACGTTGGATAAAAATTTCGGAAAATTTCGCCATTAGGGGGCGCAATAAACGAGGAAATTGTATATCTTCGACAAAATTTCGCCGCGAAAACGCAACACTGACTTCTCGCTACTCCTACCACAGTCAAATCCTTTGTATCCACAGGTTCAGGGTAGCGTTTTGAACAAATGCTTCGCGTTGTGCCGGCGAAATGCACATTTCTTGTCGCGTTGTGCCGGCGAAATGCACACTTCTTGGACCCCTGCATAACTGCTTGCAGTTCTAGTTCCTATTATTCTTACCCCCCTAAAAGTGGGACCACAGCCCAAACCGTAAATGGTGCCGACACGCGAATTGCATGACTAGATCCAGATCTGTTCGGACTAAGCAGACGACAAAATCCAGACGCGCCGGTCACTAGGTGGCGCTATACCAAGGAATACGCGTTTGGGGCTATAACTCCCACACCGAACCTCCCACATTCAAAACCTTGTACACACAGATGCACTGGAGTCTGCTGCATCTTTTGGCATAGGCCACGCCCATTTGCGTCTATAATTTTTTTTCGCAAAATTGCGAAAACCGCAAAACTGTATTTTCGCTACTCCTCCCACATTTCTTGACCAATTGACACAAAACTTTGCACACGGCATCTTCAGACGCACACGCAAAGGAATCATCAACAGTTTTTTGATCCGACTTTCGACGACGAAACGGTAGCGTTTGGAATATTGGTTTATTAGCTAAATTAGACGTGGAAAATCAAAAATCCCAAAAAATCAAAAATAGACATCGGATCGAGTCCAAATTTTAGACACATGTCGGAGCTACCCTTACTGGCGTTCACTAAAGAATTCGGAATATTTCGCCATTAGGGGGCGCAATAAACGAGGAAATTGTATATCTTCTAATTGGCCAAAAGAATGTTCTTCAAACTATAAGGGAACCATCAAGGGGCAAACCCGAGTCTATATAAAAAATATGGCCAAGAATTATTAATGTGGGCGGGAGTTATTTGGCAAAGGAAAATTGTCTTTGGAAAATTTCGCCACAAGGGGGCGCAAATAAACGACGAAATAATATATCTCCTAACTGGCCAATGGAATGTTCTGAAAACGCGTTTTAGGCTATAACTCCCACACCGAAGCTCCCACAGTCAAAAACGTTATATCCACAGATTCACTGGAGTCAGCTGCATCTTTTGGCATACGCCGTTCCTCAATTTCGAACACATGCTTCGCGTTGTGCCGGCGAAATGCACACTTCTTGGACCCCTGCATAACTGCTTGCAGTTCTAGTTATTATTTTTTTTATTATGTATTTTTCCTGAGATCTCAGAGGTTTTTGTATGGTACAATTTCATTTAAGAAAACCACTTGTGGCTCACCAGAACTCAAAGAAAAAAGATATTGAAGGTTTAAGGTTCTTTGTGAATTTAACTATATTACTGTGTTATCATACTAAATTGTTTATTACTATTACTAGAAGTGTGGTACTTTCGTGTATTAGCAGTATTTTGTTCTTCATTCCATCATATTTCTAGTGATATCTGCATTGTGGAATACTGACTCCATAAGTTTTGGTTTCAATATATATATTTTCTTCAAACTAAATTGTCGGTTGTCGTGTGAGTTATTTGGGGTGGATATTACAGGTATATCCTTACAGTATAACAACCAATCTCCTCATCGAATCTAAAATAGATAATGACCCCTGCCTCTTGGTTTTATAAACACACTAGCTTAAGGACTTAGGTGCCAGAGGGGTTACATTTGCAAGAACAAAATCTCGTTCAAAGGAGGGTCCACAGCCAATTTGCACCGTCACATCAAGACCAGGCACCCTGGGGCCCGGCTTTGCGAGGTGAGGAAGAGGAGGCCGAGGCACCGTCTGCGGCACCGTCTGAGGCACCATCTGCGGGATCATCGCAAACCACAGACTCCAGGGGCAGAGGCCAGGCTACGCAATCCAGGCTGACCCAGTACATGTCGCGGCCGATAACACCGCAACGGCAGAAAAATCTGGATGAACAGCTGGCGAAAATGGTGGTCTGGGACCTACAGCCATTTTCATTTGTGGAGGACAGGGGCTTCAAGGCATTTACAAAGGCCCTTAATCCCTTTTACACCCTACCAGGTAGGAAGACCGTCTCCAAGCTCCTGGTTCCTCGGCTTTATGCCACCTGCCATGCCGGAGTCAAGGAGAGAGTGGGACACGCTGCAGCTGTGTGTCTGACAACAGACTGTTGGACATCCAGGACGACCCATAGCTATATGTCCGTGACATGCCATTTCGTGGAGAACTACGAAATGGTCAGCTGTCTCCTGGATTGTTTTCAATTCAGTGAGCGAAACACAGCGGACAATTTGTCCGGACATCTTCTGAGGATCACGCGTGAGTGGGAGATCCAGGACAAGGTGGTCGCCTGCGTTTCAGATGGAGCGTCAAATATAACCTTGGCGATTCAGAAATGCCGTTGGAAGCACCTGCATTGTTTTGCCCATACATTGAATCTGATAGTTAGGGGGGGGTTGAAAAAGCTGTCAGAAACAGTGTATAAGGTCAAACAAATTGCGGACCACTTCCATCGAAGCTCCTTGTCGGCGGAGAAGCTAAGGGCCACTCTGCTTCAAATGGGTCAGCCAGACCTGAAGGTTCTGCAGGATTGCCCCACCCGGTGGAACTCAACGTTTTACATGTTAAAGCGTTTTGTGAGACTGAGGGATGCCATCATCACCACCCTGGCTTTGGTGAATCAAGCAGTGACCACCTTGACCCATGATGAGTGGGCGGCCATTGAAGAGGCATGCGAGGTGCTTCAGGCATATGAAGAGGTGACAGTGGAGATCAGTGGAGAAGGGTATGTATTTAATCTATTAATTTAATTTATGTAATTAAATTCATTGGGGAATAATAAATGACATGACATATATGACACATGGTAATGGCAATACATAGATAAAAGGTCAATCGATAAAAAATATGGTCAATAAATAGATATACATACATAGTATTTTAATAAATACATAAATACATGGATAATAAATAGATAAACAAATTCATAAATATTTTATTTATAACACATTTAAAAAAGGTTCCACATAACAAAGATGACCCACTGTAACTCTGTCCTTTCTGTGTCCTATCTGTAGCTACGTGACTGCCTCCAAAATCATTCTTTTGGCACGGGGTCTGCAGAGGGTCAATGCAAACCACCTGAGGTCCGGATGCTTCAAGCAGCCTGTGGTGGTGTCACTTTTAACCTCACTCAACGCCGAGATGGCAAAGCGTTTCCATAGGATCGAGTTCAACGCCTTGCTGTCTAAATCCTCCATCCTTGACCCCAGATTCAAGAGGAAGTCCTTCTCTGATGACCAGGCAGCCACCGAGGCCATCCAAAGGCTCACAACTGCTGCAGCACAGGTGACCATCTCCAATCCATCCCAGCAGGAAGCTCTGGTGGAAGAAGGAGCTGCGGGGGGACAAGCCACAGAGGAGAGCATGGTCTGGGGTGACTTTGACGAGCAGGTCTCAGGGCTCGTTAGTCACCTTAGTGCAGGTGCGGAAGCGACCCTCGAGATCCGGTCCTTCCTGCAAGAGGCACTGATCCCTAGGTCCTCCAACCCTCTGACCTGGTGGAAAAGTAGATTGTTGATCTATCCGCGGCTCACTCAGCTGATGCTGGAGAGATTGTCTGTGGTCGCCACGTCAGTGCCATCTGAACGCGTGTTCAGCAAGATGGGGCTGATCATTTCAGAGAGGCGCAGCCGTCTGTCTCCCTCCAAGGCGCAACAAGTGATGTTCCTGAATGCGAACCTGAAGTGAACATTCAGGCTTCTTCAGTTCCCAGAGGTTCTTGGGTTTTGTTTCTGCCATCACTGTTGGTCAAAGGACAAAAATGTTTGTTAAATGGCAATGTTCGGTTTTGTTCCCCCCCCCCCCCCCCCGAGGATGGACACTGGGTTACAGCGCCCCTCACAACCCCCCCCCCCCCCCCCCGAAGATGGACACTGGGTTACAGCGCCCCTCACACCCCCCCACCACACCCCCCCGCCCCCCCCCCCGAGGATGGACACTGGGTTACAGCGCACCTCACAACCCCCCCACCACACCCCTTTCAAGTGTATATTGTAAATAGTTCTCTGCAAACCTACGGTGGCATCATGCCTTCAGTGTGCATATTGTATATAGTTCTCTGCAAACCTATGGTGGCATCATGCCTTCAGTGTGCATATTGTACATAGTTCTCAGCAAACCTATGGTGGCATCATGTCTTCAGTGTGTACATTGTATATAATTCTCTGCAAACCTATGGTGGCATCATGCCTTCAGTGTGCATATTGTATGTAGTTCTCTGCAAACCTATGGTGGCATCATCATGCCTTCATTGTGCATATTGTATATCATTCTCTGCAAACCTATGGTGGCATCATGCCTTCAGTGTGTATATTGTATATAGTTCTCTGCAAACCTATGGTGGCATCATGCCTTCAGTGTGCATATTTTATATAGTTCTCTGCAAACCTATGGTGGCATCATGCCTTCAGTGTGCATATTGTATATAGTTCTCTGCAAACCTATGGTGGCATCATGCCTTCATTGTGCATATTGTATATAGTTCTCTGCAAACCTATGGTGGCATAATGCCTTCAGTGTGTATTGAACAACCGCACATAAAAAGGTTGCACATATTATATTGATATTTTATTGTATTTGTCTAAGTGCATACTTGACTCTTGTGCATAATTCCCAATTATTATTGATGTATTTACACTTTTAATCTTGCTGAATTCTACAAGGCAAATAAATTAAGTTACAATTTAGTTCCCCGGCTCCATTCGTCTTTGTAAGGAAATGTGATGTTTTGTCTTTATTATTTTGTCAGAATGCTTAGTTTGTATGTGAAAATCACAATAAAATCTACTGGGAAGGATGCCCCCAGAACCCCCTACAGGGGTTTGGTTTACAAACTTTTAGCCCCCCCTAAAATAAAATTCACCAGCCGCCACTGTGTGTGAATAATTTTATTATTTATATATTTTGATATTATTAAAACTTTTTTTAATCAAATCTATTAGATCTCAGAATGATTTCATAGTCAAAAAGATGTTAAAGTTTGTGTTCAACAGTTGACACAGTAGCTCATTCAGTGTTGAGGGATAGGCCTATTGTAGCCTACGGTTAAAAAGGAAAACTCAAATGTGTTATATTGGCTTTGATAATATTAATAATAATACACATACACATACTATTACGTTCTTAATAGGGTAACTAACTTGTAACAGTATCGAATTACATTTTCAAAGTAACCTTCCCATACTGTAGCTGAATAAATGGCACACACTGTTGCATGCACTGCACCAGGAGTAGGTTATAACTAGGCTATACTTAGTTAGCTTCAACGATACATGAAGTAAACATACTTGGAACGTCCATGTAGGCCTACGCAGCAGCACTATGCGCAGATGCCGCATGAGATGCCGCATGATATGCCACACGGCATATCATTATTAACTAACGCATTATCTCTGAGGTAAAGTAAAGCCTCAGGTGGTTCGTTACATTTTCTTGTCGAGTAGCCTGGTGTTTACATTTTCGGGTTAGGGTTACACATTGTTCGTTTATCTCGGGTATTTTTTTAATATATACAATTAACGATATTGACTCACCTTTCAGGATAAAGTCAGCAGCTGATGACCGACTTAAGTTCCACAATCCTTTGAGAGTCTGAGTCTGACTGACTCAGAGTCAGCAGAACCGTGCACAAACACATTCCATGACCATGATTCGATTCACCATTCGATTCACCGGAAACTCGACTGAACCAGTTCAGTCGAGTCAGTCGAGTTTCCGGTAGCACTGAGTCTGACTGACTCAGCGGAGAACCATGCAATGGGTGCATTCCATGATGCGATTCACCGCTACCGGAAACGGAAACTGGACTGAACGAACGAACGAACGAACGACTCATCTTGGCGAACTGACTGACGCGAACTGGTTCACGTAAACGAATCATTGAATCCACGACATATTCTAATCTGTGGTGACCTCAATGCTTGCTGGTGTCACATACCATTGTTGGGAACGGCAGTTAACCTTCCACAACGGCATATGCCGTTCCACCTGAACAGCAGTTACCGTTTCAGAACGGCAGTTACCGTTCCAGAACGGCATGTGCAATTTCAGAAAGGCATGTGCCTTTTCCGAACGGCAGTTACCGCTTTAGAGCGGCATGTGCCGTTCCAGAATGGCAGTTACCGTTCCTGAACAGCATATGCCATGGTATGTCAGTGGTCGCGGTGGCACATGCCACAGGCCAATAAACAATCACGTCCCTACTGTTCTAATTTGGTACAAATCCGAACTCACCAACTCTGTTAAATAAATCAAAACAGGGCAATTCTACATCTGGTTAGAGGTAGACAAGGGACTTACCGCATCAGAAGAAAACATCCTCCTGTGTGCAACATATATCCCACCACTAGAATCCCCATACTACAACAAGGAAAGCTTCTCTATACTAGAGGAGGAGATCAACCCCTTCCAGGCCCATGGACATATTCTAATCTGTGGTGACCTCAATGCCAGGACGGGACAGGGGCCTGACCCATTCAGCACACAGGGAGATAAACACCTACCCGGGACCATCGCCACCCCAAAGTGTACTGTAAGTGTGCCAATTATAACTATGACAAAACTACTACCAAACATGGACTACAACTATTACAGCTGTGCCTCCCCCAGGGACTGTACATCGTCAACGGTAGATCCCGCGGAGACCCCTATGGAAGATACACCTACAGCTCATATCTCGGCAGTAGCACTGTAGATAATTTTATCACAGACCTTAGCCCTGGGTCTCTTAGAGCTTTCACAGTCAGACCACAGCAAAATCACAGCCTACCTACATAGACCAACACCTTACCAAGAGGCATTTAAACCAAACAAACTAGACTATATAAACAAATGCTATAGATGGAACGAGAGCAGTGTCGAAACATATCAGAACACCATCAAGCAAAATCATATTCAGACACTTCTAGATAACTTCCTAGACCAAAACTTTCAGTGCAACAACGAAGGGATCAACATGGCAGTAGAAAGCCTTAACAACATATTTGACATCTCAGCCTGACAATCAAACCTGAAGGTCTCAAACAGTCAAACTAAGAACAAAAATAACTTGCAAAAACACTAGAAAAACATTGAGAAACCTGTCAAATCAGAAACATAGGGACCGAGACAACAACAATATCCGTCTCCATTATTATGAGACCATAAAACAATAGAGAAACACAATAAGAAGAAAAAGGGACCAACATGCTTGGAACTAGATAAACCAAATTGAGGTATCTGTAGACTCAAACCATTTCTGGGAAAATTGGAACAAACCTAACAAACGAAAACGGGAAGAATTAAGCATTCAAAATTGAGATTTATGGGTAAATCCCTTCTCCAATCTTTTTGGCTCTATTGTAAAGAACAAAGAACAAACACATATACAAGATAAATTACAAACATTAGAATCAGTTATTAAATATGATCAGAACTCTCCAATCACATTAAAAGAACTACAGGACAAAATAAGTTATCTTAAACTAAAAAAGGCATGTGGTGTTGAAGGTATTCTAAACGAAATGATTAAATATACAGATCTCAAATTCCAATTGGCAATTCTAAAACTGCTTAACACTGTTCTTAGCTCCGGTATAAATTTGACCCTAATAACTACAGAGGAGTCTGTGTCAACAGCAACCTCGGTAAATTTCTATGTATGATTATAAATGGCAGACTCCTTAACTTCCTGACTGAAAATAATGCCATAAGCAAAAACCAGATTGGCTTCTCACCAAATTATCGTACAACAGACCATATATTCACATTAAGCACCCTCATTGACCACCAAATAAAACAAAACAAAAGCAAACATTCTCCTGCTTTGTAGACTTTAAAAAAGCCTTTGAATAAATTTGGCATGATGGTCTGTTGTTTAAATGAATAGAAAGTGGTGTTGGAGGAAAAAGTTACGACATCATAAAGTTCATGTACACAAACAACAAATGTGCAGTTAAGATAGGAAAGAAACACACAGACTTCTTCCAACAAAGCCGGGGTGTGAGACAGGGATGCAGCTCGAGTCCAACCCTGTTCAACATTAACCAACTAGCAAGGACATTAGAACAGTCTGCAGCCCCCGGCATAACACTGGTAGACACCGAAATCAATTGTCTGCTGTTTGCAGATGACCTGGTGCTGCTGTCCCCAACCAACAGCCCAGATCAGCACCTACAGCAGGCCTACAGCAGCACCTAGATCTTCTGCAAAGCTTCTCACAAACCTGGGCCCTAACAGTGAACCTTAGTAAAACCAAAATAATGATATTTGAAAAAGACCCAGCCTTAACAAATAGACATTCCACCTAGACACTGTTACTCTCTAGAGCAAACAAAAAACGATACCTACCTCGACATAAACGTGAACGCCACAGGAATTTCAACAAAGCTGTTAATGACCTGAGAAACAAGGCAAGGTGGGCATTTTATGCCATGAAAAGAAATATAAAACTAGACATCCCAATTAAGATCTGGCAAAAAATATTTGATGCAGTGATAGAGCCCATTGCGCTCTACGGCTGTGAAGTCTGGGGCACACTCCCCCACCAAGATTTATAAAATGGGACAAACATCAAATTGAAACTCTTCATACAGAATTCTGCAAATCAATACTAAAAGTCCAAAGAAAGACACCAAATAATGCCTGCAGAGCTGAATTAGGACGATATCCAATCATTATTAGAATTCAGAAGAGAGCCCTAAAATTGTATAACCACCTTAAGGAAAGCGACAACAACACACTCCACAACAAGGCTCTTACCCACAGAGAGTTACACCCAGAAAAGTGTCCCTTTAGCCAGCTTGTCCTGGGAATCTGTCCAACACACAAACACGTCAGGCAAAACCAAATTATAAGCAAACAAAAGGAAAAGTATTTGGCACATTGGAAAGAGTCCGCCAAAAACTAAATTGGCATGCTATTTGTCCCTTAACAGAGACTACACCGTACCAGAATACCTGACCACCGTGACCGACCCAAAACGGAGGAAATCCTTGACCAGATACAGACTCAGCGAACAGAGCCTGGCCATCGAGAAGGGACGCCACAGACAGACCTGGCTCCCAAGAGAAGACAGCATGTGCACCTACTACACACACAACCAACTAGAGACATAACTGCACTTCCTGACTTCCTGCCAGTCATACGAAGACATCAGGAATACACACTTCCCCACGGATTACAAAGACATGCAATGACTTCAAAGACACTCCAGATGCTCACAAACTGTTGGGAGAAATACAACAATATGCGAACGCAGCAGCAAGAATCATCACCTGTTGTGATGAGAGAAGGACCTAAAAACTCCCCATAGACTCATCCCCCTGGACTCACTCTGCACAAAATAATTGCACTAATCCTCCATAATGCAAAAAACTGTATTTAGAGTGTATCTCTAACTTCTGTTTATACGAGATACTGTACATTTTTTAATATTGCACATTTTAAAGTACTTTTATAGCATTTTGATATGTATGGATATTTTGTATAAAAGGTTCATACTTATTATTTTTACAATATACCTTACCTTTTTATAACGCTGCTTATTTTATTGTTCGGCTGCTTTGGCAATGCAAATTTCTCATGCCAATAAAGCTTTTTTGAATTGAATTGAAGGGAGGGAGGGAGAGAGAGAGAGAGAGATTTAACTAGGCCTGCTCTTGTGCATCTTGCGCTCTGTCTCTTCACAAGCCGGCAGGCAGATGGTGCCATAAATCAGGCCCGATATACCAATGTCAGGAACAACCACACACACACACACAAACACACACACACACACACACACACACAGGTGCTTATAGTGTCAATAGCATCTCTGCAGGGTACAGCTGGTACGTGTGTTAGGTTAGATGAGAAATAAGCCAGATGGATAGAGAGGGGTAAAGAGAGTGCGGAGAGAGAGATTATATCCGAAGATTAGTGGTGATAGCTGAACAAGAACACGTGCATTAACACAAACACACTCACAAACACACACAGACCAACATTAACACAATCACAAACTCATACACACACTCAGACACACCTGGCGGTAGTGTGTATTCAATTTCAATGAAGGTGGAGGGATGCGTAATAGGGACATTTAGTTAACTAGTGTTTGACTGGAACTTAGGGTGAATCGTTGAAGACATCATATATCAGCGTCACATGACCACCGCAATGTTGGACCATTAGAGTGGCCATGTTGGACAACCAGAGCGGCCACGTTGGACCACCAGAGCGGCCATGTTGGAGCAATGTATCTCCTCATTACAGAAAAGTGCTTAAGCAAATCAAAACAGAGCAAGAGAGAGCGAGAGAGAGAGTTTTAACTAGGCCTGCTCTTGTGCATCTTGCGCTCTGTCTCTTCACAAGCCGGCAGGCAGATGGTGTCATAAATCAGGCCCGATATACCATTGTCAGGAACCACCACACACACACACACACACGTGCTTATAGTGTCAATAGCATCTCTGCAGGGTACAGCTGGTACGCGTGTTGGGTTAGATGAGAAATAAGCCAGATGGGTAGAGAGTGCGGAGAGAGAGATTATGTCCGAAGATTAGTAGTGATAGCTGAACAAGAACACGTGCATTAACACAAACACTCAAACACACACAAACATTAACACAATCACAAACTCATACACACACTCAGACACACCTGGCGGTAGTGTGTATTCAATTTAAATAATAAAGAAAATCACTACAAAAACAATAGGGAACCAACCTGTTGGCTTGGACCCCTAATAAAGGTGGAGGGATTCCTCTCCTGGAACCGTCACCTTATCGTGGTGGAGAGGTTTGCGTGTCCCTGTGAACCTGAGAGCTGTGTTGTCTGGAGCCTTGTGCTCCTGGTAGGGTCTCTCATGGCAGAGTGGTCTCAGGTGAGGGGCCAGACTAAGAATGGTTCAAAAAACTCCAATGAAGAACGGAAAAAGAGGAGATGTGACCCGGCCCGGAGGAAGCCCGGGGCCCCCGTCTGGAGCCAGGCCCAGACGGAGGGCTCGATGGCGAGCGCCTGGTGGCCGGGTTTGCCACGGAGCCCGGTCGGGCCCGAACAAACTACGTGGCACCCCCCCCTCTCTTCATCCCATGGGCCCACCACCTGTGGGAAGACCCGTTGGGGTCGGGTGCGCAGCCACATGGGTGGCAGCGAAGGTCAGGGGTCTCGACGGACCAGACCCGGGCGGCAGAAGCTGGCTCTGGGGACGTGGAACGTCACCTCGCTGTGGGGAAAGGAACCGGAGCTTGTGAGGGAGGTGGAGCGCTATCAGTTAGATCTGGTGGGGCTTACCTCCACGCACAGTCTCAGCTCTGGTACCGTACTCCTGGATAAGGGTTGGACTCTATTCTTCTCCGGAGTTGCCGAGGGCGTGAGGCGCCGGGCAGGTGTGGGGATACTCATAAATCCCCGGCTGAGCGCCGCGGTGTTGGAGTTTACCCCGGTAGATGAGAGGGTCGCCTCCCTGCGCCTAAGGGTTGTAGGGGGGAAAACTCTGACTGTTGTTTGTGCGTATGCACCAAACAGCAGCTCAGAGTACTCGGCCTTCTTGGAGACCCTGAATGGAGTCCTGTATGGGGCTCCAGTAGGGGACTCCGTAGTTCTGCTGGGAGACTTCAACGCCCACGTGGGCAACGATGGAGACACCTGGAGAGGCGTGGTGGGGAGGAACGGCCTCCCTGATCTAAACCCGAGCGGTCGTTTGTTATTGGACTTCTGTGCTAGTCATGGATTATCCATAACAAACACCATGTTCGAACATAAGGGTGCTCATAAGTGTACCTGGTACCAGAGTACCCTAGGCCGAAGATCGATGATCGATTTCGTGATCGTGTCATGTGATCTGAGGCCGCATGTTTTGGACACTCGGGTAAAGAGAGGGGCGGAACTCTCAACCGACCACCATCTGGTTGTGAGTTGGATCAGGGAATGGGGGAAATTTCCGGATAGACCTGGTAAGCCCAAACGAGTAGTGCGGGTGAACTGGGAACGTCTGGAGGAGGCCCCCGTCCTAGGTATCTTCAACTCACACCTCCGGCTGAGCTTTTCTGGCATTCCTGTGGAGGTTGGGGGCATTGAGCCGGAGTGGGCGGTGTTCAAAGCCTCCATTGCTGAAGCTGCGGTGGCTAGCTGTGGCCTCAGGGTCTTAGGCTCCTCAAGGGGCGGTAACCCTCGGACACCGTGGTGGACACCGGTGGTCAGGGAAGCCGTCCGACTGAAGAAGGAGGCCTTCCGGGATATGATATCCTGGAGGACTCCTGACTCGGTTGCAGGGTACCGACAGGCTCGAAGGGCTGCAGCGGCTGCCGTGTCGGAGGCTAAGCAGCGGGTGTGGGAGAAGTTCGGAGAGGCCATGGAGAAGGACTTTCGGTCGGCACCAAAGTGTTTCTGGAAGACTATCCGGCACCTCAGGAGGGGGAAACGGGGAACCATCCAAGCTGTGTACAGTAAGGATGGGACTCTGTTGACCTCAACTGAGGAGGTCGTCGGACGTTGGAAGGAACACTTTGAGGAACTCCTGAATTCGAATAACACGCCCTCTATGTTGGAGGCAGAGCTCGAGGTTGATGGTGTTTCGTCGTCAATTTCCCTGGTGGAGGTCACTGAGGTAGTCAAACATCTCCGCAGTGGCAAAGCCCCAGGGATTGATGAGATCCAGCCAGAAATGCTAAAGGCTCTGGGTGTTGAGGGGCTGTCATGGTTGACACGCCTATTCAACATCACGTGGGAGTCGGGTACAGTGCCAAAGGAGTGGCAAACCGGGGTGGTGGTTCCCATGTTCAAAAAGGGGGACCAGAGAGTGTGTGCCAATTACCGGGGTATCACACTTCTCAGCCTCCCTGGTAAAGTCTACTCCAAGGTGCTGGAAAGGAGGGTTCGGCCGATCGTCGAACCTCAGATTGAAGAGGAACAATGCGGTTTTCGCCCCGGACGTGGAACTACGGACCAGCTCTTCACTCTCGCAAGGATCCTGGAGGGGGCCTGGGAGTATGCCCATCCGGTCTACATGTGTTTTGTGGATCTGGAGAAGGCGTATGACCGGGTCCCCCGGGAGAAACTGTGGGAGGTGCTGCGGGAGTATGGGGTAAGGGGGTCTATCCTCAGGGCCATCCAATCTTTGTACTCCCAAAGCGAGAGCTGTGTTCGTGTTCTCGGCAGCCAGTCAGTTTCGTTCTCAGTGGGTGCTGGTCTCCGCCAGGGCTGCGCCTTGTCACCAATCCTGTTTGTGATATACATGGACAGGATATCGAGGCGTAGTCGTGGTGGGGAGGGGTTGCAGTTCGGTGGTCTGAGGATCTCGTCACTGCTTTTTGCAGATGATGTGGTCCTCATTGGATCATCGGCCTGTGACCTTCAGCACTCACTGGATCGGCTGGCGGCCGAGTGTGAAGCGGCTGGGATGAGGATCAGCACCGCTAAATCTGAGGCCATGACTCTTAGCAGGAAACCGGTGGATTGCTTACTCCGGGTAGGAAATGAGTCCTTAGCCCAAGTGAAGGAGTTCAAGTACCTCGGGGTCTTGTTCGCGAGTGAGGGTACTATGGAGCGTGAGATTGGCCGGAGAATCGGAGCAGCGGGGGCGGTATTGCGTTCGCTTTACCGCACCGTTGTAACGAAAAGAGAGCTGAGCCGCAAGGCAAAGCTCTCGATCTACCGGTCGATCTTCGTTCCTATCCTCACCTATGGTCATGAGGGCTGGGTGATGACCGAAAGGACGAGATCGCGGGTACAAGCGGCCGAGATGAGTTTTCTCAGAAGGGTGGCTGGCGTCTCCCTTAGGGATAGGTTGAGAAGCTCAGCCATCCGTGAGGAACTCGGATTAGAGCCGCTGCTCCTTTACTTAGAAAGGAGTCAGCTGAGGTGGTTCGGGCATCTGGTAAGGATGCCCACTGGGCGCCTTCCTTGGGAGGTGTTTCAGGCACGTCCAGTGGGGAGGAGACCTCGGGGAAGACCCAGGACTAGGTGGAGAGATTATATCTCAACACTGGCCTGGGAACGCCTCGGGATCCCCCCGTCAGAGCTGGTCAATGTGGCCCGGGAAAGGGAAGTCTGGGGCCCCCTGCTTGAGCTGCTCCCCCCGCGACCCGACCCCGGATAAGCGGATGACGATGAGGATGAGGAGGATTCGTAATAGGGATATTTAGTTAACTAGTGTTTGACTGGAACTTAGGGTGAATCGTTGAAGACATCATATATCAGCGTCACATGACCACCAGTGTTGGGCAAGTTACTTCCAAAATGTAATATATTTCATATTATTAGTTACTTGCATTTGAAAGTAATTAGTTTCTTTACAATATTACCTTCTGTGTAGAGTAATAAGTAATAAGTTACTTATTACTTTCACCAAAATAAACATTCAGGACAAGGCGGAGGGGGGGGGCAAACATTAAAGTCTAATGAGGGTCTATATTGCATCTGCATGTAGTGTGTACCATGAATAGATGAATTACAATAATGTTCTGATACAGAATAATTAAACAACCAAAACCTTTACACGACATGACACAAATTATTTTTCTATGCCTCATTTATTAGCTCCTTAGTTACAAAGTGCAGCCACACAAACATTTAACAAAAAAAGTTGCATTTCCATGAAATCAAACATGTTAATGGTTTATACTATTTCAATAATAAAATAAAAGTGCACTTCAAGAATGACGTCTAACAGCCACCAGACAGGGCATGTTTTGTAATTAAGTATTTTAGAACCTGAGCATATATCCTGCCCTGAAATAGCAGTAAATAGCAGTAATAAAAAAGAGCATGAGAACAGCATAAATAATGAAACACATTCAACATTTCAGTCCCACAGAGACTTTACAAGGAACTTATGCTTAGAGCCTATTAATGTTTTGGTTAGGACCAAACAACAAAGTCTTAATAGACAAAATATACAGCCAAACAAGGGCTGGAGTCTGTGTGGCTCAGATTGTAACCAAGCCCCCAGGAACACTGCATACTTCCGCAATCCACCAGTGCTCAGCGGCCAAGCCTGGTATTGCAGCTGTTTAAGCGGGCTGTGGACGGGTCCCTCAAATCATGGGACCCAGAAGTAGATATCTCCGTTCACTCAAATACAAGTGGGGAACAGGAATGTGTCTCCGCAAAAAATGTCTGGATATCAATCAAAGGCTAATAATTACCTTCATGCCATGTCCTCAAAACGCCACCTCAAGCGTTTTATTAACCCTTATCTCGCTGGGGAAGAGGGGTGTGCAGCTGAAAGGAGTCGTAGTGAAACAAATGGCATCCGAGAGGGCCTAGTTCAGTGCTCCGTTAACGTGTCAAATTTTTGGACTGGTTCATCTGCTGCTCAATAACTCTCACGGTCCTCTGCTTGCGATCATTGTGATTTATCATGTATTGATCCATTTATTCAAAAGATCCAAAGACAAAGAACAGGTGCATTACGGTATCATTTTATATTGTTGTTGGACCGGAGTGGGGGGATGGGCACGCATGCGTTCTATATTTCTGCATCCGGTACGTCACGGACTAGGCCACGTGTCTTGGCCCCATAACGCGGAAGCAAATCGCTCCTGTATGTTACCCTGCGCCACTGAGCAGTTTGTATAGGAATGAATGGGCGGCCACTTTCCAGTCCGTGGTCCATCCTTTATTATGTCCATGATTGTAACGCGTTACCGGACTCAGTAACTGTAATAATATTACCGAAATATAGTTAGTAACGCGTTATATTACTCCGTTACTGACTAAATGTAATATATTACGGTAACGCGTTACTTTTGTAACGCGTTACGCCCAACACTGATGACCACCGCAATGTTGGACCATTAGAGTGGCCATGTTGGACAACCAGAGCGGCCATATTGGACCACCAGAGCGGCCATATTGGACCACCAGAGCGGCCATGTTGGACCACCAGAGCGGCCATGTTGGACCACCAGAGCGGCCATGTTGGACCACCAGAGCGGCCATGTTGGAGCAATGTATCTCCTCATTACAGAAAAGTGCTTAAGCAAATCAAAACAGAGCGCGTGTGCGTGCGTGCTCGTGCGGAGAGGAGAGAGGAGACCAGGCGGGGCAGAGGGTTCAGTGGTGACCGAGCCAGGGGGACTCAGTCCTGACCATGAAGCTGCTGTCCTGAGGATCGGAGGTTCATTTGTCTGCTCTAAATATAGAGCTGGCTGATCACGAGGTCACCAGCCTCACCCTTACCTCCTACAGCTCCACAGCAAACCGCTCTACCTCCCTATTCAGTGCACTCAGAGCTCCACCACCTCCTCTCTGCTCTGTGCACTCAGAGCCCCACAGCGCTCCAGAGAGGGATGGACGATGGAGCCATACACACTATGATCATTAGATACACAGAGAATCCATCCATAGATACATATATCTCTATATATTGATATATAAAGATATATCAATATATAGAGACAACTGAATGCTGTCCCAACAAACAGATAAAGACACTGGATTGAGCCGGAAATGAGAACAAGGAGAAAGAGAAACAAAAAGCATAAAAAGTGGGGGCCACATGTTGTCCCAGAGCCCACCGGCTGGCTGTGAGTGTTTCTGATCACATGTCAGAGCCAAAATGCCAGACTCCAGTCCCGATTGGTTCAATCTCACGGCAAATGGCGTCCGAGCCTGTCCACGTGGTAACCAGTGACGGCCATGGGGGTCCCCGTCGTCTGAGACCCTCCTCCTCTGAGCAGAACACTGGACCCTGATGACCTCAGGAGGCCTGAAGGGGGCTAGGGGCGGAGCCTGTCTCACCTAGGTGGTCTGGGGGTGGGGGGGGGGGGGGATGTGGCAGAGCCTGTCTGACCCAGGAGGTCTAGTGGGGATGAAGGGCGGAGCCCGTCTGACCTCAGGAGCCTGGGGGGGTGAGGGGCGGAGCCTGTCCGACCCAGGAGGTCTGGGGGCTGAGGGGCGGAGCCTGTCTGACCCAGGAGGTCTGGGGGGGTGAGGGGGTAGCCTGCCTGACCCAGGAGGTCTCAGGGGGGTGAAGGGCGAAGCCTGTCTGACCCAGGAGGTCTGGTGGGGGTGAGCGGCGGAGCCTGTCTGACCCAGGAGGTCGGGGGGGGCTCCACTGACCTGGAGTCAGGCCTTGGGTGTTCAGACATGTGTTGGATCATCATTAGAGAAAAGGTAATCAGCCTGCTAATTAATTATATTCAATTCAATTCTGGTTAAAATGAAGCGTATCAATATGCGTATGTCACACCCCGCCTCGGGTGAAGGTTATGTAACCTTAATACACCGGACTTTCAAACCCAAAGGATGGCAAGGCACAGTTAAAAATAGGTTTTTAACATTTATTCCCCCAAAGTGTCAGATAAGTGCCAAACATACTGAGGAGGCCAACCTCAAAATATTTGAAAATAGTAAAATAAAAACATATTCAAAACCAATTCCAAAATCAAATAATTCAATCAAATCAAATATTCAATAATCAATAATCAAATATTCTCTATAATAAATCAAGCATATTCAAAATCAAATACCGGTTCTTCAAATAATCAATGTCAATAAATCACATAATAAATCACATAATCCACATAATCCAACTCAATCACTGAGTGCATTTAACCATAATTTACAACATAATGTAATAATCACCTTAGTAGATATTTCGCATCTCGTGGAGAGCTGAGCTGAGCTGAGCACCCTGCTCAACACAGACAACGTCTTCTGGCAACAGCATACAGCAGACAATCAGAAGGACAACAGCTCACCCCTTTTATACCCCATGGCCCCTCCCACTAGACAGGCTCAATCAACAGGGGGATTATAATACTGTGGTATTTTGCAACTCAACCATGAATAAACTCATCAAATATACAGCATGCATGTTAAAGTTCATTTTGTCCTTTAGATCAGTGATTTTCACTAGTGCATTTAGGCTTGTCGCTCATTAATGTCCAATGTCAATGTTCAGTGTCCTCCTTTGACACAAGGGAAAAATGGTTTTGCCCAATTTGGGCCAATCAGTGGCAGCAGGTGTTTCCTGACACCATATTTAAACCCCTCAGCCCCTCCCTGACTCTTTTAGTCTGCAGTAATGGTGGATTTAATGATTTGTTCGCCACGAAGAGTCGTTCGCGAATCGTTCGTTCGTTCGTTCGTTCGTTCAGTCGAGTTTCCGGTAGCACTAACTCCACTGAGTCTGACTGTCTCAGCTGAGAACCGTGCAATGGGGTCCATTCCATGATGCGATTTATTGCTACCGGAAACCAGGCTGAACGAACATACGATTTGTGAACGACTCCTCCCAGTTCAGTCGAGATCATGGAATGCACGCCATTGCACGGTTCTCAGCTGAGTCAGTCAGACTCAGTGGAGTTAGTGCTACCGGAAACTCGTTCATTCGTTCAGTCGAGTTTCCGGTGAATCGAATGGTGAACGCGATGACCGAACGAACGAGAGAGACGAACCGGTTCGCTTCGTTCGTCCTAAAGACTCGTTCATTCGAACCGGTTCGCGAACGAACGAGCCAACACTAGTCTGCAGTACCGAGCCATGGTGAGAGGGAGAGATTGTTTGTGAGTGTATGTTACTTGAATAAAGAGCTTGTGTATGTATATTGTATGCTTGAAGGTTTGCTGTTCATGCATTATCCATCAATGCGCGCTATTGATGGGCAGTTAAACAGACAGGGACAGTGGTCAAACTGTCACAGCGTATGTGTGTGTGTGCGTGTGTTTGTGTGTGTGTGTGTATTTGTGAAGATATGTATAGCTGGGTACTTGAAAGTTTGGTTGTGAAAACTGTGTGACTATGAGGTGGGTTGCGTGTGCGTGCATCTGAGTGTGTATCTGTGTCCATCTGAAACGCCCAAACTGACAGGTGAGTCCGCTTCAAACACAGAGGAATTCAGCAGAGAGAGAGAGAGAGAGAGGGAGAGAGGCCGAGAGACAGGGGTTGACGGTGAGAGAGAGGGACAGAGAGACAGAGACAGAGAGCGAGTGCGGAGAGAGAGGGAGAGAGAGAGAGAGAGAGAGAGAGAAAGAGAGAGAGGAGGTGTAGAAGTGGTTGTTCTGATCACAGCTGTTATATAACAGACTGCATACACTCCTCAATCAAGACATGAACACACACACACACACACACACACACACACACACACACACACACACAGACACATGCACACACACCACATGTGCACACCACATGCACAGACACATGCACACACACAACATGTGGGAAAAGCCACAGACTCTATAACTTAACGAACAATCCCTCATCCCCAAAGGAAAGCCTGAAGGTTGCATAGATAAGTCATAATTCACGAACACACACACTCACCCTCTTACCCTCACTCGCCCTCTCACCCTCCAAGGCCGCGGCGGCGGTGGCACGGAGCGTTCCGCCATTGAAAGGCTGCTTGTGTCCGCAGATCTGTAGCCTTTGAAGAGCAGATCAGTGACATCATTCTGACACACACACACACACACACACACACACACAGACACACACACAGACTCACTGGACACACTCACACACACACACACACACACACACACAGATTCACTACACAGGCACACACACTCACTACACACACACACACACACACACACAAACACGCAGACTCACACAAATACACACACACTTAAAACAGACACACACACAAACACATAAACTCGCACACACACACGCACTCACACAGACACACACAGACACAAGTACACACGCACACACACAGCAAACACACACACAAACACACACACGTGACCGAACACACAGTTGACCAGTGTGTTCCCCATTAATGATCCTCTTCTGACCCAGGACCCTCTCAGAGAGGAGAACATCCAGGACCCACTGAGAGAAGAAAACATCTAGGACCAGCTCTCAGAGAGGAGAACATCCAAGACCCTCTCAGAGAAGAGTACATCCAGGACCCTCTCAAAGAGGAGAACATCCAGGTCCCTCTCAGAGAGGGAGAACATCGAGGACCAGCTCAGAGAGGGAGGACATCCAGGACGCTACAAACAAACTAAATTCCTTTAGGTCCTTTAACTTCTGCTACTGCCATGTTTGTGTTTGTTTTTATATGTGTGTGTGTGTGTGTGTGTGTGTGTGTGTGTGTGTGTGTGTGTGTGTGTGTGTGTGTGTGTGTGTGTGTGTGTGTGTGTGTGTGTGTGCATGTGTACCTGTGTGTGTTTGTGTATGTGTGTGTGTGTGTGTGTGTGGATGTGAACCTGTGTGTATGTGTTTCTGTGTGTGTGCGGGTGTACCTGTGTGTGTGTGTGTGTGTGTGTGTGTGTGTGTGTTTGTGACCGCGGCTGTGTTTGTACATGCTTTCATGCATGTGTGCCTGTGTGTGAGTTTGTGTGTGTGTGTGCCTATGTGTGTGTGTGTAGCTGTGTGTGTGCCTGTTGTTGAGAGTGTGTGTGTGTCTGCGTGCCTGTGCGTGAGACTGTGTGTGTGCGTCCTGTGTGTATACAGGCCTTTCATGTGTGTACTGTCAGTACAGGGAGCCATTGTGCTCCACGTCAACAGACCGCAGGGTCCGGAACGGCCCTCAGCCCCCCCGAGCCCCCAAGCCCCCCCCAGCCCCTCCGCATCGAGCCCCTCAGCACCTAGCCCCTCAGCACCACCGAGCCCCTCGGCACCACCGAGCCCCTTAGCCCCGAGCCCCTCAGCCCCGAGCCCCTCATCACCGAGCCCCCAAGCCTCCCCCCAGACCCTCAGCACCAAGCCCCTCAGCAGCGTGCCCCTCAGGGCTTTCATTTGGTAATCTTCGATTCCTCATGTATAAAGGATGAATGGATGAATGTGTTCTGCTGGTGGGGTCGTTTGTGGGGCATAGGGGCCTGTGGGAGGGGCCTTAAAGGACTATTCCAGTGCAAAATGGATTTGGGATATGTTTGGTATGATAACGAGTTGGAACGTTCGATTTGGAGCACAAAAAACGCAGATAGATGCATTCTTCAGTTGGCTGTTTTTAGCCGATTTTATCAAAAGTAGTAGTAGCCCGACCCTTCTTTGGTCGTAGGCAAGGCAAGGCAAGGCAACTTTATTTATATAGCACTTTTCATACACAAGGCAGACTCAAAGTGCTTCACATATAAACATTGTCATACAATAAAATAAAATAATAATAGATAAGTAAAAGAAAAACATATGCAAAGAAATGGGTAAATTAGAAAAAGGCATTTTAGTATTAAAATAGAAAATAGAGGCAAAGTTAAAAAAGCTTTTTAGAAAGTGCAATGTATTTAAGATTTTAGCAGAAGGCTATAGCAAACATAAAAGTCTTCAGTCTTGTTTTAAAGGTGCTCAGAGTTGGGGCAAGTCTTAAATCCTCTGGGAGTTTATTCCAGCTATTTGTTGCATAGTAACTAAATCCTGCTTTCCCATGTTTTGTGTTTACTCTGGGGATAATTAACAGATTGGTCTCAGAGGATCTTAGTGGTCTAGAAGGCTGATGTAGTGGAAGCATATCAGTTAAATATTTTGGGCCTAAACCATGTAGGGATTTATAGGTTAGCAACATGATTTTAAAATCAATTCTCTGACCTACAGGAAGCCAATGTAACGATTTCAGAATTGGTGTAATATGATCACATTTTTTGGTCTTTGTTAGAACTCTAGCAGCAGCATTCTGAACAAGCTGAAGCTTCCTCAGAGTTTGTTTTGGGAGACCTGTGAGGAGACCATTGCAGTAATCAAGCTTACTAGTGATAAAGGCATGTACAATTTTTTGTAAGTCTTCGGTGGACATGAGCCCTCTAAGTCTTGCTACATTTTTAAGGTGATAATATGCCGATTTTGTAACTGATTTGATGTGACTGTCAAAATGTAAATCTGAATCCATGATAACCCCTAGATTTCTGGCTTTGATTGAGGTTTTCAGGGACAGAGAGTGAAGGTGTTGGGTTACTTTAAGCCTTTCCGTTTTAGAACCAAATACAATTATCTCTGTTTTGTCCTCATTTAGTTGAAGGAAATTTCGGCACATCCATTCCTTCACTTGCTCAATGCACTGGCACAGCAGATCTATGGGCCGATAGTCATTTGGTGATAGCGATACATAGATTTGCGTGTCATCAGCATAGCAATGATGGTCAATATTGTTATTTTGCATGATTTGCCCTAGTGGGAGCATGTAGATGTTGAATAAAGAGGGTCCTAAGATCGAACCTTGTGGGACTCCACATGTCACGTTGGTTGATTCTGATACAAAGTCGCCAATGGAAACAAAGTAGTTCCTATTTTGTAGGTAGGACCTGAACCAATTTAAGACAGTGCCTGAAAGCCCCACCCAGTTTTCTAACCTTTCCAGAAGTAATGTATGGTCTACAGTGTCGAATGCAGCACTGAGGTCAAGTAGCATTAGTATTGAGGTTTTGCCAGAGTCTGTGTTAAGACGGATGTCGTTTACAACTTTAATAAGGGCGGTCTCAGTGCTGTGCAGGGGTCGAAATCCTGATTGGAAGGTGTCATAGCAACCAGTTGATGCCAGGAAGTGATTTAGTTGCTGGAGGACAACTTTCTCAATGATTTTACTTATGAAGGGTAGATTTGATATTGGTCTGTAGTTGTTAATAATAGAGGCATCTAGGCTCCGCTTTTTTAAAAGGGGTTTAATAACTGCAGTTTTCAAAGCTTTTGGGAACTTGCCTGACTGGAGAGAGTTGTTAACTATCTGCAATATGTCTACTGCTAGGCAGTCGAAAACATTCTTAAAGAGGTTGGTAGGTATAGTATCAAGGCAACAGGTGGATGGCTTTAGTTGTGTCACAGTTTCCACAAGATTTTGAGAGTCTATAACATCAAAGCATGCCATCCTTGCCACGTAATTTTTGCCTGAACAGGGTGGTAGTCCAACATTTTTGTTTGACGTGGAGATATTGATGGCGCGTCTGATACCTTCAATTTTATCAATATAAAAAGCTGCAAACTCATTGCATTTCTGCGTGGAATGGAGATCAGGTGGAATTTCTGTTGGGGGGTTGGTCAGTCTGTCAACAGTTGCAAATAGGGTTTTTGCATTATTAGTGTTGGTTTTAATGATATTGGAGAAAAATGTTTCTCTAGCATTTTTTAAGTCTAAATTGTAGGCACGGAGGCTCTCTTTATAGATATCATGGTGAATATGAAGTTTTGTTTTACGCCAGATGCGTTCAACCTTCCTGCATTATTTTTTCTGTGCTGTTACAGAAGCATTTTTTCTCCAGGGTGCCTTTTGCTTTCCAGAAATCGTTTTAACCTTATAAGGTGCAATGACATCTATGACTTTCAAAATTTTCAAATTAAAGTTTTCTACAAGATCATCAGCAGAACATGGGTTTAGAGGTGGTAGCAAGGAGATGGCCTTTTTAAAAAAAAAATAGAATAAGGGTCTTAACATATAAAACGAGGCATCCATGTTTATAGCGTTTCGGTAGAATCGGCTTAAAACAGCCCGCTTAAGAATGCGTCTATACGCGTTTTTTTGCTCCCAAACAAAGAATCCAACTCGTAACCCTAAACATATCCCAGATCCATTTAACACCGGATTTGTCCTTTAATGACAGTGGGATGGATGATGTATCTGTTCATGTTGTCACTATGGAGGGGGTCCGGGCAACAGTTGGTGCTCAGCCAACAGCTGGGGCTGGAAGTGATGAAACACCTTCTGATGGCTGATCCACTAAACCCTTAGAGAGGCCCTTCAACAATCATCACTATTTACTGAGGGAGTCATACTTATAATGTAATTAACACACACACACACTGTGTGGGAGAGAGAGAGAGAGAGAGAGAGAGAGAGAGAGAGAGAGAGAGAGAGAGAGAGAGAGAGAGAGAGAGAGAGAGAGAGAGAGTCCTGCTGAGCCAGGCCTTTCATTATGTGGTGTAATCTGAGCTTTGGGTTCTGTGTGGTCCCGGGACGTCCTGAATGGACCTCCCCCATCCCCCCCCCCACACACCCCCGCCTCTCTCCTGCTCCACTCTGCTTGCTCTGCAACTCTACCTGTTGACAGCTCACAGCGGGAGAGGGGAGGGAGGGAGGGGGGGGGGGGGGGGGGGGGGGCTAGATCTGAATGAGTGGTTGATGGTGTGATGGAAAATCCACATGTTGTATTGTTTTGGTCTATGTATGAATTTAAGTTTTGTTGCTATTCTGTGTAATTTTATATAGGGCCTACGTTCTACTCCTTGTGGGTCATCTAAAGTGTAAACCGTCAAGGGTCGTGTGATGCATTTTGATTGCCTGCCCTTTCTTTATCTTTCGTGTGTTGTAATCAGCTTCCAAGCAATGCTTTGATGTATGGGCCTGTTCCTCGACACTGGCTAGCGTCAACAAAGTCAGAGGGTTACATTGCACGGCCGCCGACCCCACCTTAGCCTCGGGGGGGGAGCTTCAACTGTAAAGATAACAATCTGGTGAACAAAGACTTTTAGTATTGGGGGACCACCCCCTTCAGGACCCAACCGAAGTGAATAATAACTCATTGATTGGAAGACTCAGTGGACTTGTCTGAGCGTACCTTTAGAGTATGAAGTAAGACGCAACGAGAAGCTCCCATCTGAGGCCTCAGATTATTGTAATGTATGCCTGTTTAATTGTTTGTTGATGCATGTTGTGATGTATCTTTGTTCGTACTTTTATTACAAATATATATGACCACTAATTGTCAACAGTATTTTGTGCTTTTTGCATCTAAATATCTCATCTGTTTAGACGCAATATCTGATACAGAAATTGCCACGACAATTGTTAGAATGAGGCGTTTGATTAGTATGTTTGCGGTCTTGATGTGTGCATGTGTGTGTGTGTGTGTATTTGAATCTATGTATAGCGTATATACGGTATACATATTAGATTATTGTTTTATAAGGTCAATAACTTAAGTAGGGTATATTTTGTGATTTTACATAGTTTACAAGTCATCAATTGGATTAGATATTTAGGTTTGTATAGATATATATATGTATATAAATGTATTTATATACATATATATATATATATATATATATATATATATATATATATACATAAAAATTCAATTCAATTCAATTTTATTTGTATATGGAAAAAGGCAATTCTAGTTATACTTCTTATATGTTGGTCAAAGCATAGCACAAAAAGATTTTTGACGGATGCATTCTGTGGGATGGCGAAGCCATCCAACCACAGAGAGACATCCTCAAACTTTTCCCGGTCCCGCTTCGAGCCGATAATCATCAGCTCTGTCTTCCCAGTATTAAGCTGTAGGAAGTTTTGTGACATCCAGCCCTTCACAGCATCTAGACAGGACTCAACCCTTTGAATCTGGCCCGAGTCCCCGGAATCTACAGGAATGTAGAGCTGGGTGTCATCCGCATAGCAATGGAAACTAATTCCGAAGCTGCGGATAACGTCACCCAGGGGAAGCATATAAATTGCAAAAAGTAATGGACCAAGAACCGACCCTTGTGGTACGCCAAAGCGCAATTTACCGCGCTTTGATTCTGCACCCTCATGAAGCACAAATTGGGTTCTATCGGTGAGGTACGATTCAAGCCAACCAAGAGCCGTACCCCCGAAACCAACATAGTGTTCAAGACGGTGAAGAAGAGTGCTGTGGTCGATCGTATCAAACGCAGCGCTCAGGTCCAGCAGCACAAGCATTGTGCTTGTATTTTTATCCAAAGCTAAAAGGATGTCATTTACAACTCTTGTAATAGCAGTTTCAGTTGAGTGGAAATTCCTGAACCCCGACTGGAAAGGTTTGAAGAGATTATTCCTAGTCAGATAATCAACAATTTGCTTCGCTACAATCCTTTCCTGTACCTTGGACAGGAAGGGCAGATTCGATATAGGCCGATAGTTCCTGATTAATTCAGGATCTAGACCAGGCTTTTTGAGTAGCGGTTTTAACACCGCAGCCTTGAAATTGGAGGGAACAATTCCCGTTGAAAACGAAAGATTCATAAGCGAGAGGATAACAGGCCCCACCGTTGGAAGAAGTTCCTTAAGAACCCTGGAAGGGAGAGGATCCAACATACAAGTTGTTGGCTTTGAGGCCTTTATCAACCTTTCAAGTTCCACCAAAGAAATTGCCTTAAACTCCAAAAGAGTTGCGTCAGAGTTCACCATCCTACTTGGCAGGACCCCATCCTGCCCCACAGGATGTTTAGGATTAGCCGCACGGCAAGCATCAATTTCCTCTCTAATTGATTGAATCTTATTCTCAAAGAAATCCATGAATTCACCTGCCACGATCGAGGAGCCTAAGGTCTGATTCTGTTTCTGAGTGAGACTCCTCACCGTGTCAAAAAGAAATGTAGGATTATTTATATTCAAATTAATGATACTAGAATAGTAGGCGTTCCTGGCAATAGTCAGCGCACCCTTATAGGTGATCAGACTATTATGCCAAGCAAGATGAAAGACCTCAAGTTTAGCCGAGCGCCATTTACGTTCAAGGATCCTGCAGTTTCGCTTCAAAATGCGCGTTTCTGCATTAAACCAAGGAGCTGGTTTTTTCAATGTTCGTTTTTTAGTTACGTGCGGAGCAACTGAATCAATGGCAACAGACAAGGCAATGTTGAGGTCATCAGTAAGACACTCCACAGAACCACTATAGTTACAGAGAGGTGCAAGTGAACTAGTTAACTTATCTGCCATAGCTGTAATGGTTGCAGGCAGTGGCGTTTCTACATTAGGCGCTGTTGAGCAGAAGGCTCAATCCATTCCTACTTCGTGGCAAACTATATATATATTTTTATATGCAAAGTAGCGTACATATTTGTGTGAATAAACTTGACTCACAAGCATTATTGCCTTGTTTTGTAGTAATTTGATTTGTGTGTTCTACTGCCTGTGTGCTTGCTTGAATGAACGTTATGTCTATATTTCCGTTTCTTGTTTCCGGAGGGGCAAAGACACACGCTGCCCCACCGTTACCATAGAAACACCAATGAGCGCGAACCACACCGGCCAAAGTTAACATTGAGGCTAGGGGCAATTTCAAATTTGCCCCTAGACGTTAACTGCGTAATCTACGTATTCTACGTAATGTAGACTGGGATAATGCGAAACCCGCGAGAACTCTACCCCGAGACTAAGCAAAAAAAACATACAGTGAGAGTGACATCAGGAGTTACAGGAGATTTACAGAAGAGTTCGCTATCAGTAGATTTTACACAATTTTGAAAGAGTTTTTTAATTAATGAATAACCATGAATAACGTAGATTATTTGCTGAGGGTGCAATTCAGCACATTGCCGCAGGAAGAAAAATTAGAAATAAAACGTTTGGGACCACACAGACCAGACGACTTCATTCTGAACCAGCCTGGTGAGAAAACAAACCGAAATTTCAAGATGGAGTGGTTTGAAAGAAAGACATGGCTAACTGCGAGCACAACAAAGACAGACAGTCTGTCTAATTGTTTTACTTTAATGCTATATTATTAGCATTACAAGCAATCGACTGTATTGCTGGCCCTGTTTGCTTATGAAGGAAATCTCCAACGTGGGCTGTTCATGGTTTCACTGATGTGAAAAATCAGGATAGGGCAACCAAACGCCACGACAAGTGTCTAGATCACGTTGGTGAGCACCAACGTGATCTTGACACTTGTCGAGATCTAGGCCCAATGATAGGCCCAGATTTTTTTATTTACTTTTACAAATCAATAGTAGGCCTGATTTGACTAATATGCTTTGCATCCTTTCCTTCTCAAATTACAGTGATGCCACTGGTGGCTTTGTATAAATTGTATTCACATAACCCCCTCCCTGCTATTTTGTAGTTCACCAAAACACCCTGAAACAACTTGAGTCTCACATTCTTATGCCACTATACACCAACAGTGCAAGCAGGCCAATGGCAACCAATCCTCCCTCACTTTACAAACATGTCTATTATTATAGTGCGTACCATGTTGGCGCTCTGAGATTCTTTGGAACGAATAGTGCGTTTAAAATATAATGCAATATTATTATTATTATTATAGGCAACATCTTTGTGTCGTACTGAGCGCTAAAGCATGTGAAATGTATTTGAAATAGGATGTCTGCTCCCTGCTGGCACTCAAAATGCAGCCCATAGTATACCTGACTGGTCTATATACGTAGGCCTACTGTTATAATAATCAGCTACCTCTATTTTTGTGACGTAATATGACGTCATATAAATTTGCCCCACCAGAAATTTCAGGCTAAAATCGCCACTGGTTGCAGGTGTGATGCGGCGACAGCTGAAAGTAGCTTGTTGATCGTTGCAGGGGCAGGATACCACCACCTGGAAAGTGAGCAAAAAATGGTCTGATAAAGCTGAGGTGTAGGAAGAGACCACTAGCTGTGAAATGTCTACACCGCGGGTCAGAACGAGATCCAGCGTGTTTCAACCGATGTGGGTTGGGTGCTGGACGAGCTGTTTGAAGCCAAGCGTATCTGTAATGGACAGAAACGCCCTTGTGAGGGCATCAGACGGGTTATTCACGTGAATGTTGAAATCCCCAATAAGCAAAACATTGTCTGAGTATGTAGCCAGATCAGCTGCAAAGTCAGAAAACTCATCGAGAAAAACTGAATACGGTCCTGGGGGACGGTATACTACAGCTAAAACAAAAGAGTCTGGAACTCGTTTTGCTTCTCTGGGAGCTGAGGTGCAGAGCGCTAGCACCTCGAAGGATCTGAAAATATATCTATTCTTTGGCTTTAAATTAAGGTTAGAATTAGATATCAGGGCTACTCCACCACCTTTCTTAACTTCTCTAGATACTTGGGTGCTAACGTAATGGGGTGGAGTAGCTTCGTTTAGGGCTAGAAACTCATCTGTTTTTAACCAGGTTTCACAAAGCCCCAGTATGTCGATCTTTTTATCAATGATTAGATCATGGACCAAGAGCGCCTTCGATGAAAGCGACCTTATGTTCATGAACCCTATTCTGAGTGCTTCCTTTTTATTATTTTCAGAGGGAGTCCGGTTAACACTCAGCTCTGAAGCGGTCAAGGGGATACCGCGGTTTCGACATACTGGTTGCGGCCCACGTCTGCGGGTTTTACACCTCGAGACAGCGCGAGGCCGCACCACCGTACATATAGGTACAGCGTTATTTTCAGAGGGAGTCTGGTTAACACTCAGCTCTGAGGCGATCAGTGGGATCGCCAGAGTTGGACATACTGGTCGCGGCGCTCGCCTGCGGGTTTTACACCTCGAGACAGAGCGGGGCCGCACCACCGTACATATAGGTACAGTGTTAATTTCAGGGGGAGTCCGGTTAGTTATTAGTATTTGATTTGACATGCGGTTTATCATGCGATTTGCCATGCGATTTTGCACGCCTGTACTAGGTACAGCGTTAATTTCAGAGGGAGTGTGGTTAACACTAAGCTCTGTCATGCGAGTTAACATGTGATTTTGCACGACTGTACATATAGGTACAGCGTTAATTTCATGCGATGCGTCATGCGTCATGCGATTTACCATGCGATTTACCATGCGATTTGACATGCGATTTGACATGCGGTTTGACATGCAGTTTTGCACCACCGTACATATAGGTACAGCGTTAGTTACAGAGGGAGTCCGGTTAAAACTCAGCTCTGAAACAATTGGGGCAATAGATCCTGGTTCAGCTAACCCATCTGCTGTTCTCGACTCTGTTCTAGACTCTGCAACGTAGACTATCATGTTGCTAGCAGGTTTACTAAACTCCTGGGGCCGGTTGCACCAACTGGGCGTAACTAGGCCTGGTCGTAACTGCTAAGTAGGTCTTAGTTACGACCTGGCGTTAGAATGGAACTAACGCCGGTTGCACCAACGGGACTTACGACTGGTCTCAACTACGCCCGGTCTTAGCCATGCGCGGCCATGTGAATGTTCCATGTAATGCGCATATCACCGCGTTGCTAGGATACCTCGTGACAACAGCTGTTTACTATTTTACTTGACATGCTGTTGGACACCGAAATAAATAATTCATTCGTTCACTCATTGTCATTCATCAATTGTGTTAATGCCTAACAATAAAACACTGCAAATGAATATAATTAAAATATGTATTTGTAATGTCTGGTTTACGACGAGCAGGCATTTAGACGGGAATGGTTCTTTTTGACAGAAGCAATGCATTGAACATTATCAAATGACACGGAGCTAAATTGAGTTGTTTTGAGACTGTAGGAGAGTTTTGCTTAATTTGTCGGCCTATATAAAACATATAAACATAGTTAAAACAACATTCGCAACTGATTATAAGTTGAGAACGGACTAATCGGCCAGCGATATCTTCCCGACAGGCAGTCGATCTGTGAACACTGATCATATCGCCGGCTGTGCTTTGAAATGCAGTTTAGTGAAGCGTACTGAGCAGTTGCATTGGATTGGATGTAATTGCTATAGAAACAGCCTGGAATTTCAACTCTACGCCTGCCCCTGACCAGGCGTAGGATTTACGCCTGGTCTTAGTGAAAAGAACGCTAAGCCCAGTTGGTGCAACCGGCGTAACGGTTAGGTTGGACTTAGAACGCCAAGTTACGACCAGGCGTAGTTACGACCAGGCTTACGCCCAGTTGGTGCAACCGGCCCCTGCAGCCCAGCGTGCTGTGAGTGGATGAGTCACGCCTGACTAAGACATCTATCTATGTTTTTTGACATAATTGAGGCACCTAACCCAGTAGGGTGTAGGCCGTCTCTCATGAGCACACCAGGGCGACCCCACAGGGAGGGCCAGTTATCTATGAAACCAAAGCCCTGCTCTGAGCTATATAGGGCCAGCCAGCGATTTAGAGACAATAGTCTACTATAACGCTCATCATTACCCTTATCGGGTAGAGGGCCAGAGAGAATTAATCGATGCCGACACATCTTTCTGGCGAAGTCACAAAGCCTAGCTATGTTGCTTTTTGTGACCTCAGTTTGTCTTGTCCTAGCATCGTTGGTGCCGACATGAACTACAATGTTGTCGAAACTAGTGTTGTGTGTTTGATCAGTATATGCCAATGTTGTTATCAATAAAAAATCATTTGCACAAGGCAAGCCGATGCACTCACCATGTTGATAAGATAATTAAAATGAGAAGAATTATGGGACAAAAAAATCAAGGGATATTTAGCATAGAAAAATAATTTGCGATTAATCGTGAGTTAACTATGACATTAATGCGATTAATCACAATTAAATATTTTAATCGCTTGACAGCTCTAATATATACATGTGTAAATGTTAAGATACATATGTATACATACAGAGAGAGAGGTATAGAGAGAGAGGATAAGTGTATATATTAGGGATGGGCGTGAGGAATCGATTACTCGAGTACTCCTCGTTACAAATTAACTCGGTTGGTGGACAGGCAAACTCGAGTTTGCATATACACACACAAACAAAGTTTCCTGAAGCAAATGTATCAATTTTCTGTGCGGCGCCACTAACGCATGCCGTGGGCACAAAGCAAATGAAATGTATCAAATTTCTGTGTGGCGCGTGCCGTGCCGTGTGCAGGCACGCCAGAATTCAAAAAGTTAATAGATGGCGGTTAAAGCAAAGCACAGCGAAGAATTTAAATACTTTAAAGAAATAGAAGATCATAAGGTGAAATGTAAAATATGCCAAGCGAAATCGAGCTACCAGAGTAAATACTATGCGGCAACATATGCTCCTGAAACACAACG